>NW_016107780.1:1349123-1500492 GCF_001604975.1 Cebus imitator | reverse complement strand
TAGGGGAGGGACGGTGGGGGGTGGGGAGCTGGGTAGAGATAGCAAGGGGAGAGATGCCAGATGTAGGTGATGGGGAGGAAGGCAGCAAATCACACTGCCACGTGTGTACCTATGCAAAAATTTTGCATGTTCTTCACATGTACCCCAAAACCTAAAATGCAATAAAATAAAAAATAAAAATAAAGAAAAAAAATAAGAAGAAAAGATAAAATAATATTAAACTCATTTACGTACAGTCAAATTAAGTTTATTGGAGTTTTCTAAAAGCTCTCTTGCTGATTAACACAATTTATGAGATTAAGAATAGAGGAAATTTCTGACTTGTTTATGAACTTCAAGTATCATCATCATTGCTCACCTGGAGGCATGAATGTTTCATTTCTGAGTAAATTAAGTTATCCTCAAGATAAGATAATTCAGCTAATAATAGTTAGGTCAGCCTTATCTAATGGGTAGAAGCTTGGGAAAAAACAGACCTATGAAAAATAACTCCCAAATTCTGATTAATAACCTTGGCTATGCACATTATATAGAATTGTGAGAGTGCATATCCTTCTAACGAAATTATTCTCTGACATGTGGTGAAGTCTTGATGTTTATGTGGTACCCAGTGCAGTGACATCATTTTCAGTGAACCAACGGCTATCTCCAAAGTATATATTCATTCCATATTTGAGTGACAGAATCATAAAGGAAAACTGTTTTGGTGCTTGCATGGCAGTGTTCAAATAATTTTATATATGTTATCACCAAAGAATAGATCTGCTTTTTAAATAAGTGATCACAGAAAATGTAATTTTCCTAGCTCCATGGGTTCTGAGTACAATACATTATCATCTGAATAATCGATACTCTACAAGTCTTCAAGTTTTACTTAAAATAAAATGCAAATCCTAGAAATGCTTACAGATTTTACAGAATCCACTCCTTTAATATGTTTTGTTTCATCTCCTCCTACTTTTTTCTTGCTTACTTTGCTACTTTGCTTCAGAAAAATAAAGACAATGTCCTTGATCCTGAAACTCACCAGACATGTAGTTGCACTTGATTCTTTTAGCCAGAGCTCTCCATCCCAAGATATTAGGCTGGCAAATTTCTTTACCTCTGCCAGATCTGTACTCAAATGCCACCTACTCAGCAATAACGTGCATATAATTATCTTTATAAAGCCCAATCTAACCCAACACATCCCTCTAGTCTTCCGTAATTTATCTTTATAGCCATCCAATACAGTCTACTTTTTAACAATGTATTTTTTTCCTGACTCCCTTCAATAGAAAGAAAGAAAGAAAAAAAAAAAAAAAAAAACTCCCTTAGGGCTAGAGTTGGAATGAGTTTTCTCGGCATCTGTGTTTCTATCATCTAGGACAGTACCATTAAGGTAATAGGTAAATTTAAAAGTATATCAGTTGAGGAATGAAAATAGCTACACATATATGAAATTTGACTTCCATATGTTCTTCTAAATACTGGAATATCTTAATGAGATATATATTAAATTTTTATCATTATACAATTTTACTCATTGCAAAGGAAAATGACTTATATATAAAACCTTGATACAAAAGGTTTTATTTCAGATGATCATTGACATTACTTTGTCAAGAATTGTCTTGTTTTCTGTCTACAAAAGAAAAATACATATTATTACCCTTTGTATCATTTTAGTTCACCAATAAACAAGGTGGGGTTGTCCTTGTTTATTGGTGAACTAAAAAGACACTTACTACACTATACTTACAAATAAATGCTTCTATGTTTCATCTGGAGAAGACAAAACAAGACAAAACAAAACAAAACAAAACAAAACAAAAAAAAACTCTTTAAGAGTTTATGCCCATGAATAAGCTGTTGATTCTGGCAGTAACTACTGAAAACCTGTAATAAACATCTACTTCAAAGTAGTTCTATCTCTCTTCTCCAACGCCACTGTCATGCATTTACTTCAAGCCTCACTATTGTTAATTACCGTTTCTCCTTTCAGGATTCATTGCCCTCTCATCTACATTGCTTACAGAGGCTGAGAGTTACATTCCCAAGTCTTAAAAAATAAAATGTGCTTATTCCATAGCATAGTATTCAGGGATATCCATTATTATTCTATACATCTAACTATATTTTCTGACATGCTGCTGGATCACAGATTTGTTCTAGTCTGATCAAACTACTGATAGTTTTCTGGACTATTATACTATCCATATTTTTCTCTCTGATTAAAATTCCTTTCATGAATTTCTTCTCTTCCTTCAAAGCCAATCTAAAGCACTTGGGTTTTTTTTTCAATTTATGCATTATTTATTATTTTTACACTATTTTTAATTCTTGACAGATTTATACTGCTGTTATCTTTGTTTTCAAGGTCTATGTTATACCATTTTTAGAACTCTAGTTTCTAACAGAGCCTATTTTCTTAAAAGCCCAATTCAATACACAAAAGAATTTCATAGCATTTCGTAGATTTACTCAAGATATGTAATATAATTTTGAGCATCAAATTAAAAATTTTACTATACTTCTATTTTGTTCATTGGTTTTGAAATACTGCCATTTTTTTCGTGTAGAATTAGTATACTCCTGCCTTTTAGAACTGACTTATCTTTTAAAATTTCTGAATATGTCATCATAGTGAGATTACCTCAAAATTATTTTTTTGAAATTTTCTAATTTTCAGACAAGAAAAGTTGTTTAATTTGCCTATTGTGGAGTTAAAATGAACCAGAAAGTTGCATATAACTTTTTATGCAACTTCCTTTTTACTTCCAACTCTTCAGACAGCTCTTTCTAATTGATAGGAAGTCCAATGTAAGCCTCCCTTCTTGATCTTTCATCTGAGTGAGAACTGAAAGTGTCAGTCAAGTCACAAATTTTTCAGATGCTTAGTTTTTTTAAACTGCAAAGGAAATTTAAGCCTCATTTTCTTCCTTTTTTGCTCTATTTAAATGTGATCATCTACATTAATAAAGCTCAAAGCTTTTCCCTGCAGAGTAAAACATAAACACATACACATGTTATACTAGACTGAGCATAGAAAGTTAACACCAAGACAAAAGTATGCCAGATTGTAGGGTCTTTATTGCCGGTGACCACAGAGGACTCCCGTCTCTCCAACCTGTGGTGTCTAAAGGAGGGTGCCAAGGCTTTTTATACCTGAAAAACCACCTTGGGAGTGGGGGTGAGGAGCAGGGATGGGGATGAAAAGGCTTCAGACATTCCCAGGGCTAGTGGATTCTGTAAATCCTCTCCTGGGCGGAGACGAGGGCTCCGATATTCCAAGGGCCAGGGGACTTTTGTCATTCCGTTTGTTACTTAAGTGGTTTACAGAAGTCAAGATAAACATTTGTTTACACATTATCTGTGTAAGGTGGAAATCACAGATCTTAGTTACTTACTACAATTCGCAGGGTGAGGACTGCTTGCCTGTCTCATCAGGGCCACAGAGAGCAGTTACTGATAAGCAAAGTTTAAGCAGCTTTACATAGTAGTTATTTCGCAGCGTAAACTAGCAGTTTTATTTACAGAAGCCAAGGCCAGCAGTTACTGTGAGGAGAATGGGGCAGCCGTTACAACTTAATTTTGGAAAACAGCTTTGTCTTGTATAAAATGGCATTGCTCAGGTTCTAACTTTAGGCTAGCTCTGTTACACACACACACGCACATCCCCAACACACCCACCCATACACACACACACACACACACACACACACAAACACACACACACACAAACACACACACACACACTTCACTATACTTTGCTGTCTTTTCCTTTCATTTTCCTTCAAATTAACTCCCTAGGATATTATTTTCACTCTAAATTTTTGGTTTGTTGGGCCTTCTGAAAACAGTTCTCTAATACCCACTTAATCCTTAAAACCAAGGAAAGACAACACCTTACATTATATGAAAGTGCATTTTCTTCCAGTACTTCTCAGGCACTTAAATATCTATAAACATTTTCAATAAATGTTCACCAAACCTCACCTTGAAAATCTCACATCTCCAAAGTGAGAGTTCTCCCTTAAATAAATAAAAAATTAAAAAATAAAACAAACAAACAAAAAAAACCCTCAAATATTTGAATAGCTCAAAGACAAAATGGAGGTTTCGTGGCTTCTACCAATTGGCTAGAATTATACTCTTTAGCATAATACAGAACAGGTACTTGAACCTCCAAATGAAAAGTCCTTCAATATTTGAAGGGTGCTGTCATGATTTACTAAACTTTTTATTTGTTAGTTATGTTTACTGTTAAGAAACTTTCGCAGTTTAACAAAGAGAGCAGGTAAAAGTTAGCATACAATTTCAGATATCTAAGACCAATAAAAATCTAAGGGAACGAGGCACTTTAAGACTGACAAAAGCATCCTCAGGTTTCACTTCCAACATTTCAGAACCTAGAACCAACTGCATTTTCAACCTCATATTTTTGTATCTGCCTGACTACTTTTGACCTTTTTATACTTTCCATTATGTACAAATGGAATTATTATATTCTTGCAATTTATACAGGCAAATACCTTCTTGATAACATACTTACTCTATTACCCTGTTTGTTAGACTTCTTTTGAAATGCAAGAAATTTTACTTATTTTTTCATGTTTGTGCATAATTTTTGATTTTTTAAATTTATATACCTGTCACATCTGGTATTCTTAACTTTGCTTGATTAAAACTATGTTTTCTGAACATTATTTCTTCTCCTGATTATTTGTTTTATTAAATTCTGCTATGAAATTACAAAACTAACGACAATCGCCATAACAAGTAACACAATGCAAAAAATGTAAAGAAAAAATAATCATCATTGTCTACTCTTGCCCCTTCCTACTGCATTTGTCTAGGAGAAGCAATGTTGAGAAGACTGTAAGCATCTTACACAATTTCTCCCATGTGGATAGAAGAGACAGAGAGAGTGTGTGTGTGTGTGTGTTTGTGTGTGTGTGTGTGTGTGTATGAAACAGAAATTTTTTATTGTTTTTGTTATTGTAGCCAATTTACCATAACATATGTATTAACCTACATTTTCTTTCTCATTTAATAATATATTAGGTTATTTCCTCTAGGTCAATAAATAACATCAAACATGCTCATTTTTATAGCTGTATAATATTCTATGGTATTTTTGTCCCAGTGTTTTACACAAATATTACTCCTAGATGTTGTGTGTTTTTTAATATTTTGTCAGTCTTTGGCTGAAAGATGGTAACTTATTATTGCTTTAATATGCTTGTCATAGTAAAACTTTACAGTGTTTTGTGAAATTTTTTGCACTACTCTTTTATTCTTCTTATTGTAAGATATACTCCCTCGATTTTAATGAAGTCATGATTTGCTTATCGAAATAATTGATCCATAAAACTTAGTCTTAAGCAATTTAAGCAAGGGAAGCAGGTATTGCTAGAATACTTATCTTTAATGTATATGCTGTATGTGCATGTACAACTCAAGTTTATTTCACCTGGAAGATAATGGCACCAAAAATATGACTATATTGCAAAACTGAGGATTGGTACTCTGAAAATCTAAGCAAATGCCTGTCAGGTGCTGGAGTTAAAAACTTTCTTCTTTACAAAAATGTCTACACAATTCAAGATTTCTAGCTAAAAGTAGAGATGAGAAGACCATCTCAGTCACTGTTAGCTTCAATGTGATAAAGGAGACTCAAAAGTCACTAAAAATCATAACATTTACTCTAGCCACATGTTATCTTATGAAATAGTGAAAATTATCAGTAAAGGCAGTCATATAAAGAGCACACAAGTTGATCTTTGAATAGCTTGGCTTATATCCTGGCTAGGTAAAACTTCCAGAGATGTATTTACCTCCTTCATAAAGTGGAAGTAATTGTACCTTCCTTACAGCTCACCTGTAGGTATTAACAATGTAAAGAATATAGGTACTTGTAATCATAGGTTAGGCATAGTAAACTTATTTTTAATTGTTCACTTATTTATTTTAGAGACAGGGTCTTGCTTTGTCACCCAGTCTGGAGTGCAGTGGTGCGATCACAGCTCACTGCACCTTTGACCTCCTGGGCTCAAGTGATTCTCCTGCCTCAGCTCCCTGAGTAGCTGGGACTGTAGGCATGAGTTACCACACTCAGCTATTTTTTTAAATATGCCCAGGCTGGTCATGAAATCCTGGACTCAAGCAATTCTTCTGCCTTGGCCTCCCAAAGTGCTATTATTACAGGAGTGAGCCACAGTGCTTGGCCTAGTCAACTTGCATAATATGTAATAGCTGAAATAGCAGGATCTCTGTACAGTAATTCAATAAGCATCTTTTAGGCGTCTGCTGTGTGTCTGGTACTATTCATGGCCCCAAACTCAGTGATAATTTAAATATCATGCTGTTTCTCATGGAATTCATAGAAATGGAAAAATTAGCGAAAGCTGGGTGTTTATTAAGGCCTTCAGTGGATGGAAATGTGACAAAAACCTGGATGTGAGAAGACAGAGGGCATATGAAAACAAAAGCACTTCCTTTGATACAATAGGATAAAAAATTATGAATAAAGTAATTGGATATATAATTGGTAAGCAGGTTGAAGTTAGATAATTCAAAATTTTAATGCCACTTATGTACCCCATCAGTGATCTTCAAATATCTTCATTCATGTCTTCTAAAGTGGCAACATGATTCTTCATAATACACACCATCCTGTATTTGGGAAATCTTTGTGATGTATTGCAACAATTACCTTCCCAGCAAAATCTGACTGTATCTTATAACAAAGTAGCACTGTGTTCCATCCAGATGTCACTCCTATGTTTACCCCTTTTCCTTTTATAAGTTTCTGAGTAAATACTAGATTAGCTATTTCACTATTTCCAGCTTTTCTATTTAGGAAGAAAATTTCTTTTCTACATAGTATATACCTGTCTTTGCATCATTTACGGGGAATAAAATATTACTTAACAAAGACTCAGAGGATTTTACCAATTGTTTCATAATTCCCTCTCAGTAATGCAAGAGCTATAAATATACTAGTTATAGAAATGTTTATGTATAATATAAAAATAACCATAATAGCCTACTTATCATTAATTTAAATGAGAAACTCAAAGCATTTTTTAATCCCACTAAAAATGTCACTGAAAGTCCCCAAAAAGTGAATAATCATTCATTCTATTATCATTTCTAAAATATAAGAATTAGTTAAGAAACAATATAATTCATTAGAATTAAATATATTTTAATGTGTAATATCTAACGAAAAAGAAAAGATTGAGTCGGTTATTAGGATAATTTAAGTTTTGAAGGAGATTTTGGGAATTGTCTATCTTAAGCAAATGAGCCTTTTATCTTAATTTATACAAAGTGACCTTAATTCTTTATGGTATTCTGTATAAAGGCAGGAAAATCATATATCTCTTCTTTTGCTAAAATAAAAATATGTATAATGAAAAGAAAGCAAAATCTAAACTGTGTTTTATAATATCTCCATAACATTCTCTTTAAATTATTTGGTTGAATCTTACTTTTCAAAGCAGAGCAAAGTTATTTTAAGGAGAGTAGATCTGTATATTGTTCACATATATTTCATAATGTGAATGTTATCTTCTTCTTTGATTATGTTTTTTACACATAACATCAAATGTTATCTTGCTTTGTAACTCTCTGTAATAGCCTAATTGAGAAAAATGGGATAATTCCTACACTTTTCTCAGCAAGAAAATGGATTTTCAGAGATTACAAAAGTCAGGAATAGGTGATGATAAACTAAATGTGTTCCTCTAACCTTTCTCCCCAACAAGAAATACAGTTTGCTATTTTAGGAGGCCCATGTTTTTGAAGACTATACAGCCAAAATTATCAGCATATATAACACACAATGATATCCCTAGCTTCTTATATTTTTAAAGAACATAACTTTCTTGTAGTAGCTTAAAAATGTCCTTTGAAAAGTTTACATGCACCCGAAAGCTCTGTCCTTCCCAGAATTCTAATTTAAAACTCTTTTATAGTTATATTAACTCTATATACTGAATTGAACTCATACTTTTATTTCAACTGATTAATATGAGTTTTTACTTTCTCTGTTATTTGATAATCTTTAATAGAGACAATGATAGATTGGGAACAAAACTCTTTCAAGGAAATAACAAATCAATGACTGTATAGAAAAAGAGAGAAGCAAGCAAAAACAAATTTATGTATGGACACGAAATAAAATAGTGGACCATTACTCTCAAGAAATACTGCACGCATTTGAAGCATGCTCCTGTCTTACAGTAGCTAACATAGCTGATGGTTCTTATATGACTACAGGCTCTGTATCACCTAGATCTTGTTAGAAATGCACACTTTCATGACCCATCTAGGATCCCTTGAATCAAAATCTACGTTCTGCAGGTAATCAATAAACAACTCAGTTTGCAGTTAGTGGGCAACAGAAAAGCTCTGGACCTATTTGATGATTGATGATGATGATGATATGAGTAACTATCAGTTGAACACTTTCTATATGCTAAATTTTGTTGTAAGTGCTGTTTGTCAATTGTCTAATTTAGCTCATAAAATAATCTTTATGAGTTAGGTGCTAGTATAATTTCTGTTTTATAAACGATCTCATGATCTTGATGAGCCTGTGACAATGCCTATACAAGCATCAGGAGAATTCATGCATGGAATATGCAAATCTCATGTGCAGAAATCATATCAACAACTTCATAGGTAATGTAGTCTATTTTAGAAAGGGAGAAGCAGAAGTATTTTTTTGTTCCATTGGTTGACTGGTTAGTATAGTGTTTCATTTTGCAATAGTTTTCAAATTTAGATAATAGTCTGTTAATTCTATCAAGCAGAACAAAAACAAAAACAAAAACTTAAAAAGCAAACAAAAATACTAAAAATAGATTTATTTGAGAAACAAATGCTTAGAAAAGAATAGAGTGAATTTTCATTTAGCTTTAAATGTGCTATAATTAAACTAAAGAACTTTTTAAAAATTTAACACCTCCATTTTATTTTGTGAAATTAAATAATTCAAACTTAAAGCTGCTGGAACTTTAAATTATCCTGATCCTTGAGAGCAATGTGGCTATTCAGCCTGATTAATATGGCATAGAGCTTGAACTTCTTTTTTTTCCCCCTAAATAACCAGGGAGATCAAATAGTACCAAGGATAACTTTCCTCAGATTACTAACCCTACTCATCGAATAATAATCTTCCTTAGAATGTAGAAATCAGTAACCAGTCAAATTTCTGTAACATTTTCCATATATTTTTCTGTGTCTGCCTATGTAAGTGAAACCTTAACTTCTTCATTTTAAAACTCTCACCCCATGTTTGTGGAGCCCGTGTTTCCCAAGTGACTCTCCTCATCTTCAAATTTTTCACTCAGATGAACTTTATGTGTAATCATATTTTCTAAACACTGTTATTTAAAATTGACAATTCTTAGAAGAAAGGGTTGTATAAAGGAAGGAAATCCATTGGAAAAGAAAATAAAATTGTATGACCCTATAAATGTATTGTGCTAACGGGAAGGTTAGCCCTGGAGACTGAATTATGTAGCATATAACTTCTACTTTTTAGCCTATGGAGTAACTCTCTTCTTTATTTTTCCTGTCCTCTAAATGACTGGGAGAGACCAGAGACCAGGTCTCCTTTCCTGCCAATATCTGATCTTTGTTATAGATTAACTGTCTCCTTTGTTGTTCTGCACCTATCCAAACCAGATGGCACAAAAGATCTCATGACTGGTATTTCTTCAGTGGGGAATATTAAATACACATTTTCCAAAAGAAAAATATCACCTGGGCTAATCAGATTGTTGTAATTATTCATTAAACTTTATATGGATAGGTGTTTAAATTCTGGTAAACTTCCCTAAAAATTGTCTATACAAACTTTCCCAAACTTCTATACTTTGGAACACCTACTTCCATTCTTTGGAATATATGTTTTCCAGGCAGTTTTCCTCAAACTTTGTGTTGAATAAACTATCTTAAAACTAATTTCTGACCCTTTTGATTATTTTAGATTGGTGTCATTGAACTTGAAGATTATCCTTAAGCCTCTTTAAAGGAACTTCTCTCACAAGATGTGACGGGGGCTACAGGGGGCGCAGGGGCCCAGCTCCCTCCCCTTGTTCACCAGAGATGTAACTGGAGGATGGGAGAACTTTGAGAGCGTCCCAAAGACACTTGCAGTTATTGCATTCGATTTCCCAGTTGTGCACAGGTTCTTGATCTCTCTTCCCGCTAGAATCGGGGAACGGGCCCGTGAAGGCGTGGTGAGCTTACCATTTGAATAAATACTGTGGACCCAAGGAGTTTTGCAAAGAGCGATTTATTAGGCAGAGAGAGAGAGAGAGAGAGAGAAGCAGAGAGAGCTCCCACACTGCCATGGGGTGGAATCCAAGGGAGAAATCCATATAGGAAAGGAGCAGGGGGTTTTAACCTTGGAGTTATTCCTGCCTCATTCATGTTCTCGTCCAATGAGAACTTTCAAACTTCCACTGAAGTGATTGATATTTGACTCTGGTATCGGATTGACTGTGGAGTCCAAAACAGAGGCCCTTCCTCTAGAGCTTTTCGCGGGCTTTTTGAACAAAGACGCTTACCTGGAATTTCTACCTAGCCCGCATGGGACAATCAAAGAACTTTACATTACTGTATGGGGATGTGGATGGAGGCCTGGCTCTAGGAAATTCCTGCCTGTGAAACCACACCCCTTGTGGACTCGGTTTTCCTAACACAGTACCTCAAAATGATTTTAACAGCAAACAAATATTAATTTAGCATATTATTTAATGTATTTATTAATTATTATTATTACTATTATTATTATTGAGATGGCATCTCGCTTTGTTGCCCAGGCTAGAGGGCAGTGGTATGATCTTGGTTCACTGCAACCTCTACCTCCCGGGTTCAAGCAATTCTCCTGCTTCAGCCTCCTAAGTAGCTGGGATTACAGGAGGGCACCACCATGCCCAGCTAATTTTTTTGTATTTTTATTAGAGATGGGGTTTCACCATGTTGGTCAGGCTGGTCTTGAACTCCTGATCTCGTTATTCGCCCACCTCTGTCTCCCAAAGTGCTGGGATTATAGGTGTAAGTCAACACCATGAGCAGTGAGCCCAGCCATGGGCATATTATTTTGAAAAGGATGCAGTATTGAATATGTTTTTCCTGTTTCTATAGATATATTTGAAGAAGTGCTCTTGACTTAAAAGACTATGAAAATATAAAAATGTAAACTTTATGACTACTGTATAATTAGGTTAGGTTACAATTAGGAGCTTCTATATGCAGATCTTTCTAAGTTGTCACTCTTATGGCAACACATTCTTCACGTCCTCAGTTGTTTGAAGAATTCCCCTGGATCTTGCTACACAGCTGGTGATATCACTTGCCCCTCTCTTCCCAGAGCTCCTGTTATTACATGGCTCAAATATTTCAAATGATTTTAAAATTTGAGGAAAAATAAAACAAAATCATTTTCTTAGCTAATAGACATCAATCCTTAGTTAATGAAGAATCACATGGCTTTAGAGTAAAAGGGAAGTGACCAAATTTTCAAGATACTAGCCAGGCACAGTGACTCATGCATGTAACCCCAGTGCTTAGGGAAGCTGAGGCAGTAGCATAGCTTAAATCCAGGAACTTGGGACCAGCCTGGGCAAGAAGGCAAGACGCCCTCGTCTCTACAAAAAATTTTTTTTAAAAAACAGCTGGACATAATGGCATGGGCCTGTACTCCCAGCTACTCTGGAGGCTGAGACAGGAGAACCCCTTGAGCCCAAAAGTTCTAGACTACAGTGATTGCAGCTCCAGTCTGAGTGACAGAGCAAGATTTCTAAGTTGGCTGAGATCACATACCTAGTATATTGCATGGAAGATATACTTGACGGCATATTCTATACATTCAGAAAAGAAGATAAATAAGACTTGACAAAAAGTGAAACTCTAAAATATTTGAAGAGATATAGTCTAAACTAAATATGAATGACCATGGCCCATGACAAAACCCTCAGGAGATACTGAAAACGTGCCCAAGGTGGTTAGGGCATAGCCTGGTGTATATATTTCTGGGAGATATGAGACATCAATCAATCAATCAAATACATTTAAGATGTATGCTGGTTTGGTTCAGAAAGGTGCAACAACTTGAACAGTTGAGAGGGGCTTCCATTCTATAGGTAAATTTAACAATTTTCTGGTTGACAATTGGTTGACTTATCTAAAAGATGTGAGATCAATAGAAATGAATTGTTCAGGTTAAGATAAAAGATTATGGAGGCCAAGGTTCTTTTGAATTCTCATAGTGGCTACCCTTAGGGATGACAGATGACAAATATTTCCTATTCAGAGCTTTAAAAGGTGCTGGATGCTCAGTTAATTTCTTAAGGATTGGGAGGGCCTGAAAAAAAAATCTAGCTATGTTAATATAAATTCTTTACAGATGTAAATTCTCATTTTCCCCCCTCCCCTTCACAAAGGATGGCATTGCAGAGTCATTTCAGCATATGGCAAAGAAACATATTTTGGGGTAAAATATTTGTATTTTCTTCTTTGTCATGTGATATTATGCCAAAGTCATATTAGAATGTAAGTTATGATAAATAGGGTTAAATAAATTCCATCTGATGAGAATATTTGGTTTGTAGGGCCTGACTCCCCAGACCCTTAGGTAGGAATTTGAGCAAGATCAAAAAAAAATCAGAGTTTAGTCCTCTTTTATCCTGAAGACTCTAAGTACTTACTCTTCATGTTATTATTCAGTGTGACAATGTGATCATCTCTCAATAGCTGAACTAGTGCCCTTCCTTTATTTCCGGGACACTAATTCATACTGAGATAAGTATAAGATGAGACAGTGGGGGGAGACTAGCCTGACTGTCGGAAACAGGATACTTTTTTTATGTGACCATTGATAATATGACATGAATTTAGGATACTTTTTTTATGTGACCATTGATAATATGACATGAATTTTTCTAGTCTTATTTCACAATAAAATTAATACAATAAAGAACATCACCCACCTTTCTCTTGCTAATGAAGCCTTAATAATTTTTTTGACATATTAAATAGAATTTGGGTACTTTAGTAGTTTAATAAAGCTTTGGAAGGAAAGTTGATACATTTTGGAGACCGTGAGTAATGAAAAACTATTTTCCTAAATAAAAATAAAGGAATAATAAGTTGGTATAATATATCTTCCAGAGAGTTTTGCCTTAAACTTCAAAACTTAAGTTTTATTAGGCAAATATATACTGATCCATTTATTGCCCTGGTGCTGTAGTATTTATATATCAAAAATCATTATTTTTTGAAAAAAAATACATTTTAGTGATATCTACGATTAATACAACTCATAAAGTAGAATAACTCATTAAAAATATATTCATGTATATCATCATCTCATTATCAAAAGGATACAAGGTAGTAAATATATGTACATTAATTTTGATTTATGAAAATATTATCATAGTAGTTATTTTTAAACATTCATATTCAGAATTTAGTTTGCAGTTTATGCTTATTTTTGGCTTTTCAAGAAGATGTATAAACCATTTTAGAGAAGTATATCTGTGTTTTCCTTTACTCTTAGGATAAAATCAGACAGAGGTTAACTAAATTACAGTGGCCAAAAGGCAGCAGACTTGAGGCCGCCGTTACTCCTTTGAAATTCCTGGATCCCTCCTGCTTGTGTAAAGAATTCCAGTAACAATGTTAATCACAAACTGAGTATTCCAACAAGTGCTTTAGCCGTTAGCCAATCATCCCTTAACTTGTTTCTGTTAACCAATGGTATTTCTATTCAAACAGGCTGAGACTGCCTTTTTATACCTCTTCATTTTGTCCTTAAAACTCTGCTGTAACCACCCCAACTTGGAGCACCTGCCATACTTGGTTTGGAAGTATGTTTTCAGGCTTACATTCCATACATTTGGCCCAAGTACAGGTATTGATTGACTTACGACCTATGCAACTTACAACCATTCGACTTTACGACCACAATCGCTAGCTACGGCTGCTCCACGTCTGGCAGCGCAAACGTTGCCAAGCTGGGCATACGACAGTGCCGACCAGCTTCTGGCAGCACTACCATCTCCACGTGCACCATTTCAACTGTTATCCCAGACTAGGTACAGCAATTTGTATTTTGTGTCTTGGATATTTTTCATCAAACCCCTCCCAATAAACTTCTTATACATTTCGAAGCAATGGACCCAAACATCAAACGATTTGCAAGGATTGAATGGATGGCGCATGATGTGTTTCATCCATATTGTGAAATTTATGAAGAAAAAAAGAAACATACAATTCAGACAAAGCTCACCATGTTTATGAAAAACCCAACTCCTGTAACCCCAACTGCTGCCTCAGATGATGACATCAACGATCCGCAGCCAAGCACCAGTGGCCAATAAAATGTTTCGTACATGTTTATATATTTTGATATGTTTTGCAATTGGGAAAATGTTTCCTATGGTATTTTTTACACCTGTATTTTGTATTTTTGTATGCACCTGTATTTTGTAATTTTGCATGTTTTGCAAATATTAAACCAGTTGTACTGGTAATGTAGTGTTTTACTTAAACCTGATGAATGTAAAAATAAGAAACAAAATGGTGTAGAGGTGATACAAATGGCATAAAATGAACAAATAAAATTATGATATATAACAATAATGAAAGAAAATTATGATAAAATATGACTTAAAGATTTTTATAACATCATTTCACAGTACTGTACATATAGCCTACTCAACTTACTACCAAATCATGTTACGGCCAGTCTGTCGGAACCAGTCGTGGTCGTCGAGCACTAGCTGTATACGCTTTACCTAAAGGCATTTGCCTTAGTTCTTTATTTCAGGTGTACATTACTAATATGTATTATCTACTAGCTAGAATTGTGAAAGAGAAAGAAAGACAGAGAGAGAGAGGAGATAAAAGTAGCGTTTTCTTGGTTTGTTCTTTCCATGGGGATGTAAATACAATGCCTTCTCTCATGACAGCTCTCACATACATGTATAACTCAGGGGAAGGAGCAGAGGCATCCCTAAGACGCTTCCAGTTCTCCCATCTGATGTTTTCCCCCATCTGATGTTTTCCCCGATGTGCACAGGTCCTTGACCTCTCTTGCCCCAAGAATGGGGGAAGGAGCACTGGAAGTGTGGTGAGGTTACCATTCGAATAAAACATTACGAATCCAAAGGGTTTAGCAGAGAGTCATTTATTAGGCAGAAAGAGAGAGAAGAAGAGAAGGCGAGAGAGAGCTCCCACGCTGCCATGGGAGGGGATCCAAGGGAGGAATCCTCACAGGTAAGGGGAAGGGGAATTGTAACCCTGGAGTTATTGCCGCCCCGTTTGTGTTCTCATCCAATGAGAGGAGTTCTTTTAAACTTCCTCTGGAGTGATTGATCTTGGATTCTGATACTGGATTGGCTGCTAGGTCCTCAACAGAGGCCCTTCCTCCCAGAGCTTTTTGTGGGCTTTTTGAACAAAGAGGCTCACCTGGAATTTCTACCTAGCCCATGGGGGAAAGTTTACATTCCTGGATGGGGACGTGGATGGAGGCATGGAGCTGCAAAATTCCTGCCTTTGAAACCACGCCCCATATGGACACGATTTTCCTTAACACAGCCCCTCACATGGACACACACACATACACTTTTTATATTTCTAATTGATTTTAAGTGGCAGTTACAGGGTTTTATTTATTTACTTATTTTAGTTTTCACTTTAGTGTGATTTAATAGCCTGGCATCTTTTCAATAATTTCCCTTCTTAGAAGCTTGGTTTTCATAGCCTTAGTGTTCACAATGCATTCAAACTTTTCAGCTTGTCTCTACTCATTCAGATTTTTGTGTTTTCATTTGTAAGTAAATGGAAGGCCTGAAGAACCTCCCTGCTGTGCAGGAATGACATTAGAAAGTGACTTTCTAATGACTGAGACACTGTCCTTTAGGAAATTTTATTCCTCTCACTAACCCCCACCACGGATCAACGTTTTAGCATTCTTTCATATTTTAGAGATCTCTTTGCCTAGAACTCATTTAAACCAGTGTAGCCAAGTGGAAAGAAGGGTGAGCTGAAAGTCAGGTAAATCAGGTTCCCTCCCTGGCGGACTATTCCCTTACTCTTTGATCTGAACTTTTCTGTGAGTGTTAGAAAAATAAAATTGTCTTCTCTGCTTTTCACTCTCTCCCTCTTTCACACTCTTGTCCTCTTTGTCCTATTCCTTTTCATACCTCAAAGAGGTGTGAAGAATAAATTACATGCTAAAACAAAAACTTTATATAAATGTCAGAGGCGTTTGAACCAGAGCAACTCCCTCTTAAAAACAGCTGGGTAAAATAAAGCTGAGACCTACTGGGCTGCATTCCCAGAAGTTAAGGCATCTCCTAGTCACAGGATGACACAGGAGGTCAGCACAAGACACAAGATCATAAAGACCTTGCTGATACAACCGGTTGCAGCAAAGAAGCTGGCAAAAACCCACCAAAACCAAGATGGTGACAAGAGTGAGTGCTGGTTGTCCTCACTGCTGTGCTCCCGCCAGTACCATGACAGTTTACAAATGCTACAGCAATGCCAAGAAGTCACTCTAATGGTTTAAAAAGGGAGGCATAAATAATCCAAGTATTGTTTAGCATATCAAGAAATAACCATAAAAACAGGCAGCCAGCAGCCCTTGGGGCTGCTCTGCCTATGGAGTAGCCATTCTTTTATTTATTTATTTTTTTACTTTCTTAATAAACTTCCTTTCACTTTATGGACTTGCCCTGAATTCATTCTTGCGTGAATTCAGGAACCCTCTCTTGGAATCTGGATCCATACTCATTTCTGGTAATATGTAACAGTGAGATGTTTTTAAGCAAAAGAGTTACAAATCAGTGTACTGCAGCGAGCTGATTCTTCCGTTCAATGTACAACAGTAAATATATGTGAAGGGGTGTGATGAGAGAATAATGCTTTTTATTCAGGGTCTACTATGCACTAGTTGCTGTGCCAGGTGCCCTACAAACGCAATTTTATTTATTCTTCACTACTGTACTCTGACGTGTGTATACAATCTCAATTATATAAATAAAAAATAGGCCTGGAAATTTTAATGTTTTACTAATTTTATAAATTTATGAAAAAAAAACAGATGAAACACAAGTGCTAGTGTCAATATGGGGGGAGTGAGGGCTGCAAAGTAACTAGTTAATGGGTACAAGATTTCTTTTTCAAGTGATGAGAATGTTTGGGAACTAGACAGATGTGGTGGTGGTGGTGGTGGTGGAGTAGGTAGTTAGGAAGTCAGGAGCAGGGCAGGACAGGGATGTCAGATGACCATCAGGTGATAGTCAAGCAATTATTAAACTGTCTGTCTAATACAATAATAATTGGTTGCAGCCAGCACCAGGAAAAGGCAGTCTTCAAATAGATAGAAAACACCTGAAGCTGGTGATTAGCAGCTTCCCAATAAGATCTCATGAGTTGGGCAAGTGGGCCCAAACATGCTCACTAAGAGACAGAATGGGCAGAGTTCAACTGGTATATGATCTTCTAGGAACACTCGACTGGCAAGGAAAAGATGCCTCAAAAGAGCATGTGCACAATTCTAGTATTCACACGGCGCATGAAGCCCTTCCCAAGTGCTGGCAGGCCACTGCGCATGTGGAGAGCCCACCCCAAGGGAAGAATCAGAGGAAAGGAGACATAAACAACGGAACCCTGCCAATGTCTAAAACTCCAAGTCAAGGGCTGAACAGCACACTTGGATTTCTCAAGTCGCCTACTTGGCCCTCTTCAAGTGTACTTTACTTCCTTTTATTCCTGCTCTAAAACTTTTTATTAACTTTCACTCCTGCTCTAAAACTTGTCTCAGTCTCTACCCTTGCCTTATAACCCTCAGTCAAATTCTTTCTTCTGAGGAGACAAGAATAGAGTTGCCACAGACCTGTACATATTCACTGCTGCTAACAGTGGTACAACATTGTGACTGTACTAAAGACCTCTTAAATGTTCACTTTAAAATAACTATTTTATGTTATGCAAATTTTACCTCAATAAAAAATTAAAGTGATGTGTAAAAAATTATATTAAGATGATCTTGCCTGGTTGTATTTTATATTGAGATTAACATACTAGACAAATGCCTCTCATGTCATCACACTTTATGAAATTCTTGAAGTAAGATTATAAGTAATAAAAGCAAGGGGTAAAATTATATTTTTATCTGAGGCCCTGGCCTCAAATTTCAATATGGAACTCCAGCAGCTTGGTAGATAATATAGAAGACTCACATTATTCTGCAGGTATGTTTTACATGCTAAACCCAGAGCAAGTGGAAAAGCCTATCAACCTTAAATAATGGTATTTCAACAATATGATTAAGTATAGAGTTTACTTGAGCACAAATTATGAAGATGGTCGTCTGGAAAACTACAGTCTCCAATCAAATGGATCAGCATTTGCAAAGTAGAGAAATTAGTTTTACTTACGTAGACAAAGGTGAAAAGTTCCAGCAGGATTATATTTTCATGCTAGGCAGGTGCATATGCCACAGCAATTTGGTTGGTTTCATATTGCTGCATTTCAAGGATTACTTTATTACTCCAGGAGGAGGAGTGGTAATTTGAGAAAGTCTTACCTCTGATGCCCTTTGCTTTTTTGTTTGTTTGTTTATTGAAAGTGATTTATTTAGAGAGAGAGAGAGAAACAGGAGAAGGAGAGATAAATACACAGCTAACTCTCACACTGAGTGAGAGAATCCAGAAAGATGGAATCCAGAAGAGGAAAGCAGCTTCCACGCTGAGTGGAAGGGAATAGAGAGATAGAGTTTGGGAGGGGAAGACAGGCTTCCACGAAGGAAGTGTTCGTAGAAGGGGACTCCAGAGGGGAATCCAGGATAGGGAAAAACAGCTTCCATGAGCACAAGAGTATTCATGGAAGGGGATCCAAACATGGAGTCCCATGCCCTTTGGTTTTAATTATTTACAGGAAAAAAAAAAAAAGAGTTACAGCTGCATGCCACATGACATGAATTGTATAGCCACATTCCTTCAAGGCTCAGGATAATTTAAAGTTTCAACAGCGTTAAGGTTAAATTATTGTAAGTTTGAATTGTTTAATTTTACATGTCTCTTATTTCATTAAGACCTTTCAAAGAAAGCATTGTAGATCAATTCAAATGGTTTGGTTCTTTTAATGTACAGAAGTATAGTCTCACGTCACTAGAAAGCCTCATTCCTAAAATGTAACATCCCACAACAGGGAGAATTTGTCAGGCTACAAAGCTGATGGGGTATAGACCAAATTAAAGGCAATATGAGGAGAGTGACCTTACGATCTGAGTTAAGATACATAACTGTATTTCAATTAATGCAGTTTTTAAAGTGATCATTATTTAAAATTTTTTCAATTCTGTGTCAGCTCCATTGAAAACAAACACTGGAACAACAGTGAAAACAAAACAGGACAAAACATAAATGGTTATCATTTCTAGAATAAGTAACATCTTTTGCCACCAAGCTCCCAAATATTCAAAACAGCTCGTTAGCCAATTATTTAGAGAGAGTTTTGGATCTGAAAGGAGTTTCCAGGTTTCATATTAGTCATTAATCTATAATGCTATCTGATTAATTTGGGATATAGACACAACACTCATTGTTTATAATAGTGCAGGTTCCTCCTTGGACTGCAGCAAGTATGTCTGAAATCCCACAGCCTCTCTCATAAAAGTAACTTCATTCTTTAATAACAAGATATTCATGCACTATCATTTACATTCTTTTTTATATAAGGGCCTCTACATGCCAAATGAATCCTCAATGCCCAAGTGTAGCAAAAAAGATGAAAAGTAAATGATCCTACCAATGATATATAGAATGAACCTAATAAGATTGTAAATGAGGAAGAATTGTGGGCTTTGAAGGGATGTGAATTATTCAACCTTGTACTCAGACATAACCTAAAAACCACCATGTGAACCATGTTGGGGGTAATAGTGGTCATAGATTGATGCCACACAACCAAGGCATTTCATTTGGAGCTGGCCATTTAATTCCAGTTTGCTGTGCCCATTCAGTGACTTGTCAGTCAACACTTGTGTATTATAATGGTATGGATGCACCATTCTTTGAATGTCTATCTCATTAGTGCTATTGGGATATGCATCTTTGGTGCAATATTTCTGTTCCCAACATAAAGGGGCAAGATGACAAAACTGACCAAAAATGGGTTAAGCTAGATAAAATCGTCTCAGATTTGTGTTAATATTATCCCCAAATTGAGTTGTCATCTCCTTGGAGTCCATGTGAAAAAAGTCTTTTACTAAATTATAGTTTTTAGTTAGCTGTCTTATAAGGCAACTGCAATAATACAACATATTTCCCACAGATTGGAATAATTTTTGTTTAAGAGAAGGTTACTTACTGCTAAGGTTATTACTGTTCTGACTCAAAAACATGGAGATGAAAATAGACTTATATACTATAGTAAGCAACCGAGCCCTGTGGCTAAAGGAGTGCCACCTTGCATGAGAGCAACAGTGACTACTGCCTGGTAAGTAAAAGCAACTGAAGAAATAGTGGTGTTGATCTCCCCTCACTGCCTTCATTGCACATTCTATGGAAGTACTTCTAAACTCTCACCACATTCGGAATTATTCAGTTAGTATAATAGCTTCTCACAAACTTCTTCTTCTGTCTGTTCCCCATGTTATAATCTCCAGATGTAATCACCTAAATTCTACCAGTCATCTGTCCCTGCCTTCAGATGAAATGCCACATGATTGCATGATCTTAACCAATCAGCTTCATTCTCCTAGAAAGATGGATGAAAGAAATTCCTGTTACTATGCTGATGCTATTTAGTTTACAGATGGATCTTACTTAAAGGATAAATCTGGAATTTATTGTGGAAGTTATGCTATAGCATCTTTGACTGAATAAATAGAAAGTGCCTATCTTCCAGGAGTGACCTTGCCTCCAATAAGCAGAGTTAATAGCATGAATTAGAGCCTATCAACTGGCAAAGGAATAACTGTTAACATTTATACAGAGAACAGATATGTTTTCACAGTAGCTTATGACTTTGAAATGCTATTGAAACAAAGATAATTTTTAACCTTTTCTAGTCAGTCCATTGTTCGCTTTGTTTTAGAATTACTGGAAGTCATACTATGGCCACACTCATTAGCTATTATTAAGTATCCAGGCCAAAGTCAGACACTCCAGAAAGAAGAGAATAAATTCAAAGAGAGTATAACAAAAGGCCTGCTGTAAATATATATTTGAAGAAGAAAATTAACCCATCTTAGCTTTTAAGGAAGCACTCAATTTTGATATAAAATAAGCTCAATCTACAGCTCCAGAAACAGAACAAGAGAACTGAGAAACAAAACCAGGTACTTAATCTTCTGAGATCGGGCTATAATATGTAACAAATGCTCTACTCATACTTCCAACCGAATTAGTCATCTTTCTCAGTATGTGTTTTAACTCAGTGAAGCCCCAATAAGATGATTGCTTGGAAAAGTAGTGTTATTAGAAACCGTCTCTTTTTCTTGCTAATAAGGCAAATGATTGCTACCACATCTGCCTCAAACATAAGCCCTGGAAACCTTACATAGCCCTCAAGATTATTTTCTTTCACCAGAAGACCCTTTCAAGGTATGACAATTAGATTTTATCCAGCTATTGCCATCACAAGGATACTCATATTCTCTAGTATTGGTTTGTATGTTTTGTCACTGGGGAGTTGCTTTTACTTACCAGGAAGTAGTGGTTGTTGCTCTCATTCAAGGTGGCACTACTTTAGCCACAGGGCCCAGTTGCTTACTATAGTAACTGCAAGTCTATTTTCATCTCCATGTTTTTGAGTCAGAACATCAATGACATCTCCCTGATTTTTATGAGCAAACAATAAAGGTAAACTATTGTAATTTGGCTATTAACGCTGTGGCATGTATAGGACTTTTTAATTTCTTCCTGTGTCAACTGACTTTCCTTTGTCCATTCCAGAGTGTTTGGATTACCTTGCCTGAAAAGAGTATATTATGTTTCAAGTTTTAAGGAGAAATTTGGAATCATATTTGTGCACTATCCTGCTAACTCTAAAAATTCCCAGTTGTTTCTTAGTTTTGGGGGTGGAGAAGGCCAATATTCCTTTTAATCCACTTAGATTGATTAAAAGGCCTTTCTTTGATATTAGGTTACTTAAATATCTTGTTTGTTTTAGACAGAATTGATCTTTTTCTTTTGATACTTTGTGTCTGTTTGAAGCTAATTGTTGTAACAAATAAATTTCATCCTCTCTGGAGACTTGTTTACCCTCTCATCAGAAAAGTAAATCATCTACATACTGCATCAAGGTGGATTCCTAGGAAATTGACATCTAAAAGCTCTGCTTTTTAATATTTGTAAAAAATAAATTGGGTGCTCTCCAAATATCCTGGAGGCATGAGTGTCCCTGTGTATTGTCTATCTTTCCAAGTGAGAATAAATTGCCTGTCCGTATCCACAAGAATGGTAAAGAATGCAATACATAGGTCTATTACAGTAAAGAACTCATCTTCTGTTAGAATAGCAGTCAACAACATATGTTTGGTACTAGGAGATGTTAAGGAATGGCTATCTTATTAATTTCACTCATATCCTATATAAATCACCATCTATATTTGGTTTTCTTATGGGGAAGACTGGAGTAACACATGGGCTTGTACCAGTAATAATCAACCTTCTTTTTTAATAAATCAAAATTATAGGTCTTATCTCTTCTAAGACCTCTGATCTTAAAATATATTTAAGGTTCAGAAGTTTTGATATCTCTGTGAATTGTAATATGGTCTGTGATAAGAATTTACTATTTTTTTAATGTGGGTTTATTTGTTTATCAGACATTAAACTTCTAGAAGGAAAAGAAAGCTTCTTATTCACCTTTTGATTCACCACAGCACCTAGCACAGTGGCTTCCTAAACTGGAAATTTAAAAATTACCTTTTAGAATAGATGATTGAAAAAGATACACATTGACTATTTAATATTAGATAATTTGATTACATTGATTGCTTAATTATGTCTTAGCTTATAAATTATTTCTAAAACTCATATTCTGAACTTCCATACTATGAAAAATCATATGTATTCATCATTAATAATTTTTTTTTAATTTTTGAAGCAGTCTATTTAGAAAGATATTGCTCAGTGGCATATAAACTATTGCTATTTGATAACGTTTATTTTCTAATACAGTTTTTAAAAATATTTTCTTACTAATATGAGAAATTAAAGTTCTCCATAAACATAAGTCATAGCACCATTGTCCTCATTAAAAATAAAAGTATTCAATTGTGTAGAAAAGTACTGATAAAATCCCATACCAATTAAGCTAATACAGATTTTACACTTTCAACAATATTCACAACAAGGAATATTCACAACAAGGAAACTCAAGCTTATTTAAGTTCTAATTCCTTCATAGAAAGATTTTGGATTTTTTTTTAAAAAAGCATAGATTATTTTAGTCTTAGTTATAGGCTTCAAGACACACAAAAATGTATATCTGAAATTAAGGTATTTTTTTTATCATAATAAATATTCTTGCACTGTCACTCTGTGAAGCCTAGGAAAGTGCTCAGCTTGATTGAAGGCAAAGACAAGTCAACAAATTAGATGTTATCTAAAAGTAGAAGGGACTTGGATTTGATATTCACAAATGTACTCAAGAGATTTAACCCAAAACAACAACAACAAAAAGATAGGAAGTAGATATATACATACCCTTTTCCGAATTCAAATGAAGTCAAAATCCAAATGAAGACCAAAAAGAGTAATCTGTGGGACATAAACTAATTTCTAAATGTGAAAAGCAATCAGGGAAAGGCCATGAGGAAACCATCAGAGATTCAGCTGTGTGATCACCCCGGGGAACTTGCAGAATATAGTCTCTGAGAAATAAATTTCTAAGTTAAAATGATGAAAAGTAAAAATAAAATATTGATGGTAAATTGGTATTTCTCAAAATAGAACTGTCTTAATCTCAATGAATAAAGCACAATACTGATACAAATTTATGTGCCACAGCTGACTCCTTAGGTGGTAATTATGTTTACAACATCCGTGATAGAGGAATGAGGAAGGATAGGTTCCCCTCTCACCAAAATCTAAAAGATATTAAAGATATTAACTAGTGGGACACATGCCAATTAATTTATTAATCTAATTACTAATTTTTATATCTATTCTTATGGATTAAAACTAAAGCTTCTTGCTGACTGTGATAGTCTAGATTCTTCTGAATCAAACAGTCCCCTTATTAAGAATAATTAGGATCTTTAGACAATGTTTCACTCTCTTTACCACACACACACACACACATACACACACACACACACACACGTGCACACACACACTACAAAGCCAGTAATGTTTAAGAACGTTAAAATGGCAGGGAAGAATTGAAGGATCAAGGTGTAAGAGAAGAGAAAACTTCATAGATGTGAGCCTGAAATTTGGTGATGCATTTCCTATAAAGTAGTGGTCTTCAAAATAGGGACCCCAAATAAGCAGCATCAGCATCGTGTGCAGATGATGTAATAAAAATTATTAATTATGATGTAATAGAAATCATTATGTAATAATTTACATTACATAATACATAATTTATATTACTTGGATGTAATAATTTATATTACTTGGATGTAAATTATTTGGCTGTACTTTAGATCTAATAAATCAGAAACTCTGAGGGTAGAGACCAGCAATCTTACTTTAACGAACATTCCAGGTGACTCTAATCTACACAAAACTTGGAGAATCACTATCCAGGACAAGTTTAATGATTACAAATTTAGCATCATAGAATGCTTTTGATAGGATCATGATGATGGGGGGATAAAAATTAGGTTTTTCTCTAACAACAACAAAAAAGCAAAATACCCAGAGGCAACATACAGGAATTTCTTCATGATGTTAAGGATAGAGACATATTTCTTAAACTAGAAACAAGGTGAACTAACAATGGAAAATGATAAACTGGACTACATTAAAATGCAAATCTTATGTTCATCAAAAGATACTACTAAGGGGAACAAAAGTGAATCATGAGTGGGGGAAGATAATTTTAATCACACCTAATTAATAAATGGCTGACATTTGGAATATATTTATAAGCATTCCTTTACATCTATGTAAAACAGACAATGTAAAATTTTTAAAAAATGAACAAAAGACTTGAACAGGTACTTCCAAAAGATAATTATAGTTTGGCCATATTGGAAAAGGGAAAAGTACTAGGTGAGCATTTGAGAGGCTCCTGTGAAACCACGAACACTAACTAGAAGTGACATCTAGCCTAAAAGTTGACATCTAGGCAGCAGTGAGGTAAAATAGGGGAATGGGGTAGGTCTGAGAAATATTTGCGTAGGAGAGAATTGCTATCACAAGTCCTGAAGGCAAAATAAAGAATCCAGTGTATTGAGAAACTTAGAAAAGTTCAGAATTTCTGGAGTTTCATATAAGCAATGGATGGCAAAGCCAAGAGATGGCAATGGAGAGGAAATGGTGGCACTGTTGCATGTAGATGTAGGATAGCATATGGTTAACAGAAGAGAGTAAGATGGTAGATAGGCCGACAAAGTAAAGGGCTCTGGCCTTGATTCATGGTAGATGGAAGAGCTGCCTTCTAGAGAAGTGGCAATTGGGAAGGAAAGATGCAGTATAAATCTGCAAACAATGTGTGTGTATACATGCATACATACATATGTAGGCCTTGATGAATGTTTGTCTGTGAGGGGTGATGAGGAAGGAGGACTCAAATTTAAACCCAGGTTTCTGACTTGCACATTAGGAAGATGATGAGTCATTCACCAAGATAGTAAATCAAGAGGAAAAAAGGTAGTAGTTTTATTTACTGCTCTATTTTAAATAGTTGTTTCATAGAGGATGAAATTGGTGGATTTTCTTTTTGAATATATTACCTGTGTTAGTTTTCTATTGCTGCTGTAAAAAATTATAAAAGACTTAGTGCCTTATTATAAATACAACCATTGTGTTATCTTACACTTCTGTAGGTCAGAAGTCCAACACATGTTTCAAGGGGCTAAAATCAAGGTATCTGCAAGACTGAATTTCTTCCTAAAGGTTCTAGAGAAGTTACTGTTTCTTTTCCTTTCCAGCTGCTGGAGGCTGCCTACATCCTTTGGCCTGTGACCACATTCCTCCATGCCAAACCAGTAATGTAACCTTTCCCAATTCTAATTTCACCATCCTGTTTCTGAACCACAGCTCGGAAGTGTTCTTTGATGTGAAAGACTCATTTGATTAGATTGGGCCCACCTGGATAGTCTAGGCTATCAACCCTTTCTCAAGGTGATAACCTTAATCATCTGCAAAGTCTCTTTTGCATTGCTACGTAACACATTTATAGGTTCTGGGGATCAGGGCTTGCACACTTTAGGGGGCTATTACTCTGCCTGCCACAGTGTTTTTGATGTGCTGCTAGAAAATAAAGATAACTTACTTGTATGGAACTCATGTACAGCATTAAGATTCAAGCTGAAAATATTTATTCCACAGTATACTGTATATAGATTCTAATTCTGGAAAGGAGAGTGGATGCTATAAATGAGAAAGAGTACCATCTTTCCTATTAAAATTAAAAGAAAACAATGATAAATATGTGAGATAATGTATATGTTAAATAGCTTGATTTAGTCATTCAGCAATGTATAAATGTATTGAAGCATCATGTTCCATGCCATAGATATATACAATTTTCCGTTGTCAATTAAGTAACTAAATAAAAACCAGGGCAACACCCTGAGGTACTAAAATGCTCACGTGAAAATTTATGGAGCTCAATATCAGAGGCAAATAAAAGCCGGAAAGAACATAGTAGTTAAAGATCCCAAGTTCTTCTACAAAGTCAAGATAAGAAAAGGGAAATATCGCCGGGCGCGGTGGCTCAAGCCTGTAATCCCAGCACTTTAGGAGGCCGAGGTGGGTGGATCACGAGGTCAAGAGATCGAGACCATCCTGGTCAACATGGTGAAACCCTGTCTCTACTAAAAATACAAAACATTAGCTGGGCATGGTGGTGTGTGCCTGTAATCCCAGCTACTCAGGAGGTTGAGGCAGGAGAATTGCTTGAACCCAGGAGGCGGAGGTTGTGGTGAGCCGAGATCCGCCATTGCACTCTAGCCTGGGTAACAAGAGTGAAACTCCATCTCAAAAAAAAAAAAAAAAAAAAAAAAAAAATAAAAAAAAAAAAAAAAAAAAAGAGAAATATCCATGGGAACATTTGCTTCCCTTCGTAAATAGACATTTTATAATGTAAAATGTTCAAATTCATCTTGTCGCAAACTAAAGAGAGAGAATTTGATGGGGGAACTTCTCAAGTTGTCTGAAGCTTTTTGGCCATAAAAGGGTGGAGAGAGCAAGATTGAAATCTGGGGAAATTAAGATTGAGGAGGGATTGTATTTGTTAAATTCGAATAATAAATGTAACGAACCCCTAATTAGGGAGACATCACAAGTATTAGAGAGGAGAGATAAATGAGGAGATTGTTTGATCGATAGTTAAATAAACAAACAAAAAAACTGTTTGTGCCTGGTCCAGTAAAAAAAGGACTCAGCTTTTTATTTTCTTTTTTTTTTTTCCATTGTGAGAGAAAGAAAAACACGAGAAGATGAAACCAATACAGGTCTGAGTGTATACCCACCTCTTTCATTATGTGAGGAGATAGAAATAAGGAGTTTAGCAGAGATTGTGCAAGGTGATGGGTCAACAATTTGGAAGAGTGAGGCAGATTTGAGTTAGTTGCCATAAAGCTCTGGAGAGTGAGCAAGGCTAGCGAAGTAGCAGCTTCCGGAGAAGTACTTGGGGCCCAGTGGATGTCACACATGCCGTCATCGGCCAACAGAAATATAATGTAATTTATATTTCAAAGTAGCCACGTTTTAAAAAAAAGCAACAGTTGAAGGTAATTTTAATTTAACTCAGTATATTCAAAATATTTTCATTTCAAAATGCAATCAGTATAATACAACTATTAATAAGATATTTTACATGCCTTTGTACTATCTTCAAATACCAGCATGCATTTTCATCCTTACAGCAAAATTCAATCCAGACATTAAATTTTATCAGAAATTTCAATCTGTATTCAGGTTTCATAAAATATACAGAGAAAAAACTATATTCAGCTTTTTAAAACATACTTTTAAAAATAACAAGATCATTCAGATTCTAACTTTAACTTAGTTAACTTTAAATAAAATTTAAAATTCAGTAGCTAAGTTCCACTAGATACATTTGAAATGCTACACAGTAACTAGAGTATGCTGTAATAGCACAATTATAGACTTAAGTACTTTGTGGTATCAACCTGCTTTTTTTTTTTAATTTTCCAGGAGGGTTCAGCTCATATAAAATACCTATCATTCTGCTTGGAATGTGGTAAACCAAACATTTTGGATGGAGTCTTCTCCTTTCCATTTCTTTCCCCTTTTTTGTAAGAAATGACTTTAACCAACATAAAATTGTGTTGTCTGTCATCTCTAGGTTTTTAATAACAGCAACAACAATAACAATAGTAGTTAAAAGTTGCAATGCATTTATCATGAGCCATGATCAATTTAAGCACACTATAGATATAAACATTTAATTTTCCCATCAGTACTATGTGGCACATATTATTTTTATCACATTTACAGACTAGAAAGTTAGAAAGCAAATATTCATAAATTTACAAAGCATATGTATGTCTGACTAAAATTCACACCCAGGTAACATGATTCTGGAGTCTGTGCTCTTAATCATATTGGTATATGGCCCAACTAGTCTTAAATTATTGCTTTTTCTTCTGCCAGTCTGGTAATATTCACCGTGACTTTATAGTCTGTTGGACTGTTTGGCAAATTTCCGTTAGCTCTTGCCTGCACAAGTAGGTTAAGGAAAAATTCTGGGGTCATCACATTCTCTTTAATATATAAAGGTTCTGTGGGTCAGGCTACTAGCAGTCATAACCTGTAGTGATTGAATATCCCCTTCATGTCTCTAATCATTTGTTTGAGCAAGTGGCACTGAAGTCTCACTAAATTCTAGGGTTTATCTAACCTTAGAATAAAGGATATTGTAATAGAGCAAGTGATGCTAAAAAATTATAAGTGTAGAGGGATTGTTAAATACCTGATTCTGAACAGACAGAGCCCATCTCAGCAGAATCTGTTTCTAGACTATTCACATCAGTATGTACTATTCACTAGAGAGCTTGGTTATTTTCTGAACACTGACTTTGGGGGTTTAGGCTCACCAAGTAACTGCAACAGTCTTTTATCATATATTTCATGATTATAGGGTTTTCTATGATGAGTGGAATTTTTATTCCCAAGACCTGATATCTGTAACAGCCAGTTAATTTTTAGGTTAAGACAGATGATTGTTAATGTGAATAACAGGGTGAACTCCAGGAAGAGTTATTGAAAATATTGGAACTCCAAGAACAGAACGTAGAAAATACTGAGGTCCAAGAATGTTCTCCAAGGGCCAGTGTCATAATCAAGAAATATTTAATTCTGCTTAAAAGTTCCTAGTCATTTTGGATCTTTCTAAGATAGAAAATAACATAATTCTTTCATCAATTATTAAATCAAATTAGTGTTCTATGGATGTCAGTGTCTGAAACAGTACCTGGATATTGTGAGGCAGTGAAAGACAATTTATATGAAGGGAGCTAAACACATAAGTATCTGATATTACCTTGTAACAAACTACCCAAAAAGGTAATGGCTTAAAATAATACCCATTTATCTCAAAAAATAAAAATAAAAAAAGCCGGGCATGATGGCTCACACCTGTTATCCCAGCACTTTGGGAGGCCAAGGCGGGTGGGTCATCTGAGGTCAGGAGTTCGAGACCAGCCTGACCAACATGGTGAAACCCCATTTCAAAAAAAAAAAATACTCATTTATTATTATTCACTTATCTATAAGAGAGTTACAGAAGGCTGATCTACGTAACATTTGACTTTGCTTTACCCTCTTGGGAGCAGCAGGTTATCCCAAGTACATTATTCTAAGGTGGACATGGTGGCTCACACTTATAAGCTCAGCAACCTTGGAGGTTAAGCGAGAGTATCACTTGGCACCAGGAATTCAAGACCAGCCTGGGTAACAAAAAGAGATCCTATTTCTAAAAATTAAAAAAAAAAGTTGTTTCAGCATGCAGGAAGGAAAACTTAAAACAAAAACTAGAAAAAAGTTAAACTTAACCAGGAAGGCTGAGGTGGATCACTTGAGCTCTAGGCTGCAGTGAGCCATGTTCACAGCGCTGTATCCCATCCTGGGCAGCAGAGTGAGACCTCAACTTAAAAAAACAGTAACAAACCCCACCCCCACACACAAGAAAACTCAAGTATATTATTCTGATAGCAAAAGTGCCAAATGCAAAAGACAAGGGGAATGACTGGAAAAGTGCTTCTTACGTCCAAGGCTCAGAAGAACTCTCATTTGATGAAAGCAATTCATGTGTCCCAGATCATGGTTGAGATAAAGGGACATACATTCTGTCTAAGATGTGTCTATGGCAAGTGTGTAGATGAATGAAGAGGTAAAGAATTAGAGTCAACAGTTCAATACACCATAGTTGGAAACTTGCAAAATCTAAGAAAAACTGAAACCAGGCTCTAGGAAGAAGAGGAACAGGAAGGATCTCAATCAGGAACTGATGTAGAGAGAGTCATTTAGACACCATGCTGCCTACAAACTGGCTGGCCTCCTACTGACTTCTGTGAATCTGTTATTTTATCAAGATAGAAACACACAACTCTAGCTTTAAGAGTGGAGGGTGGATGTGTTATCAGCCTGGTAGTTAGTAATTGTAACAGGACTATAGTGTGAGAAGAATTAGTTCCCCAAAGGAAAAGAGATCCTACTTTGCCAAACATATTTGGAAGGTATGCTTGACTGATAAGAATAACTGTTGCCCACTACAATTGCTTTGGATGTTTTGACATCTAGCTGTATATTATTCTTGTCAAAATGCTCACATCTGGGTGTGATGTCAAGCTCATTATTGATGATGAGAGAAACAGCGTCAAAACAGATTGTGGATAAACTAATGAATTAATTCCTGAAGGGCCAAGGGAAAGGACAAACATAAAGACTGAAGGATCATTTTACCAGATAAGATTTTAGATATTGGAATAAATAGAGGCCACTGAAAATTTTAAGTATAATTGAGTCTTTGCTGCTTTGAACTTTAGAAGCAATTGAGTCAACCTCTTTTCTGCCTACAGATGGATATACCCAGTCATTTGGGGAACATTTTCTTTACCAGTGGAAAAAAAATTAAATAACTAAAAATTCCTTAGTCATGTAAATGTAGAAATGGAAGCAATTCCTGCCTTGAGGAATTAGTATAAAATAATCTTTTTACATTTCTTAAAGTTTAACATTTTTTTTTTCTTTCCTTTAGTCTGTAGAATTCTGAAGACAGAGGTGTTGAACCTGCCTGGTTTAAGAATAGTAGCCTATCCATACTGTAGCCATATGATAATTTTTTTATAAAAGTAACTTACAAAAAGTAAATTAAGGATTAGTGAAGCAGGCTTAAGAAACATTTACAGATTATCATGCTTATTTGAACAAATTATATCTTTCTCAAATTTTAAGACCAATAATGTTAACCCCAGAGACTAAAATCTAGAGGTCATGTTTCTTCATGATCTCTGTGTCAATGTCTATTAAAGGATAGAAGATAGAGCATAAACTCAAGCTTAGGCAGATAATTCCTTTCTCTCCTAAGGTTGTAACTAAAAGATCTGCTCTCCCCACCCCCTTAATTTTTTATTTAACAAATAATCATGAGTACATACCTGGCGTTAAAACTTTGTCAGACACTAAGAATACATCTATCAGGTGTGTGTTGTGGGACAAGGAACAGGGTGTGCAAATAAAAGTTTTCGATCCTTTGAAAGGAATTTGATTTTGGACGTTGTAAGCCTGGTATACTTATGAAACATCCAAATCAAAACATCAGTGTATAATGGTGTTTGAAATGCATGAAAGCTTTCATAAGAGGACTGTACAAATCCCATGCAATGGAAGGAAAGGGACCAAGACTGCCGAGCACTTCCCTCAACATGAGTCAACTTTAGACAAAGCTTCTCTCTGCATCTGAATAAGACCTTTGATCATTTATATGCAAATACTTGTAAGTGTACATTATTTCTCTGTCATTTTGACATATAAATCTTCTCAAAAACTATTGGCCAGTTTTACAAGCCAGAATTGTCTTTCTCAAGGACCTGAGAGCCATCCCTTTGAGATGTAGTCATCAAGGAAGGTAGCCCAGTTTTTGTAGGCAAATAGGAGCCTGACTTAGGTGTTCACCTTCCTCCAAACTGTAAAATCACTTGTCATGAAGATAGGAGAAAGTTTACTTTTCCCTTGTGTAAGGCCAATTAGCAAACACAAGTGGCCTCAAGAGCCCCGCCTCCACTTCAGCTCTTAAAACTTTAGCCCTTTGTTTCAGAGGAGTTAATCTCAGACTGAGTTCTTGCCTCTCTCCCCTAAAACAATGGTCTTGAATAATTTTTTTTTTTTTTTTGCCTGATTAAATTTCTCTAGAGAAATTTTTGCTTTTAAAAGAGATTTTATCTCTCTATAAACAAGGTAGTTTGTTCAGGATAGATAAATGAGATCACAGTGAAAGACTACTAATCTTTCCGAAGCAATTAAAGAAGTAAGCACTGACCTAATCAAGTACTGGAATAAGCATATGAATGCTAATGAGCTGCTAATTAACAACATAATCTCCAGATTTCATAATACAGTCCTCCCTTGGCATTTATGGGAATTGGTTTCAGAACCTCAGGAAATCAAAATCCTGTGATGCTCAAATCCCTGATATAAAATGGCATAGTATTTGCATATAACCTATGCATATTCTCCCATATACTTATAATAATGCAATGCCTTCACATCATTCTATTCACGTAAACTCAATTAGTACTTAGTGTGGAGCAAATTCAGGTTTCACTTTTTGGAAACTTTTTTCCTACATATTTTCAATCCATAGGTGGTTGAATCTGTAGATGCAGAGCCCACAGAAAGGGAGAGCTGACTGTAATTTGCAGTAACTAGATTTTAATATTAGTCAGAGAAAATACATATATCCTCTAACATGAGGCTCAGAAAAGAATCATTAACATGAATCAGCACACAAAAGTTCATGTTCAAGTCTTTAAACTGACGATTAGAGAACCAGTAATTTTGAGAAAAAGAACTTGAAGAATATACATTTTATATCATGTTTCACTGACCAAAAAAGAAAATGATCTTAATGTGTCCTTAGGACTCTATCAGTTAGGAAGATACATCAAAATATGTGTGTATATGTTTGTGTGTGTGTATTTGCCATCAGAAGTAAGGAGGCATTTGCTATATTTGCTTTAGACCACTTTCTTTTTTTAATATTCATCATAATAGAAGACAACAAAAACATTCATTTTCCTCCTTTTAATGTTTAAATTACATTAATGTTAGTATATCAAATTCTTGATTTAATTTACATTTTTATAATTATCACTAAAGTTGAGCATTACTTTGTGAGTTATTGGCCATTTGGTATTTTGTCTGTGAATTACATTTCAGATCTTTTGCCTATTTTTAGTGGATTGTTTTTCTGTTTGTCTTCTTGGTTTAGAAGAGTTGTTTGATTAAGCTTTGTTAAAACATTCTCCCTGTTCCTATATTTCTACCTTGTTTATTGTGGCTTTTAATTTTTATATAAAAAATCATTCCTTCTTTTTATACTTTTTAAAATGTTATTTTATGATTTATATACATGATTTTGAATAAGCATCCTTTACTCTGAAGATACTTTTTTTGTTCTTCTAAAACAGGATGGTCTTTTAAAGTTGTCATTTTGCTCAATTAAAATTTTTCTGTGTGTATATGTATAAAGCAAAAAGTAGGAATATATATCATTTTATATATGAATACCAATTTTTCTATCACCATTTCAAATAGTTTACTTTTACAGGAATTCATATTATCACTTTTGTCTTATATATAAGCTGTTCATATTGCCTCTCACATGTATTTTTTCATTCTGACACAATGTGTTATTTTTATTAAATACAAATTCTTAGTAAGTGCTGAAATTTGTCAGTGATTTCTTGCTCTTTTGTTTTTTCCATCTTATTTTTTATTATTCCCTCTCCACTTCCTTTTTTTATTACCTTTTAAAATCTTTTAACTCTTTAAATACAAGCCATATATCCTTGAAAACGTCTCTTTCCATGTACATTTTAAAATCATCATTTGAAGTTTTACTTAAAAATCTCCTGAGATTAATATTTTATTAAATAATGAATTAATCTTGAGATAGTTGTCATAATTACGATCTTAAATCTTTCCATTTATAAAATCTTATATCTCTTATTTCACTATTTTAACATATTTTTCAACATACTTTTAATATTCTCCCTAAAGATTTTACCCTTATTTGGTGAAACTAAATTTTTTTCCCTCGTGGATGTTGTAATAAGATCTGCCTTTACAACAACTTCCACAAATCTCTTTACTGCACTGACTATAAACTCCAGAATGATGTTGAATAGAACTGCTGATTTTAATGTTCTTAAAATTATTGTTTTTTAAAAATTCTAAGTAATCACCATGAATTATGTTTGCTATAGATTTTTGTAAATGCTCCTTTTCCAGAAAAAAATGTACTTTTACTTTCTCTTTTGTTTTCCAAGAATAATCAAGTTCATGTGAAATTTGTGCCCTATGCCTGTATCTGAATACCTTGACCTCTCAGGCAGCTTATCTAGACGACAAACTACTGGTGTTTTTGTGTATAGATTGTCTGTCATTGGAACATAAAAACCAGAAAATGTTGTGATTAATTGCGGCATGTATTAAGTGAAAATTCTTCCCATCTAAGATTGTGCAGGTGGGGTGGGCAAATACAGCAACTAAATTTATGCCAATATCATGTGTATGGCTGTTTAATTACTTTACATCAGGAAAGCAAGTTTGAGAGCCTTCTGCTATAGGGAAGTATTTCAGCAAGCTGAAGTGCAAAACTTGAAAAGGAGAAGTGGCTCGTTATCAGCATGCTAAGCGTGTTGGAGACATTTTCCCTGAGCAAATAAAACAATGGACTCAGCAGTTGCCGCTCCTTCAAACAGGATTTTGCTACTGGCTGTTAACTTCATTTCTTTTACACAAGAAAGATCCAAGATGTCCATTTCTGTTTTGCAGTGTACAACAAGGGTGAAATATTGAAGAGCCTTGCTCAGTATGCAATTAATATTAGCTCAATTTACAGGAATCTTGGGGTGACACAGAACAGAATGATCACTCTGTTGGGGTGAAGTGTCAAGAATTGCAAAGTGAGAAACGATTTTTACAAGGAATTGAAGATTATAGTACATACTTTATTCTCTGTCTTACCAAGGGAGGTGCAGGTGTCTATTGGGTTATCAAGGTTGGAAAACAATGGAGCAGGGCAGGAAGGTACTTCCCAGAAACACATTACCATCCTTAGAAGAACATAGGTTAAATACGAATGTCGTCAATTGTAATCAATTCATACTGACTCAGATAGAAAAAATGTAGAAGTAGATTGAATAAAGGGTAGTAGTATTTAGCCACTTAGACATTGAGAGAACCTGTTTTTAACTCATTAGGGAGTAAGAAATAAAACAATCGCAGTGAGCCAACTGGCAAATGAGGAAGGTGATAGTCACTCATAGTTTGGGTCGAAATACTTGTCTAAAGCCTCGAGATAGAAATTATCCAGAATTAAATAAAAAACAAGATGTGTTATGTTCCCAAGCAATAGGAAAGAGGACCACTGTCATAGGCCAAAGCCTGATAAATATATTCTCAGCATCCCACACAAGGATGACAAGGTTTGGAAAAATATCTTGGCTCATTCATTTAGTTAAACCTAGAGAAAGTGAGAAACCACCAACTATGAAAATCTTGGGGTTTTTTTTTTAGCTCACTGCAACCTCTGCCTCCTGGGTTCAAGCTACTCTCCCGCCCCAGCCTCCCAAGTAGCTGGGACTAGAGGTGTGTGCCACCAACGCCTGGCTAATTTTTTTGTATTTTTAGTAGAGATGGGGTTTCACTGTGTTAGCCAGGATGGTCTCGATCTCCTGACCTCATGGTCCACGTGTTTTGGCCTTCCAAAGTGCTGGGATTACAGGGTTGATTTCTATATGCAATTTCTACTTTGGGGAAAGAAATTCTTAACCAAGATATACTGACATCCTTCTTGGTGCTTGATAATAAGAATAGCCGTTTCAAAAATAGACTTCAAACATTTAGTAACCATGCTGTTAATAGATATGCTGTCATCCAGGCTCTGTTGTTCCATTTATAGAGCACAGGCAGAGTAGACATAGCATAATTCTTGAGGGTCCTAAGATTTTCAAAATGGTAAATGAGCAGTGCCTTCAATTTGATGCCACCAGCTGCATTAGCCTCTAACAAAAGAGTCAGCCTGTCTTTTGTAGCTTTAAAAACAGGCATTGACTTTTCACTAGCTATGGAAGTCCTAGTGGCATCTTGTTCAAATAGAAGGCTGTTTTTTACTTACATTGAAAATCTCTTGTTGAGTGTAGCCCCCTTCATCAATTATCTTAGCTAGGTCTAGTGGATAACTTGCTGTCACGTCTACGTTTGCACTTGTTACTTCATGTGGAACTTGTGTGCTATGGAGGCAGCTTCTTTCTTTAAAGCTCATGAACTAACCTCTGCAAGCTTCAAACTTTTCTTCGGTAGTTTCCTCACCTTTCTCAGCCTTCGTATAATTAAAGAGAGTTAGAGCCTTGCTCTAGATTAGGCTTTTGCTTAAGGAATTTTGTGGCTGGTTTGATCATCTGTCAAGACTACTGGAACTTTCTCAACATAAATAATAAGGCTGATTCCCTTTCTTTCATTCATATGTTCACTGGAGTATTACTTTTAATTTCCTTCAACTTTTTCTTTGCATTTACAACTCTGTTTTAAATGTGTCTTCATCACTAAGTTTAATCATTTCTAGTTTTTGATTTAAAGTGAGTAAAGTACAATTCTTCCTTGAACTTGAACAGTTAGAGGTCATTGTAGGGTGATTAGCAGGCCTAATTTTAATATTGTTATGTTTCATGGAATAGGAAGGCTCAAGGAGAGGGGGAATGGCCAGCTGGTTGGTGGAGCAGTTAGAACACACGCAATATTTATCAATGATTTCACCTTTTTATGTGGTGTGGTTGTCTCAAGACAATTACCATAGTAACATCAAGATCACTAATCACAAGTCACCTTAACAGATATACTTATAACAAAAAAAAAGTCATAAAGATTCTAAGAGTTACCAAAATGTGACACAGTAACACAAGTGGGCTCATGCTGTTGGAAAAACTGCACTGATATACTTACTGAACAGGGGCTTGCCACAAATCCTCAATTTATTAAAAAAAATTTCAGTACCTGTGAAGTGCAATAAAGTGAAGTACAGTAAAACAAGGTATGCCTATATACATGCACGCATGCACACACACACACACACACACACACACACATACACGTATGTCTCTTGAATCATTTTCTTTAGATTACGACACTCCATGAAATCTAAATATTATATTTTTAAACTTTGTTTATAATTTACCCAGAAAATAATGTTAAAATGTTAATTTCTCCTTTATTTATTCTCTTCTATACTCCGGAACTCAAATTACCTACGTTTGATTTTCATTCTTTGTCAGCCATATATATTTCTTTATATTACTGTTATATTTTTCAAAAAATTCCTTTCCATTCTCAGAAATTTTCATGTCAATAATTTGTTTTTCCGATATGTCTATTCAGACCCTTGGTATGTCTATTTAATTGTTCATTTATTATTGATACTCTTAATGGTGCTATTCAGTAATCAGTTTATTAGCTTATACAGTAATTGTGTCCTGAATGTTTCTTTACTTTTTGCTGTAATAATTTTTACACAACATAATATTCTTATTCATCTTTTATCTTTTTTATGATATATCTATCTTCTCTTAAACTAAATATATTATACTTAAGTTATTATTAAATCCCTGCCTACTGTGTCAGAACTCAGTTTTCTTTCACTTTAGAAATAAGGTTTGGTGGTGTGATATTGATGATTTGGATTTTGTTTACTGTTCTTCCCCTTTTGTTGCTCATATCCTATGCCAGAAAATACGCCCCATCATTCCTCTATTAACAATAACAATATTAATATTGAACACTGAAAATAGGTGAAGCTAGATACAATTGTTATATTCACTTGTATTATTACTCCCAGTGAGTATTCTAGATGCAAAGAACCACTGCAAAGTTCGCAACCCATGATTCACTGAGGAGGAGGCTTTTCTTATGTCTTCTTCCCTGGAAGCAAGATAAACATTGAGTCTTGTTCACCTACCCACGCTAGAGGGAGTAAAAGCTCACTAGAATCAAAGGATTTCTTTGAATAAAACACAAGAAACTTGATGTTTTCTGCTGAATATGGTTAGGATTTTATGATATCATATATTCTGGGCCTTGTATTTTAGAGTCTTTCTTACCCTACTATACCAGTAATTTGCAATGTGAATAGGGGCCAATATCAGGAGACATCTGTAATCCTTCCAACTGGAAGGAAGATGCTGTTGACCTTACTGGGTAGGAGTCAATAACGCTGCTAAACATCCTATAATGAACTGGACAGCCCCCTCCCCACAACAAAGAATTATCAGCCTCAAAATATTAATAGTGCTGAGTTTAAGAAAATGTTCTAGATCAGTCTGTTTCTTTTGCTCTAAATTTCTACTTGATCTTCTCTGTCTCGTATTTTATATATTCCTTAGTTGCTGTCTGCCAGAAATTTAGTTAACCAATATCATTCTGCCTAACGTTATTCTTTTCTTGGTACTGGTCAGCAACTCCTGTTTTGAAGAACTCTTATTAATGTCAGTAGTCACTTTCCCAATATAAGGAAGTAATCGTAAAGATAATTTGAGGTGTAAAATAGATTAACAGAATAAGGCATTTTTATAATCCATATTCATTATAAGTTTTCATGGAAATCGATGAGAATCACACAATGTAATTATTTAACTAGTTAGGAGCAATATTTACAGTTAATTCTAAGAATATTTAAGGCTAGTTGTAATTTACATTTTCTACTTTTATCATCACTCTCATGTATATTCCAGATGCATCAGGTAAAATGAAAGGGCAAAGCACATATTCATTTAGCATTATGAACTATGAATTTACTGGAAGTGTAAGGATATATAAGCCTTACTACCCCCATCTCTAACATTTCACAATAAACTGGGGAAAATATCCCCATGTATAATCTTTTCAAAAGGAATACCATGTAGATGATATTTAAGGCCATGATGCTAGATAAAACCTAGGCAAAATTAGAGGCTAAAAAACCGTATAAGTTAAAGGACAGAGCTTTGGACTCTCCAACACTTAGAGGTTGGTAAAAAGAGAAACATAAACTCTAAACTATAAAAAAGACTAAGAACTTTTTTAAAAGACTAAAAAGTATGGGAGAAAATACAGAAGGGAATGATATCCTAGAAGCTAAATGAATAGCTTGTTTCAAATAAAAGGGAAAACAATTACTTTAAATATTGCTGACACATCAAGCAAGATAAGGACTCAGAGATGACCATTCAATGTAACCAAGTGTAGGTCTTTTGTGATTTTGTTGAGCAATTTTAGTGGATGGTGGTAATTAAAACCTGATTGGAGTAGATTCAAGACAGAATGGGGAAGGACAATTATTTTGAGACTATGAATTTAGAAATTATTTCAGGATGAATGTTTCTAAAAAGGAGAAGAGAAGTGAGTCATTGCTTAATATTGCTTGTTGTCCTCAGGGCCACTGAGGACAACAAAGCTTTTTGTTTACAAAACTGCTTAATAAAATGAGAGAAATAATGATCATATACTTTGTGAAATGATCCAATAAAGAAGAAATATTTGATGATGTAACCAAGAGATTGGGTAACTGCTAGAGCCCTCTTCTTTAGTTAGAAATGAATAGGGAACCAGATCTAGTACTCATCTGTAGGCATTGGCTTACCTAGGATTGGGGAAGCCTTATGCATATAAAAGAAAACCAAGTGTATCATATAATCTTGATTGAAATTGAGACCAGTCATCTTGGTTTTGAGGTTTTCTCAACCGAGATAGTTGTGTTAGTAAAGGCATACAGAAGTAAAGACATAATAGAAAATTGAATATAACAATAATTTTTAATTTGCCTATTGGGTTTGAAGAAAAAAAGCAAAAGCAATAGAGCAGCAAAGAAATTGAGAGTTGGTCAAAAAAAGTGATAAAGAATTATTATAATGTTAACGATAGCATAGTGCAGAAAATCCTAGGCAAAATGAACTTAACATTTCAGAAGAGACATCCTTAGCAAGAGACAGACTAACTTCATGTTTCATTATGAACAGCGGAAAAATAAGAACCAGATATTCCTAAGAAGGCATTTGAAGAGATAGGGTAAGACAAAAAAAGATTTGGAAGATAGAGACCAGAAAAATTCACAAAATAAAAATATAAGGGTTTAGGGGCTTACTTTTTTAATAATACCTGTGGCAAGTTTGGAAGTATCAAGATAACCAAGCAAATCCAAACATCCGTAAAACTGAAAAATTAAAGATTTACACATAAACAAAATAAAATTACTTAAGAAGTGGAATAATCATGGGGGAGAAGTAGCTTGAGTTATGTGTTTAAAAAAGTATAGAATGATATCAATAGGCAGATAAGACTTCCTCTCTCTCTCCCTCTCTCTCTCTCTCTCTCATCTTTTTCTTTTACTTTCTGCCAAGCTAAATAGTTGGAGTGCAAATTCACAGATTTCACTGGCAAAAAAAAAATAAATATAGAATTACTACCATAAATTAAAATATTCACTTTTGATATCCTACATTTACTTGCCATCATTGTCAGGTGAAACATAAACTATTACAAATATATACTTCATGTTATGAATATGTAATTTTAACTTGTAATTAGTAAATGTACTCATTCTATTAGAATAGCTTGATTATACCATAAAAACAAACTCAACAATTTCAGTGAGTTAAAACAACCACATTTGCTTTATCCTCAAGCAATGTCCATTTTAAGTCCAAGCAACTTCCCATGGACAGCTGCGTGCTGTGTTTCCATAACAGTGATACTTCTGCTTTCATCACAGGAGAAGGAGAGCAAACTGGAGAACTGGATGCCAACTACACGTTTCTACCTGTAAGTGATATACACTTCTGATTACATCATTATCCACTAGAGGTCAAATCCTCATGTAACTTCAAGAAGGTGAGGAAATACGATTCTTTTGTGTTCTTTTAACACAGGAAAACAGGATACTGATGACTTGTATATGCCTAACTCAACATATCTTAAGATGTTTCTTTTATTCCTGTATTATTATGATGGAGATTTATAATAATTCTCTAAATGTTCCAGCAAATTGATTTTTTTAATTGATGGCAATACAGTTCAAACACAGGATCTTAAAAAGAGTATGTTTGTTTCTCGAATCTGTTGTTAAATTGCTTGATAGGACAAAATAGACAAGTCAGAGACCTCTGCACCCCTGTATTCACGGTAGCATTATTTACAACAACCACATTATGAAATCAACATAAATGTTCATCAAGAGATGAATAAAAAAGTCATATATGTACACAATGGAATACTTAAAAATAAATTCTGTCATTTGAAAAAATATTGATGGAACTAGAGAACATCATGGTAAGTGAAATAAGACAAACACTGCATATTTTTACTTACTTGTGGAATGTAAAACCATTGAACTCATGGAATCAGATAGTAGAAAGATGGTTACCCGAAGTTAGGAAGGTAGGGAGATTAGCAAGATGATAGTTGAAGGGTGAAATGTCTTAGATAGGAGAAATGTGTGACTTTTTTTCTTTTCTTTTGAAATCAATTCCACAGCATGGTGAATATAGCTAGTAGGTAAGTATTGATCATTTACATTTTACTAAGAATAAATTTTAAAAATTCTTATTACTGTAATCCCAGCACACTGGGAGACCAAAGCAGGAAGATCATAATGACAGGTGATCTAGACCATCCTGGACAACATGGTGAAACCCCATCTCTACTAAAAAATACAAAAATTAGCTAGGCCTGGTGGTACACAACTGTAGTTCCAGCTACTTGGGAGGCTGAGGCAGGAGAATTGCTTGAACCAGGGAGTCAATGTTACAGTGAGCCCAGATGGCACCACTGCTCTACAGCCTGGTGACAGAGCAAGACTCCATCTCAAAATAAAAAAAAAATTATAACAAAATTGTTAAATATTTGAGGTGAGGCATATATGATTTATCTTGATTTAATCATTTCACAATGTATAAAACAATTATAATATTGTTTTTTTAATCTATAATTTGTCAGTGAAAGCTATACTAACCAAGATACATTTCAAAAATAGTTTAAAATGTGTGAGTTAGGACGGGCGTGGTGGCTCATGCCTGTAATCTCAGCACTTTGGGAGGCCTAGGCGGGCGGATCACGAGGTCAAGAGATCGAGAACATCCCGGCCATGGCGAAACCCCAGCTCTACTAAAAATATACAAACTAGCCGAGTGTGGTGGCACGCGTCTGTAGTCCCAGCTACTCGGGAGGTTCAGGCGGAAGAATCACTTGAATCCAGGAGGCTGAGGTTGCAGTGAGCCGAGATTGCGCCACTGCACTCCAGCCTAGGGACAGAGCAAGACTCCGTCTCAAAAAAAAAAAAAAAGAAAATATATGTGTGTGCTCACTTATTTGAATTCCACATATTCATATTTTTTAGAAAACTAATCATAATTATTAATTTACCAAAAAATAAATACATACTTTGTGATTTGATGATATGAATTTCAATCTAGCAACGAAAACAACAAAAAAACTGTGAATCCACTGTGGAATGTAAGAATTTGAAAACATTTACTTTTTCTTCTAAGAGTGTTTGTTCAGCTCTCAATTTTTCTCAGCGATTGTTAGTTTTTTACTGTCAAATTCATTTAGAAAGTGACAGAAGCACTTTGGGAGGCCGAGACGGGCAGATCACAAATTCAGCAGATCAAGACCATCCTAACTAATGCAATGAAACCCCGTCTCTACTAAAAATACAAAAAATTACCCGGATGTGGTGGCACATGCCTGTAGTCCCAGCTACTCGAGAGTCTGGGGCAGGACAATTGCTTGAACCCAGAAGGCAGAGGTTGCAGTGGGCCGAGATGCGCCACTGCACTACAGTTTGGGCAACAGAGCGAGACTCCGTTTCAAAAAAACAAAACAACACAACAACAACAACAACAAAAGCGAAAGTAGACAGAAGCATGAAGAAGGAAGGAGCTATGGAATGCAACCATGCTTCTAGCTTTCCTCAGTGTTTCTGAATTGGCTGATTTGGAAAAAAAAAAAAAAGATTTTATTTGTTACAATAAGCACTAAGAAATGGTAAATTGTATTTTTTCACAGAAGTGCTTTAAAACCTTGAAATAAATCTGTACAGATTAACTGAAGCTTAAGAAGTGTTTAAAACGTCCCTTTGGAGTCTAGCACAGTACCACTGGGTGCTCCATAAGTGGTAGATGATGATGATTGCACAGACAGATTGAGCATGAGTATTTAATAGCCTTTCATAGTGAAAGTAGATATGATTTTTTAAAATACTCATGTTAGCTGCACTGAAAATGTATGTATCCTCTTTATACTGGGAATAGCAAAGTTAGAAATCAGACTGTGTCTACATAAGACTAACCATCCAGATATGAAGTGAAAGATGCCATCATTTCTCCTGCCATTTAAAGGCATCAGATATTCTAAATGCATTTAGGGGAAACTATGCAATGCTGAGATAATTATCCATGTGCTTGCAACTCATATCTCTTACCGCTTTCACATTTTTAGTTGTTTGTTTGTTTTAGCGTTCCATATAATAAAGTAGCAGAACTGCTAGTAGATCATGAGTGTCAGATTTCTTTTTCCAGAATAAATTTGACATTAAAAAAACAAGATCAAAGAAGATAATAATGCACATAAGTGATGTGCATTTTTATGCACAATGCTTACTTCAAAATCACCTGAGTGGAATGTTGGGCATTTTAAAGGAATTATTGTGAGGCTCTTTAATAGCTCAAGTGATCAGTATTATAAATAAATTGTCTTTTCCAGTCTCAATAGAGTGATTCCCCAAGTGCTGGAGCAGGGTTGAGATGCTTTGTACAAAAATTCTGGCATCTTTCTGATCTGCCTCTGAAGAGAAGATACTTGACCCTCTATCTTCATCCGTAGCTCACTGTTTTCACTAATATTCATTCACCTTTAGCTTTTATAAATAGGTGACTAGGAACATGTATTGAAACAAGTCCATGTTTTTAAATTTCTCAGGTAGCTGTGTACTCTTTGAGGGTGAACATTTGCTGAAGAAGCTGCTCTTTAAAAATAGTAAACTTGGAGTCAGCAAGTTTGTTTTCAGAAGAATCTTTGACAGGCAGCTTTCAGAACTGTCTCGATTGAAAAAAAAAAAAAATGGACCTCGGTGTCTAGGCTGAAGTTACCACATCAAAAACATCAAAAATACATTGGATTGCAGACCTCAGAATAGTTAAGAAAAATTTTATAGTGAACAAGGATCTTCCTGAGAGGAAAGGGATTTACATGTTGAATATTTTAAATAGATTAAGAAACATACCAAAAGCTACCCAAGGAAAATTCACAGTGACTAAAATCTAATCTTTACATGGCATTCCTATGTTTAAGGCACTATTCTAAATGCCTTCATAATAAACTCATTTAATACTCCCATTGACACTATGAGGACTCTTACTATCCTAATTTTAGAGTTGAAGAAACGAAACCATAAAGAGATTAAGTAACTTTCCCTGATATCACACAGCTATCAAGATAAAGACTCATCAGCATAAGCGGTTTTGCCTCCTGGATTTGAGCTCTTAACCATTACATCACAGATGGGATGTGAGCTGATAACCTGGTCTACACTTTAGGACCTAGATGGCTGTGGTTGATACCTCTTTCTAGACTAGCATGTGAGTGCAGCTGGAAGCAGTTCACTCTCTCCCAGTCCCACATCCTCACCTACTCATCCTGAAATAGTGTACTTAGAACAAATTTTGTCATATTAAGTGTACAGTTGAAACATTAAAGACCCAAGTGGGAGATATTTCAGGCAGAGAATATAAGTAGCCTTGGGAGATAATATTTTAATAATGATAGTATCTATGGCTATAAAAACAGTAATAACAAAAAGAGCGTTAGTGGCTGGAAAAGATATGAGTTTCCTTCTATCAGAGATTTACAAGTAGGACTTTGAAGTGAGTTAGCATTCGTGTTCACAGGCTATTTGAGGAAAACAGAAAGTTCAGAAAAGCAATGAGTGCTTAGCTTAATTTAAAAATAATTCCATAAATTTAACTTTCTGTGGAATCAATACATTTTGTTAAATATTTCAGCACTCTAGTAATCATGTCATCTATTTTTTTCTTGGAAAGTAGAGGAAACTTCACCCCCCCAATATGATTGAGTTTTCTTTTTTTAAATTAATAGTAGATTCAGAGGGTACATGTGCAGGTTTGTCACATGGGTATATTGCATAATGCTGATGTTTGGGCTTCTAATGAATCCATAAACCAAATAGTAAACATAGTATACAATAGGTAGTTTTTTAAACCTTGTATTTCTTCTTCTCTTCCCCATTTTGGGGTCCCCAGTGACTATTGTTTCCATCATTATGCTCTAGTATACCCATTGTTTAACTCACAAGTAAGAATCTGTAGTATTTGACTCTGTTTCTGCATTAATTTGCATAAAATCATGGTGTCCAGCTGCATGGTGTTGCTGTGAAGGATATGGTGTTTCATTCTTTTTATGGCTATGTAGTACTCCATAATATGGCTGTGGTACATGGTGTATATGTATCACATTTTAAAAATTCAGTTCACAGTTGAAGTTGATGGACACATAAGTTGATTACATGTCTTTGCTATTTAGAATAGAACTGTAATAATATGAGTGACAGTATCTTTTTGATAAAACATTGTCTTCTGAGTAGATATTTAGTAGTGGTATTACTGGATTGAAAGGTATTCTATTTACAGTTGTTTGAAAAATCTCCATACTGTCTTCTAAAGGGGTCGAACTACTTTACATTTGCACTAACAGTGTGTAAGCATTTCCTTTTATCTGCATCCTTGCCAACATCTGTTGTTTTTTGACTTTTTACTAATTGCCATTCTGATGGGGGAAGGTGATATCTTTGAGTGCTTTTAATTGGTGTTTCTCTGCTGATTGATGCTGAGAATTTTTTCATATGATGGTGGTCCACTCACATGTAATCTTTTGAGAAATGTCTTTTCGTTTGCCCGCTTTTTAATGATTTTTTTTCCTGGTTCAGTGTTTAACTTCCTCATAGATTCTAGATATAGTCCTTTGTCAGATACACAGCTGGCAAATACATTCTTTCATTCTGTAGTCTGTCTATTCTGTGGATATTTTCTTTTGCTGTGCCGAAGCTCTTTAGTTAAATTCTTGTCTATGTTTGTTTTTGCCACATTTGCTTTTGAGTCTTAGTCATAACTTCTTTGCCTAGGCCACTGTTCAGAGAGTTGTATCTATATATTCTTCTAGAATTTTTATAGACTTACATTTACGTCTTTAATCCATCTTGACTTAATTTTTTATATGGTGAGATGTGCAGTTTCATCTTTCTGCATATGGCTAGGACAATTTATTGAATATTCTTTTCTCACTGTTCATTTTTTTCAACTTTGTTGAAGATCATCAGTTTGTTGTGGGTATGTGAATTTATTTCTGGATTTTCTGTACTGTTCCATTGATCTACATGTCTCTCTTTGAACCAGTACTATGCTTTGGTAACTTTAGCCTTGTAGTATAGCTTGAAGTCAGATAATGTGATGCCTCTGGCTTTGCTAAAGACTGCCTTGGGTATTCAGGCTCTTTTTCTGGTTCCATTTGAATTTTAGAACAGTTGTTTTTCTCAGTATCTGAAAATGACATTGTTAATTTGATAGGGATTCCCTTGAATCTGTAGATTGCTTTGGGAAGTACAGCCACTTAACAATATTGATTCTTCAGATTATGAGCAGAGAATATTTTTCCATTTGTTTGTGTCATCTATGATTTTTTTCAGCACTGTTTTGTATATGTTGTACATATTCTTCTAGAGATCTTTTACCTCCTTGGCTGAATGTATTTTATTTTTTGTTTGCTTAGTGTCAATGTTATTGTTATTCATTGTTCATCAGGGATATAGGCCTGTAGCATCTTTTTTTTTTTTGTTTCGTTTTCTTTTTTTTTTTTTTTTTTTTTTTAACCAGAGTTTGGTAGCAGGTTAATACTTGTTTCATAGAATAAGTTAAATAGGAATCCCCCTCTTTTTTAAAAAAAATTTTGAATAGTTTTAGTGAGATTGGCACCAAGTCTTTTCTTTTTCTAACACCTGTTAGAATTCAACTAATTTTTAGTTACTGTTCCAATTTCATAATTTATTTTTGTGCTGTTGAGGATTTCAATTTTTTTCTGCTTCAATTTTGGAAGGCCGTGTGTTTCCAGTAATTTATCCATTTACTCTAGATTTTCTAGTGTGTACAAACAGAGATGTTCATAATAGCCTCAGAGGATCTTCTAAATTTGATTGCTTTACATAATCCCATATTTCTCAAATATTTTATTTTTTAGATTTTTTCTTTATGACTGGGTTAATGTGAAAGATTAATTTGCAGTTCTGAAATTCATTCTGCTTTGTCTAGTCTATTGTTAAAGCTTCCCATTGTATTCTGAAATCCCTTTAGTGAATTTTTCAATTCCTGAAGTATAATTTTTTTTTTATTAACATAGCTATGTCATCTTTCACTTCCTGAATCATTTGCCTGGTTTATTTGTATTGGGTTTCCATTTGCTCATGGATCTTGTTGAGTTTCCTTGCTATTCATATTCTGATTTCCAGTCACTTCAAATTTTTTGGTTTGGTAATGATCTATTGCTAAAAAGATGGTGAGATTCTTTGGAGGTGTCAAGACACTCTAACTTTTAGCACCAACAGAGTTCTTGTGCCGATTCATTGTCATCTGAAGAGGCTGTCAATTCTTATTTTTGAACTTACTATCATTTGAATGGGACATTGAATGTTTTTAAATTCTTTTTCCTTTGGGATTATGGCTGTGGTGTATGTTACAAATGATCATTTGGCTTTATTTCTGGGTGCTTTCAGTGGGCTGAAGTCTGTATGGGTTTCTTGGTTGTTAATAGCTTCAGTGCAATGGCATTCACAGAGGCTGCTTGTTGTAATGGCAGATTGAATGTATGAGTCAATATAATCACCTGTAGGGCTGAGGGTAGCGAGGTCTCAGGAAGCTTATCTTGTAGACTTGCACTAAGTCTTTGTGATAGGAAGTTTTTATTTGGTGGTGTAGTTCAAGCTGCCACATAGTAGATGACCTATAGAGTAAAATCAGGTGTCAGCTCAGGTAGGCTGATGTTGAATGGAGACACCCACTCTGATGGGGATACAGGGATGAAAGAATGCAGGAGTAAAGGAGGGGGGTGATTGTGTTGGGATGAACTTATGTCTTGGGATAAGTGGCTTGGTGGAGTAACAACTGTTTACTGTGAGCTGGCAGGGACATAATCCACTTCCCTATCATGCCCCTGTTGCTGGGATTACACCCAAAGTTCATAGAGACTTCACCCTTTGGTCCCAATCACAGTGTGTTTATGGCCTGAAGATATGCTTTTCTGAGGGCTACCACCAAAATGGTCTCAGGGCAGAGCCTCTTCCTCGGTCCAAGGCAGCCAACTTTGTGACATGACTGTCCTCCATTGCTGGAACACTGTTGCTCTGAGTAGGGAAGTTGTGCTTACATTGTGCTTACATTGTGCCATGCCCTCCATGTAAGTTCAAGTGGTAAAGGCTCACTTTCAGTGAACGTGTAGGTGCCACAAAAAACATAAAAAAAATGCTTTTTCTTTACTCAGAGAACATGCTGGCCCTGAGCAGGAAGAAGCACTGCTGTGTCCACAGCAATGTGTGGGATGTGTTAGATGACACCCTCTCTCTGTGTCAGGGTATCAGTGTTGTTGTTTTTAGAGATTGGAACCATGTCTGTGTTTTCTTTGTTCCAATGGAGCTCTGATGGGCTGTAGAACTAGCCTTCCTTTCTTACGGGTATTTCACACCTTGAGGACCACAGTCCCCAGGGCTTGCCAAAGTCAGAGTGTGTTGTGGTCCTGCCATAGGTACTCAACTGGATGATGTCTGCTATCCCAGTTCGGGTCTCAGAGGAGTGCAGGCATCTGCATTTGCAGGTCACCCAGATCTCTGTCCTTGAGAAGTTCTCAAATCAAACACCAGAAGTATTTCCCTGGGTCACAAGGGCAAAGAGCCTGCACAACTTTTTGATGGTCAGGAAGCAGATTGTCAAAGTAGAGAGAAGAAGAATCATTCCCACCAAACCTTTCTGTGGGGCTCCAAGTTCCTAGGGGATAGGAAAGAATTTACCGTAGAAATTCGTGGGGCTCCAAGTCCTAGGGGATAGGAATGAATTTACCATAGAAAACTCAACTTGCTGTTTTGAGTTGAGATTTCTATGGTAAATTCATTTTGGAATGAGAATTGTACTCTGCTTTATTTTTGTTTTTGATTATTATCTGTATTATACAACATTTTTATTGAAGTTGTGTTATTATTTAGCATGATGGCTAACTTGAAAATTATTCTTTATTTTCTTAGCAGCAACAAATGTTCTTTGTATTTCTACAGTTGGAGTTAGACATGTGGGTGGTGGTGTTGATCTCAGTAAATAACTGCTTATTCACTGAAATCGAAGTTTGGAGCTTGGCTGGGCCAGGATTACCTCTTTCTTCCTTTCCTGTTGGCTAGTTCCAAGAGTAAATTAACAGAATTTTTGTCTAAGTAATTCTCATGGCTAATAACTCTTTGTTCATCTCAAGCTTTAGGCTAGAAATGAGGTCAGGTTTGCAATATTTTTAGTCCAAGAAAAACTTCAAGGCTACAATATGGATAAGAATACAAAGGCAATTCTCTCTCTCTCTCTCTCTCTCTCTCTCTTTTTCATTATAAGGCCCAGAGGAAAGGGCATAATATTATGTCTGCCTCGTGCTGCAATAGGGCATTATAGAAATTTCTAATAGAATTATATATTTGCTTAATTCTTTCTTCATATTAGTTTTTTATGAGAAATTAAAAGATGACTCTCATCTTTCATTCACACTGCATCTTCCTTGGATTCACAATTTTTAATGCCTTTTATACATATACTTTCACACTAGCTTATTAACTTTCTCAAATCATAGCTGAGAACAAGAGGCAAGGTGAAAAGGAGCAGGCACCCTGCAAAGCAGAACTAAAGGCAAAAAGCATTAGAAGGACATAGTAAAACTGTTGTCCTTTAATTAATGAAAATAATGACTCTGTAACACTGAGAATATATTATGTTTAATGGCTTACTGTTTAACAAGGAAACATTGGGACTAATAAATTTTATTAATAATTTTTTCATCCAAAATTCGAAGTGTACACTCAATAATATAACTTAATTTTGGAAATTTCTTAAGGCAGAACACATGTTGCTAGCTAAATGCAGAGTAAAGGAACGATAGCTCTATACTCTTTCTAGTGTTGTTCTGTTATTCGTGCACATATCTTGCTTTCCTCTAACTTGGTTATGTGATCCTAAAAGTGAGGATGATATATTGTAATTCATAAGCCTTTTGGACAGGGTTTAAAAAATGCTGAACAATAAGTGTTTCAAAGTTATGTTGCCTATGGAACTATATAGTATTATATATTCTTATATATGTATATCTTACTATGATTAGAGTGAAAGGAGATTGTTCCAATAAAATTACTCTCAATAGTTAACGCTGAAATGGATAATTATTCTAACTCACTTTAGGCAAGTGTTTTAGTTTAACACTTTTTAAAAGAAAAAAATGAAACATATTTACAATATGAAGATAGAATGGAGCAATTTTATAATGTGGGTGTTTGAAAGTCCTTATGAATCAGGTTTTTGTAACAGTAATATATATGTCTATGTCAAGTAAGTGTTGATTTATTAATCTAATCATTGTTTATCAAGTACATACTATGTACCTGTCATTGTGCAAAACTGGGAATAAAAAGTGAAAACTTATATAGAACATGCCTTTACTGAGATTGAAATATAGCAAATTAGGTTGGGCGATAAGAAGCAATTTAAAAGAAATGATACTGGCTCTGCTCATGAGGTACATAAGATGACACCACCCAGGGCAACCTACTTGAAAAAGGAAGTAATGGGAAAAGACTGATCAATGACATTATACTGCCAAGTGTGTCTGATTCTTACATCTCATTCATACAAGGAAGTTCAGATCTACACAATCCTCTTCACCTATCTGTCTTGAACACTATTTTTACGAAGTTTAAAAAATTCTATCACTTGCTATGCTAATATTCAAATTCTTCTTAGAGATTTTAAAAGAAATGGAAACTAACTGTTAAGTTGTGAAGTCTGAAAATTGTTTTTTTGATTAAAATTCTTTAAATACTAATTGTTACCTGACCATAGATTAGTACCAATTTATACACACCTAAAATCACACGGTTCATATTGAATTACTTTATCAAACAGACTATTTTTTGTTGTTGTTGTTCTGAGACAGAGTTTTGCTCTTGTCCAGGCTGGAGCTCACCACAACCTCCACCTCCCGGGTTCAAGCAATTCTCCTGCCTCAGCCTCCTGAGTAGCTGGGATTACAGGCACGCACCACCATGCCTGGTTACTTTTGTAGTTTTTAGGAGAGGTGGGGTTTCTCCATGTTGGTCAGGCTGTTCTCAAACTCCTGACCTCAGGTAATCCACCTGCCTCGACCTCCCAAAATGCTGGGATTACGGGTATGAGCCACTGCGCCTGGCCACACAGAAAATATTTTGATAACTATTTTGAACTTTTGAACTCTTCAACCAACCAGACCTGAAAATCAATCCCCATTTGTTTTGATTTTTTTCTGCTGCAAAAGTGAGTTCCCAGAACACTGAGCCTGGCAATTTTTCAGGAACAGTCTAAGAAAGTCTCCAGATTAGTTATCATCAGCAAATACAAAACATTCACAGTTATGATATCTAGTCCACATTCTATGAAGCCACACAAGTTAGAGAAAATTTTCTGACATGGATTCTATATCTGTATATTTTAGCTATATCTTCTTTAACAGAATTGGAGCTAAAATAGAAAACAGATATTCAAAACATGAACAAAAGGAAAGCTAACATTTTTAAAAATCACATTGAATGAACATTAAGCATTTTAAAAAGTACTAGAAATAGTCTTTGGAATAACTAGAAGTTCTGAGAAACTCATTTGATAATAACTAGTTCTTAACACTACAGACTTTTAAGTGCATTTGCTCATTTCAAAATATGTAGAAGATATCTCCATGAATCCTTGCAAATCAGTGATAACACAAAGAAAGAGGTACACAATTAAGTGAGCGCTCAGCCTGGAGCTGAAGGTAAATGAAAACTAGGATAGACAAAAAGCTATCCACGAGCCAGAAAGCACAGAGAGTCAGGAGGCCAATTATAAGGGTCTTTTTCATTGGAAAAGAAACAAAGATGGAAAGCCAAATCTGACAACATTTAATTTGATCTAAGACTCTTAAAAACAAATGTCCTAGAATGGGAGTAACAAGTAGCTCCCAACTAACGCAGAAATACAGCCTCTTTGAAGAAAAACTTCCTTAATGTAGTCCTATCAGATTTCCACATAGTGTGGTAAAATCAATTACCACCCCATGACAAATATTACAAAAAACAACAGAAGGTAAGACATCTGACATGGAGGCAACAAAATAAACCAGAGATTTAGGATCAAAAGAACTACACAATGGGACAAGGTATCCTACAGTGACAGAAAGAATAATACAGAAAAGCTTACTTTTTGCTAATATCATACATAAATGAGCAGAAAGCTCTATTCCACATAGCCACTCAAGGAAACAAGCTATCTTGATTGCTACTATCTGGTAGCTTACTAGGTTTCTGCAACAGAAGAGAGCGACTGAATAATTGTGCATGGGTTTTGCAGACATGACCCATGGCACTTCTGCATATATTTCATTGGTCAGATCTAATTACATAAACTGTAGAGAAGCAAATAGAATATCAATTAGTATAAATCCTCATGTCACAACTGAACAAGTTTATACTGTCAGACACAGAATATAAAATAACTAAAAAAAGGTTGAAATTGAAAACATAGTTGGGGATGGGTGAAATGACAGATTAGTTCTAGTTTAAGTGATTGGACTGGAAGATATAATAAAATAAAACATAGTCATCTAACAAAGTAGGACCAAAACAAATACAGTAAAAACAGATAAAAGTTCAGGAAAAAATACAGCAATTCATCATAACGGTAGGTTTCAAGGTAACACTATTAATTATTGACATGTCAAACTGGCCATAAAAATTAATGAAGATTTGAACAATAAATTAACCAATTTAAATCTAATAGGCAACCAGCCATTCAAATGTCCACATTATCCTCAAGCATGCATACGTGAACTAGAAAAACTGGTCATTTATTAGGCAGTAAAATATTTCTCATAAAGGGCAAATATAATATTACACCGACCAATTCTGTGGGCAGTACAGCATCTTTTCAATAAGTTTATTTTCTTTCAAATTAAGCAATATTTTCACATTACTTATTATCAGTAATGAAATTTTATTATTCATATGGGAATTTACCGATTGTTAAACTTTTATTTTAGAAAAGTTTAGAGGATATTTGAAGTGATAGTACAGAGATTCTAGTTTCCTCTAACATCTTACATTAGTATATTTGTTAAAACTAATAGACAATTATCAACACATCATTATCAGTCAAAACTAGTGCTTTATTCAGATTTCATTGTTCTAACCTAATGTTCTTTTTATGTTTTATGGTCTCATTTAAGATACCATATTACACTTACTAGTTGTATCTCCTAAGGTGCCCTTGGATGATAGTTTCTCAGACTTTCTTAACAATTTTGAGGAGTAGCTTTCAGGATTTTTTTTAATAGAATATTCATCAGAATTTGTCTGATGTTTTTCTTGTGATTAGACTAGGTTTATGAGTTTTGGAGAGGAGGAAAACAGATATAAAGTGTCATTTCATTACATCCTTTCAAGGATACACAGTATCAACAGAATTTATAATCACTGATGTTAACCTTGATCTCCTGATTGAGATAGAGTTTGTCAACTGTTAAGTTGGTATTTTTCCCCTTTCCACATTATGCTTTCTGGAAGGAAGTTACTGTGCACATATAAAGAATGAAGAGTTATGTTCCCCACCATTTTTTTTCCCCATTCCCTTAAGTGAGATTGTGTCATATGTTTGTAATACAGTTATGTTGTTTTGTCACATTCTGCAATCTCCTTACCTCCTAAATGTCTTATAAAAATTGCATTTGTTAATATTCACTCTTTGTGTTATAAAGTCCTATGGATTTTGACAATGTATAGATGTGTATATCCACAATTATCATGACATTCATAATGGTTTTACTGCTTTAAAAAATTCACTATTATTCAACCAATTCAACCCTCTCTCCATCCTGTCAAATTCCTGAAAACCAATGACCTTCTTACTATCATTATGGGTTTGCCTTTTCCAAAATGTGGTAAGATTAGAATCATATGTGTAGCTTTTACAGATAAGCTTCTTTCACTTAGCAAAATGTATGTAAGTTTCCTTTATGTCTTGTGTGGCTCAATATCCTTAATAATATTCCATTTTATGGATGTGCCACAGTTTGTTTATTCAATCACTTATTGAAGAAATATGATGAACTGATACAAAGCAATCTCAATCAAAATCCCAGGAAACCGTTTATACATATGGAAAAACTGATTATAAAGTTGATATGGAAAGGAAAAAAGACCTAGAAAAACACAATGCTGAGTAAAGATAACATCTGAGGACTTATATTAACTGATTTTAATAACTAGTATAAAACTACAGCAATCAAAACAAGGTAATATTGACAAAATAATAGACACTGATGGAACTGAGAGCCAAAATAATATAACTGGGCTTTCCTACACAAAATAGAACCTAGACATAGACCTTACAACATTAAAACAAACAAACAAACAAACAACAACAAAAAAAAACAAAAAAAAAAAACTTACAACGAATCTAAGACCTATATATAAAATATAAAACTAAAAACTTCTAGAATAAAATAAACATAGTAGAAAATTTATGTGACCTTGAGTTTGGTGATGAGTTTTAGATACAATCTAGCATTTCTCTAACTAGTGTCAGTTGAACACAGTCAATTGGCTTTATTTCTGGGTTCTTTCAGAGGGTCAAGGCCCTGTGTAGGATCCTTATTTGTGGCTAGTTTCTTGCTTTGGCTTCCACAGTGGTGTATATTGGCAAAATATTTTTGATGCTGTAATTTGGGCGCAATCCAGGAGATAGCACTTAAGAGTAATGGCAAGCTGATAGGCTTCAGAGCCACCTAGCTTTTTTGTATTTTTGCAAGTAGCTGTGGAGCCATGCTCTGTGATGGTTGGTGAGAGAGGTGATCTCCTCATCAAGTTGCCCCTTGGCCTTGGGGGCATTCCCTGTGATCATGGGCATCATGCCTACCTTCTTTTGCTAGGTGCCCTGGGCCACAGGGCTCTCTTGGGCAGAGGCCATGGCTGGGAGACAGGTCACATTCTTCTTGTACACCTTGCAGAGGGAGGCATGCCCTGTTTCTGCACCAGCCCAATAACTCACATATCTCACCCTTCTCAGCATTCTGAGGGTGAAGGCTCCTCTGGCCCTCCCAAGCTGTGCACTTCAGCCCTGGGGTGCCAGGACTGACTTGTGGCTCTGTCCACTAGACTCTAGGAGTCAGGTTCTGGTTGTGTTGGAGTATTCTAAGTAATCCGAGGCCACTGGGAAGGTACTCAGGAGGAACCTCTGCAAAGCACCCTGTCTTGGTAGCAGAAGCTGCACTGCGCACATTCTCCTGCAGGACATCCTGGCCGGGTCTTTGGAGGGGCTGGTGGGTAGGAAGTTCTGCAGAAGTCCCTAACCTGTGGAGGAGCCAGCCTCACTTTCTTTTGACTTCGGGGTCAGATGGGGCTAAAGCTACTCGCAGGGAGATAGGGAGCCCTGGGGGATGGGCCTATGGCCGCATTTTGCTACAGCTGCCCAGCACACAAAAGTCCCTGGGCTCTGCACAGGCTGAATCACTGTCTCTGCATACTCTCGGGGCAGATTCCCCCACCAGTTCAAATGCCTGTTGGGGTTGTAGAAACTCTTGTAGCTAGGATCCCAGAGGTCCATGGCGATAGTGGGCTGTCTTTTCATTCCTTAATTTCTTCCTTCCTAAGTAGCAATTCATGGCCGGGAACTAGCCCGAGTATTCAGCTATCCCACACAAGGTTCCTGCTTCCTGCCTCTTCACCCTGATATCTATGTTGCCTATTGATTCTTGGTGTTTTCTCTCCAATGAGCTGCTGAAAGTATATTGGTTTACTCCATGTTTTGGTATCTGTCAGTGAGAGTGGTTCTTCCTGGCTGTCTCTAGTTGACCAGCTTGTCCCTCTCTTCCTCTTTGTACATTTAGAGGCTGAGAACATGGGTGAGTGTGGCGAATCTTGAGGCCAAAGTTCAGGTAATGAAGTGGAGAGGTGTGGAATAGACCTGAGTAGGGAGGCCTATCTGAGCCTAAAAAGAAAGTATATGTGTTCCATTCCTATATAAGCCAACATATGAACATGTCTTTATGCATAGTAAGACACAATACAAATTGTTTGCATTAGTTTTAAATAATTATCTTTATGTTGGAGGGTTTTTTTTTTTGTATTTATACAATAGAAATTTAAACCTGAAAAAGTATTAAGAAGTAATATATTCTGATGCTCATTTGAAATAGATTAAAAAAAAAAAAACTAGGTCATGAACCGTTAATGATTTTTCTAATAATATAATTTTTATTTATTTATTTATTTATTTTTAGACAGAGTCTCACCTTGTTGTCCAGGCTGGAGTGCAATGATGTGATCTCTACCTCCCAGGTCAAATGAGTCTCCTGCCTCAGACTCCAGAGTAGCTGGGATTACAGGTACACACAACTACAACTGGCTACTTTTTGTATTTTTAGTAGAGACAGGGTTTGCCATTTTGGCCAGACTAGTCTGGAACTCCTGACCTCACACGATCAGCCCACCTTAGCCTCTAACAATATGAAATTTTATAGTGGACAACATAAAACAAATAGGACTTCGAACTCCTAATTATGTTCTCTTTCCATAAAGCCCACTGATCCTCAATCCCTTTAAAGCAGATACCATTTTCTCAATTCAGATTCTGAATTGTAGGTAATTTTCCACATGGTGATAAGGAATCCATTGCCCATTTGTAGCAGATGGTTTCATATCACACCAAGAGTATGAGTTCTTGGTTCAGAATTACCATGAATCTTCAAGACAGCATTATGCCAGGCACAACTCTATTCCTGTGGGGCTCCAAGGAAGTAATAACTTTAAATGTAAATAATGTTGAGGAGATATTTGTATTAACACTGGAACTACAGATGTTTTTATATGAATTTTTAAAAAATAAGTTTAAAATAACAGCCAAAGCAAAAACATTCTTTGAAATTATTTGAAATGCAAAGAATATTAATAAAATTATAATTAATTAAAAGAAATATATGGAGAGTGGTTAGATCCAGTTACTAATTTATCAATGCATTTAAACATACACTTACATTACTGGATAATGTGAAATGCAATAGAGACACAAAGACAAATTGAATAGTCATTACCCTCAATAAATATGAAGTCTATAGACAGAAGACAAAAACAAAATTTTCATAAACTATGATAAATGCTATCATTATGTTAATGTTACTATGGTACAAAGAAAGAAGCATAATTCTGACATCTGTGAGTGTGTGTATTTGTGTGTGTGTGTGCATTGCTTGAGGACTTAGGAGCACAGGGAGATTTTTTACTGAAGAGTTTCCAAAAAAAAAAAAAAAGTTTAAGCTAAGGCTTGGGGATGACATAAGAGATAACCAAGTAAAGACCACTGGAAAGATATTGCAGGCAAAAGAATGAAAATTGCAAAGACTGGGGGCAGAAAAGAATATTAAACCATTAGGTAATTGCAGGTAGTTGAGTTTCCTATTGCTAAAAAACCTAGTAAAGTCATCCACTGGTCAGTATGTCCTGAAGTTACAGGTTAAATCTATGTAATATAACTGGAGGATAAAAGACCTAATATAAAAACCTATTTATTTGGCAGTCCTACTGGGAATAAAATGTAGCAAATTTGTCTTTATGCATAGTATAAAAATTGAAACAAACTATAACAGTATTTTGTTTAAAAAGTTATCTATTAATTTTACTCACAGACTTTAATTAGTATTGAATTATTAGTTTTGTGTTTTTGTTTCGTTTTATTTTTGAGACAGAGTCTTGCTCTAGTCACCCAGGCTTGAGTTCAGTGGTCTGATCACCAAACACTGCCATCTTGACTTTTTGAGCTGAAGTGATTCTCCCACCCCTCAATCTCCCCAATACTTGGGACTATAGGCACTCACCACCATGCCTGGCTAATTTTTGTATTTTTGTAGAGAAGGAGTTTTGTCATGTTGCCTAGGGTGGTCTCAAACTCCTAAGCTCAAGCCATCTGCCAACTTCCACCTCCCAATGAGCTAGGATTATAGGCATGCCCTACAAGATTCAGGCTTGAATACTTTCATGTAACTTTTAAGAAGATCATATTGAATCAAATGGCAAAGTTTATACAAAGGAGGAAAAAGAAAACTTTTACCGTATATTTCTATCCATATATGTAATATCAATATATATAACTTTCAGATTTCATATACATATAGATACACACACACACACACACACGGGCACACACACACAGAGAGGAAATTTCTCATAATTTAAAAAAGTCCTGACAATGAAACATGTAACAACAATTATAAAATTATAAAATAAGTATAGATATTCAAAGATAATGTTTATTCCAAATAAAATGGTAAAGCTTTTGTAGTCATTGAGATAACAGTAGTTTAATAGGTTTCTGGAAGGAAGTATTTAATTTAGGAGCACCTAACTAGTAGCAGCTGTGGTGTATTTTGGCACTTCAGAATTTTTGATGGAGAGTTAATATTTTTAGACCACTAGATATATGTTAGGCATACTGCTTTGGCATTTGCATTTATGATTTTTCATAATCTAAGAAAGCAGAGAGAAGTAGAAAAAAAAATCTAAATAAACTTGTTAGATCTTTCCAAAGCAGTTGGTAAAATTGTTTGGAGTCCAAAACATGTAGTATGCTTTGTTTTAACAGCTAACCCTGCAACATACATTCTCTTAACATGGCAGGCATTTACAATAACAATTGTCATTTACTCAGCAGGGGCCAAAAAGCTAACTCCTCAACCATATCCAACACAGTCTTGAACAATTGTGCAAACTGTCCTTCCCACAATGCTAAATAGCACCCCTGTCTTTTTGAAACATGGAGTCAGTATAACACCCATGACCTCTCACCTCATAATGTCCTGTTTCACAAATTGAGTTAAGGTAATAATCTTGTTCGACTTAGACATAGGTCTGACTTTGGAGCCAGCTTAGAGACAGGACACAATTACATTTTACTCTTCCATATAGGGAGCTCCCAGGTTGCCAAGGCCCATGGTTGTGTAATCGTAAAATGGACTGAGTATGTAAATATGACTAAAACCTTGGGGCTGAAGTTTTAGCAAGTACTTCTACTAGTACACCTAAGTTATATCCCTATTCCTTCTCTATCAATAACAGGGCATACATTTTAATCTTTACCTGCCCAACTCCACTGCTTTGCAGATGGATACAGTTGTGAGGAGAGGGATGATATTTATTAGATCTTAGAATTTCCAAGGGTAAGTAAAACTTCTTTCAGTGAGTCTTTTGCAAAACGGAAAGATTTGTGAGTTAATGCAAATAATTCAAATAGCTATGTGCTACCTTTTTTACTAAAAATTTTAAATTGTTACTTATTTTCTTTTCAAAAAGTTTCTTCTTGAAACTATACAAAATCTTTGATCCTTGAAGCTTTTCTAAAAATGAAGATTACCAAATCAAATTAAAATATCACTAGACATAAAGTAAACCGATTATGCAATCAGTGAAAATAATATAATTAAAAATTCTCCTTTTTCTTTTTCTTAAGCTTTTTTTAAGATCTGAATAAATTCTGAAGTTTCTTCGATGCCTGCCATCAGTTTGCTTACATTTATATAATTCAGTTCATTCATATAGCAAAAACACAAAATTCTATTGATATTTAATGTTGCACTAATATTTTAACTTTCTTTAGCCTAAAGCTATCTAATGTACATTTCTTCCTACCCCTCTTGTATTTCTTAGTCTCTAGTGTTGGAGAGAAATGCAATCTGAGGGAATATTAATGATTATCAGAGAGGAAGAGAGAACAAAATTGATTTCAGAAGTAATTGGAAAGTATGCCTCCTTTTTAAATGTAATATACTCTAACCAAGCTCCTTATGTTATTAACTGTATTCTACACCTTTTTTTTTCATAGTAATTATATACATAAAGCAGAAGTAATTTGTGAATGGGTATATTTTGTGATTTTCAAAGTTCAAACTTTATCTGGACTGATGGATTGAAAGTTCAGAGAGTTAAACATCTAGTTTTAAAAGGAAAATTAGCATACTTTATTTTTATCAGCTTCTTTTCTTTACTGTTCTCTCCAATCTTTCCTAAACTTATTCTTTTTCATTATTGAGAGCTTCAGGAAAATGTCTTCTGTGTCATAGGTTTCCCTCAGCTGGTGATTTTATGCTGCTTAATGCACACAGTGGTCACTACCAGGTTAAGTAATTGAACTTGTAGTCAGACAGTTCAGTCCATACCTGATGACTAACTCTGTCCAGTGAAGGACTGAAAATTGGAGAGCACAATCCCTAGTTTTAGCACAGGTTAAGTAAGGCTAGACTTACAAATTTACCCTCAGTCTTCTTTTCCTCCTATTTAAAAAAAGAAATTAAAATTAAATGTCTTCTACTACAGATCTTATTTTATATGCAGATTCTGAACACACCCATTCTCTTTCTCTCTCTCCACACACACACATTGCACACACACACACATACACACACATATGGCTGATGTGCTCTTTTATGGTGCTAAGAAAGTAATAGGGACAACAAGAGCATATTGTTTTCATTTCATTATATTTCCATTAATTCAGTAGGCATTTGATGAGTGAGAGTGTAGAGGATACAGAGATAAACAAAAAACACATTTTGTGTCTTCTGGGAATTTCAGTCTACTGGGGTAGACACATATGCAAATATGTAAATAAACTGCTGTACAATGTATAATAATATTATTTGAGCAGACATTTTCAACATTTCACTTCTATTTACTCGAATCTTAACACATCAAAGAGGCCAGTACCTAAATCTTTTTGACTGAAGTCTTTCTCCAACTGCTGTTGAATTAGTAATTTACTAGAATTCCAGGGAATTAATAAACCCTAGAGAAGACAGCACAGGAGTTAATGCCATCTCTTTTCTTATCCCTGCTTTCTTATCTTAGCTAAACTGGCCATTATGTGGGATTGAGCTTCAACTGTCCACAGTGGTAATTTGTTGGATGTGTGTGTGTGTGTGTGTGTGTGTGTGTGTGTGTGTGTGTGCGTGTGTGTGTGTATATACTTTTTTTTGCTTCCTTCCTTTCCCTGTATCATTTTTCCATTTCTATATTTTCTGATCTCAACTCCCAATAAACTGCTTGCATTCACAAATTGTCTCTGGGTCTGGCTCTGTAGAACTTGGATTAAAATAATTGTCTAATAAATGTTTATTATTATTGTGTGGAGAATAATGTCTAAATAAATAAGACATATCTAATTTATTATTATTATTAGCATTATGGAGACACTGCATGTTTAAGTAGCCATAGGCAGTTTAGTGTTTAGGGAGTTCTGAGAGATGAAGAAATAATAGTTGGCATAGACCAAATTATGACGGAGAAAATAATTTAAAAATAGAACACTAGTGAATACCAATATTCAATGGATGAAGGATAATCCATATTGAAAGGGTTCTAGGAGCCTAGAAGAGAATAAATCAGTGGCTGGGAGAGTCTGAATAAAGAGAGACTGGTCAATCACAATGGGCCCAAAACTCATTAAGTAAGATAAAGACTGAAAATAAAATATTTAATTCCAACATTTAGGTGCCAAACATATCCCAATTAACAAGGACAAACAATATTTATGACATTTTCATTGTAATTTAATAAGCAGCTACCAGTGTTTATAATTTATGAGCAATGCGTCTACATGATGCTCATCCTCATATACTGTTTTCCAAGTAAAATATCTGTCTTAAGGTGACAATATGAATAAATATACAGGTATTTGGATATTCAAGGCAAAGCTACATTCTGAAATTATGTATTTTTTTGTATTCTGGTCACTTAATAAATTATCAAAAAAGAGATCACAACTGAACATAAAATAAAATTTAAAATAGATTAATGTTAATTATAAGGCCTAACAGAGACAGTACATCTAAATACTTTAACACTTTGTTGATGACTCATATCCTATGCAAAACAAACATTTCAAAGTTACTTCTCTGGTTAAAAGAAAAAACAAATTATACAAATATGCCACGTTTCACGTTTGGTCTTTCAAATGAGCAGATAAAAATGAAGGGAGAAGCACGAGCTACAATACTGTGCATATGTGTGTATATTTTGTATACATGGAGAAACAAAGTTGAAGGCTAAAAGTCATTAACAGAAAGATAAAATCTGATTAAACCATGAACACCTGTCAGAGTGGACACCTTCAGACTCCTCAGATCTACTCGCTTTTGCTATGAAGCTCCATCCCTCTTCCCCTTTTCCTTCTCTTCCTCCTCCTTTTTTTACTCTCCACCCTCCAGTACATTAGAGAGTCTAGAGTCTGGAAGTCAGTACTCCCTGTGGAGCTCCTCTTGCAGCAGTTCCATTGCTGGAAAGATACTTGACTAATAAACCTTTGAATTACTTGTGATCACTGGCTATGGTGTGGTGTGTTTAGATGTGGACACTACCAAAGAGGAGAAAAAGGCAGGCCTAGCATTGGCCTAGGAAAATACTAACCAAAATATCAATACAATGGTTATACTAAAATATAATAAATATATTTTAAATAATTCTACAATTGCTTACTTTTACATAAAGTAGAAACCTAATCAACCACTATATTTTTGGCATTTGAAATTTTATTTCTTTTTTCTTTTTTTCTTTACCATGTGGCTAAACACAAATAGGTAACTGGATAAACACAAGTTAAAGGTTTAAATTTTATTTAATGCATGCAGCAAAACTACTCATAAAGCCATAGAATATTCCTGAAATGGTGGTATAGAATTGGGATCAATTTCTTTTTAAAAATCTTCAACTAATATGCAGGAACTCAAATATATAGGCACAATAATCATCTGGCACTTTTACATCTCTCAAATACATGACATTTAAAGAAGTAGACCTATTTGTTTCTTTTTATATAAAAGCCTCCATAACAAATGTCTACAAATTCAATGTAAAACTGAGAGAAGACAGATATCTATATATTTTTAAGCAATTGCATCTCAGAAGCCCATATTCCAGGGGCAATTTGAAGAGAAGAGTTTTGGATGATTTGAAGGCTGTCATCGGGTTTAGAAAAGCAGTAAAGATGTTCCTTCCTTAAACTATGCATTCATGACACTTTATGGACTGTTGCTGTGCCTGAACCATCAACCATCTAATATATAAAATGTTTTCCAAGAAATGACTCTCATGGCCACTTGGGAGATTTTTTTTTAAAAAGCAAAGGGCAGGAAAAAAAATCAATTCATACAACCAGGTGAAGACATGTAAATAAATAAACACATAGGAAAAAGCCTCAAGTAAAAGAGTAAGTTCAGCACTAAGGACCTCAAGTTACTTGCATGAGTGTAAGTTCACCTATTTAAATAAATTTTATCTATTCTCATGTCATCACACAACAGATAAATAATAGGTGGGGATGTGAATCACATGGCAAATTTTCTTCAGTGATCTTTACAAAGAAAATTAACATGTCGAATCACTAGGAAAGTTGTGAAGCACATCAAGAAGACAAATTGTATAGTTATTTTTTCTAAAAGTAGTAATTTTTCCATGACTTTTGAAAGATGAAGTCGAGAGCATGTAGAAATCTTGAGAAATCATAAGCTGATATAGTCTTGCTATTTTTTGTTTTTGTTTATTTCTATTTGTTTACTTCAAATTTTAGTTTTTGAAAAAGTAATACATTCTTTGGGCTCAGATAGATGTGGAGAGAAGAAGTTCCACTCATGAGTGTATAAGCAACAGATATGCATATTTTGACAGAAAGATATTCACTAGACTGATCACACCAACATTATGTATCTTTGAGGAGTATATATTCTCAACAACCCCAAACTGTAAACTATCCAGATATAGATGGTCATCAAAATTATAATGGATACATACATCATACTATATTCACTCAATATATGTGTATATAAAGAAATGTACAGTAAAATACAACAACACATAGATTAATCTCACAAACATATCATTCTCTAAAAGGAGTCACCTAGGATAAATTCTTGAGGAGATGGATATCCCATTTGCTATATAATGTTCTTATTTCAGGTTTCATGCCTGTATCAAAATGTCTCATGTACCCCATAAATATATATATACCCACTGTTTATCATAAAATTTAAAAATAAAAGAAGCCACACACATAGATTACATACTCTATGATTACAACTTATAAAATTAAGAAGGTAAAATTAAAATACAATATAAGAAATAAAATTGATGGTAAATTCTAGATAGTATTTTTAACTGCAAGGGGGTGCAGAACAGAAATATTTCAGAGGCAGAAATTATTTATATGTTATTTTTCTTCTCACGTATATTTTCAACATAATAGCAATGAAAACGTTGTGTCCAAACGCTTTGCTTCTGCAGTGAAACATCTACCAACTACTGAACAATGTCTCGCCAACCACATAGTGCCTTCCTTTTACAGCTTTCTAGATCTTCTCTCATTTAATAGACATTAGCTGGTTTCCTATCTTTAGTTCTTATAAAGTTTTGCAATAAGTATTCCTCTATGTTATTTTATACTTGTGCAACTGTAATACATCAATAGGATAATTCCCAGAAGTAGAATTGTAGCATTTTTGGTAAAAGTCTACGCGTGTAAACATACTACTGCCTTTCACTGGGGATGTACCAAAGTATACTGCCAGCAATATACAACATAAAGCTTTGGCAAGCAGATGAGTGTGATCAAACTTTTTTATTTTCATGAAATTATGATGAAATTTGTTGCTTAATATGGTCTGAATTTTAAATTATCTTATTATGGAGAGATGGGAAATATTTTTACAAGTCCAAGGGTCATTTGCATTTCATTTTCTCTGAATTGTCTAATTATTTGTCATTTTTAATTGGTTTATTGGTGTATGTATCTAAAATTTAGGAAATTCATTTTTAATCTACGATATTGGCTACAAACATATTTTCCCATTTTTTATTTGACTTTGATTATGCCATATTTTAATCATGTCTATTTATGTTTAATAGTTTATATAACAACATTTATCAAATTTCTTTATGGTTTCTGAATTTTGAGACACAGTTTGGAAAGCTTTTTCCATCCCAACATTCCAAAAATTTAAGCGGTATCTTTCAGTTCATTAATTATATTTAAGAAGCAAATTTCAGATCCATATGGCACTAATTCTATTTTTTATTGGGATGGCTATTTCACAAGTGTATTACATTCAGAAAATTCTTCAGAATGTATGTTTTTGTTAATTTGTGTACATTTCTCTAAGTATACCTATATGTACATCACATTTTAAAAGGCATATAAAAATCTAATATTTTATTTAAACTTTTACTTTAAAAGCAAACACGTTAGGGGGATAAGGAAAAGCATATCTGGGCATCCTGAGCACTCTGAAAGAATTAGACAAAACTGACTCTCGCACATGATATCCAAACTTGATAAAAACTTTCCCCAGCCTTAGTTCCTAACATATATAAACACACACACACACACACACACACACACACATTGAAATAAACCAATAAATAAAAAAAAACACATAAGTAAATAAATAAGTATAGAGAAATAGTTGAGACTATATGTTTTGTTCTGGGAATTCCAGGGGAAAACAAGTTTACAGAAAGAGACCATTAATTGTGTAAGAAAAATAATAAAGGAAATTCATGTTGTCTTCTTTTCATCCTCATCTTCCTCCTTTCCCCTTTTTGCCCATTCCACCCAATTAATGCTGAACTTGTATCAGTTTATTCAGCTTTGAATTTTCTTCACCACAAATTACCTGCGGAAAATTTATGTTACCTCTGCCTGCTATCCTTTTTAGCTATTTGTTATGACTAATTCCTACTCATTCTTCTGATCTCAAATGCATGCCTTTAAAATGAATTCCATTGCATGTTCCTTGTTTTATGTTTTAGTATTTTAAAGCTCTGATTAGAGTTTTAACACAGTAAAATAAAACAATGAACACTCTTGCAATCATGTAGCATGTTGCATTTATATTCACCAATTTTGAAGTTTTCAAATTTGAATAGCTTGCTTCTGGGTAGATAATGTGTTGACTCTGGACTAAGGTTGATTCTGGATGTATCTTCTTTGGCCCGGAAAAATCCTAGAGGTGGTTAAATTTAGCCAACTCTGTTTTAGCCCTCAGGGAAGAAAACAGAGAAGCTAAGAAGGTGGCAGATTAAAGCAGCTTTAAAAAAGCCCCTGAGAAGTTTGTCTTATGAGCTAATACAGGGAACATGTAAATAAGCAATGAAATTTACCTCTGAGCAACAAAGGATACTTAAAGATTTTAGTGAAAGAAACTAGTGAAGAGTGCAATGGGACAGAATACTTTGGGCATCCACGGAGTGCTGGAAGGTATCTTTGAAGGATAAACAAATAAATGGAGAATTTCAAGTAAAACATCAAAGATATATTCATTCATTCAGATTATGTTTCTTAATTGCCTGCTTATATAATAAGTTATACAGATAAAGTAGAAAATAAAATAAACAATCACATTGCTTATAGAGGGCTTTATGCTTCAGGTAATATATCCTAATTTTTTGAGGCAGGTTATTTATGTAACTTAGATATCACCTTTGTTTCAGATATACTCTATCATTAGCATTTCAGGTCAATAATTTGAAGACTGTTCTTTACTTGATATGTTCCTTTACAGTACTCAAAATTTTTTATTTTTACTCTAATAGGCAGGCAAATACCTACCTCTCTGTCTTGTAAGTTCTAATTAAATAAGATATAAGAAAACTATTTTAACAGAGGAATTATAAAACATTACATTTAAATATTGCATATCAAGGCCTGACTAAACCTCAGATTTTAGCAGATATCTCTGTATAATTATAAAAACTAGAGGATATTTGAGTGGGGACACAAAGTCTAACCATATCATTCTGCCCCTGTCCCCCCTCCAATCTCATGTCCTCACATTTCAAAATGATTGATGCCTTCCCAACAGTCTCCCAAAGTCTTAACTCATTTCAGCATTAACTCAAAAGCCTAAGACCAAAGTTTCATCTGAGACAAGGCAAGTCTCTTCTCCTAGGAGCCTGTAAAATCAAAAGTAAGTTAGTTACTTCCAGAATACAATGGGGATACAGGCATTGGATAAACGCTTTCACTCCAAATTGGCCATTGGAAGGGGCTACAGACCCCATGCAAGTTTGAAATTCAGCAGGGCAGTCATTAAATCTTAAAGCTCCAAAATAATCTCCTTTGACTCCAAGCCTCACATCCAGGTCAAGCTGATGCAAGAGGCAGGCTCCCATGGCCTAGGGCAGCTCTGCCCCTGTGGCTTTGCACAGTACATCCCCCATCCTGGCTGTTTTCACAGGCTGGCATTGAGTGTCTGTGGCTTTTTCAGGCACATGGTGCAAGCTGTCAGTGGATCTACCATTCTGGGGTCTGGAGGATGGTGGCCCTCTCCTCATGCTTCCACTAGGCAGTGCCTCACTGGGACTTTGTGTTGGAGCTTCAATTCCACATTTCTCTTCTTTACTGCACTAGCAGAGGTTCTCCATTAGAGCTCCACCTCTGGAGCAAACTTCTGCCCAGACATCAAGGCATTTCCATACATCCTCTGAAATCTAGGCAGAAGTTCCCAAACCTCAATTTTTGACTTCTGATTTTTAACCAGTTGAAAGAAAGCACACCAAAAGAAAATCAGAGTTCTCACTCTGGTCTAACGAATTTATCTGGAGCTGGTAGCTTGGTTTTCAGGCTTCAGGCTGTTCTTGGTTTGAAGGTCAAGTTTCACTGGGGACCTATCCCTGCCTGCATAGGAATTTGCCTGCTTCCTGTTGCTATCAATACTAAATAAAACATTGTTATATTTTATTGGTTGTTATTACAAGAGCTTAAGTTAATTAATCATGAATATCTAGAATCAAGCCAAGATCAATTAAATATCCAAATTCTTTGTCTCAATTTATTAATATATTTTTAAACTTATACTATAGCTTAATTTAAATGTTGTTGTTTTGTTTATCAACAGTATTGACCTGTTATTTTTTCTACTCAGATACCATGGTTTTGTTGGGAAACAATTTTCTATACAATTTTCTATTGTATGTTTTGTAAGCAGAAGCACTGAGAGTTTTGTTCTAAACTGTTACTGCCTACATAGCGAAATACTTTGAAAGACACAGGTAGTATTTCCTCCTTAAGCAGAAGGCATATTTGATTCTCCTGTATCATTTCAAAAAAATACCATCCTTTGAGGCATGTTGCTTGCACCTATTATTAAAAATGGATTTCTTAAGCTTGGAGTTTCTCATCTGTGACATAAACCCATTGTGTATACAACATGTACCTGGGACACTCCATGTCACTCCTCAGGGACTTGGAAGGTAAGAGAAAGCAATGTTGACCTGAAGCTCATGCTGCTTGCTGTGATCTCTTTTGATCTCTGACCAAAGAGAACCAACCATATCTTCTGTCATCCTCCAGGAAACTGTGGCAAGATAATTTGTCAGTTTGCTTGTAGGGTAAAACCTTATACCCATCACACGTTTTGAAAGTTTTGTGATGCATCTAGATTTATAGTTTTAAATGACTGAATTGATAATCAAGACCTCAACTAAATAATTGTTTTACTATGTTAGAATACTAATTGAAAGAAAATCATTTATATCTGAGATAATTCAAATAGCTCATAATTAGCACCATATTCTCTAATTAATAACAGTTCAAAGCATAAAATCTAAATGTGCTGAAAAGAGACAACAAGAATTTTAAAAATTCAGTAAAGTGTCTTATGGGTTATGGATTAAGAATTCTGCCTATCTATCAGCCTTACCTGATGAATTGATTTAATTTATTTAGTCAGAAAGAGCTAGATAGAAGACAGGGAAGTAGGGTATTTAGTTTCAGTTACAATATTTTATTCTTCATTTTTATGTTTGCCTAAAAAGAACTATTTAATTATTCCCTCAATTGCTAGCGAGCAAGGCATGATTTTTTAGTTGAAAGAATTCTTAAATATTTTAAAACAAACCTGAAAAGCATTTCTAATTTTATGTAATTTAGTGGCACAAATTAAATCAGAAATACTCGACCATTTAGTCACTTTCTGTCTTCATATTAGTTATATAAGTGTGATATCAAAAATATTGTACATTTTAAAAATATTCAAATGTATGCTTTTTTAGTGTTGTGAGTTACATATACTAAAGTGAAAGTGTTGGGTGTGTAAGGATTCTAATATTGCTAATTACATATAATGAATACATTTCAAAATCATTACATATCAATAAAAAGTTTTTAAACTAATTTTTTGAAAAATATATATGTTTTACTTTTATCTGTTAATATTTTATCTGTAATTATTAAACAATAAAATTCAAAATTCAACAAAGTTATCTCATTCAAGCTCCAGTGTAACCCTATTATTAAAATAAGAAGGTAACATTAAAAGCTGTTATACCATCACCTATAAATCCATTTCTCAATTCATTAAACCAGTTCCTACAGATCACTGACTTTTTCTTTTTTTTTTTTTTCGAGACAGAGTTTTTTTCTTGTTGTCTAGGCTGGAGTGCAATTCCATGATCTAAGCTCACTGGAACCTCCACCACCTGGGTTCAAGCAATTCTCCTTCCTCAGCCTCCTGAGTAGCTAGAATTAGAGGCACATGCTGCCATGCCTGAATAATTTTCGTATTTTTTAGTAGAGATTGGGTTTCACCATGTTAGCCACGCTGGTCTCAAACTCCTGACCTCAGATGATCTGCCCACCTCAACCTCCCAAAGTGCTGGGATTAAAGGAGTAAGCCACCACACCCAGTAAAATCACTGACTTCCATTGTATAATAAAAAAGAACTGAGTAGACTTTAAAAGAAAATTGGTTATTTAACTCACAATTTGAAAGGGTTAAAGTTGTCAAGAATAGTCAAATATACTGTATAAGTCTTATTAAAATTATCACTGTACCGGTTGCCGTTTTCATCATTGCTGCAGTAGTGAAGTATCAGTCATGCAATTAAAAGAATAATAATGAAGACACTAAATGTCTACACTTAGAAAAAGAAGAAATTTTTAAGACTTGGTTTTATTTGGAAAGACAAATTCTGGAAATTACAAAACTACCTTTAATTAAGCACACAAGAAAATTTTGGAAATCCCTCATAATTAGGCACAAACATCGTTTAGCCCTTTCAATATCCAAAAGGTATCCCTTCATAAAGTACCTTTCCTACTAAAATGAACACAAATTTGTGTTAGTTGTTTTCTTGAGACATAACCAACGAGACCAAAACTTATTAGCTTTAAGAAGCTAATGCACATACTCATTATTGGGGCTAGTATTATTGGGCAGTTCTTCTAATGTCATAGGCCTCATTCATGCAACTGCAGGTTGGATGTTTGTTGGGTAATTCCATACACAATATTTAATAATAATGGCCTCTGGCCACACATGTTGTAATTAAGGTTCTAAGGAATAGAGAGAAAAGCATTCAAGGCCTCGTTGACACTCTGGTAGAACTGGCACCCTAACTCTTCTGTCTTCTACTAGCAAAATGAAGTCAGCAGACTAACCCCATTTAGAAGGTTTAAGACATAGACTTTACCTCTCAAAAAGTCCCTTTGCAATGAGAATGGATATACAGAGGAGAAAATTGCGGCGTTTTTTTTTTTTTTTTTTTTTTTTTTTTTTTTTTTTTTTTTTTTTTTTTTGTGATCTACCCAAAGATAGTATATAAGGTAGAAAATTATGACAGCAAGATTTGACCTTAAAAATGCTTTGCATTAATATAATTACAATTGCTGCCATTTACAACTTTGAGGGTTGTAAAATTATATATATTCATATACCTGGAAGAAATTGTTACTGGCACCATAGTAATTTTAGTAAGTATTTTACAAGCAATTTTAATATTTTTTGTTCTCATATATTGGTGTGTATGAATGCATGTGCATGTTTGTGTGTTGATGAGTGAAGAATAAATGAAGCCACAAAAAAAAAGAGAAAGAAAATCATGCTCAAGACACATAGTATACAATTGAAAATTTTAGACTTCATTGGTATTATTGGAGAACAATTGCATCATGACATCCTGGTGACTTTGCATGTGTCCATATAGGCCATGTAGGCAAAGTTTGAAGCACAGCTAACCTGAGCCTTGGCGGAACAACTTATGAGCTTTCTGATACAAAAATTAATTCCATATGGATTAAAGATTTAAACATAAAAACCCTAGAAGAAAACCAAGGCCATACCATTCAGGACATAGGCATAGGCAAGGACTTCGTGACTGAAACACCAAAGCAATGGCAACAAAAGCCAAAATAGACAAATGTACTGTAATTAAGAGCTTCTGCACAGCAAAAGAAACTATCATTACAGTAAATGAGCAACCAACTGAATGGGCAAATTTTTTTGCTATCTACCCATCTGAAAAAGCGCTAATAATCACAAAGAACTTAAACAAATATACAAGAATAAAAACAAACAACCCCATCAAAAAATGGGCAAAGGATATAAACAGAGACTTCTCAAAAGGAGACATTTATGCAGCCAACAAACACATGAAAAAAATCTCATCATTGGTCATTAGAGAAATGCAGATGGAAACCGCAATGAAATACGATCTCACACCAGTTAGAATGGCAATCATTAAAAAAATCAGTAGACAACAGATGCTGGAGAGGATGTGGAGAATAGGAATGCTTTTACTCTGTTGGTGGGAGTGTACATTAGTTCAACCATTTTGGAAGACAGTGTGGTGATTCCTTGAGAATCTAGAAATAGAAATTCCATTTGACCCAGCAATCCCATTACTGGGTACATACCCACAGGATTATAAAGCATTCTATTATAAAGACACATGCACACGTATGTTCATTGCAGCACTGTTTACAATAGCAAAGACTTGGAACCAATGCAAATGCCCATCAATGATAGACTTTATAAAAAATGTGGCATATGTACACCATGGAATACAATGCAGCCATAAAAAAGGATGCATTCATGTCCTTCGCAGGGACATGGATGAAGCTGGAAACCATCATTCTCAGCAAACTGACACAAGAACAGAAAACCAAACACTGCACATTCTCACTCATAAGTGAGTATTGGACAATGAGAACACATGGACACATAGAGGAGAACATCACACATCAGGGCCTGTTGGGGTGTGGGGGGGGGGCTAGGAGAGCAATAGCAATGGGTAGAGGGGATTGGGGAGGGCTAACATTAGGAGAAATACCTAATGGATGACAGGAGAACGGATGCAGCAAACCACGATGGCATGTGTATGCCTGTGTAACAAACCTGCATGATCTGCATATGTACCCCAGAGCTTAGAGTATAATAATAATAATAAAAAGTCTTCTTATAAAAGGCTATGAGAAAATCCCATGAGGTCATATCTGCTCACCTTCTTATATCTCATTGGAGGCTGCCATGCCTCCATTCCTCATTATCTCCCAGGTTCTAATGAGGGATGAGGCTTTCTGCTCTGTGCCCCTTAGGTTTAAGCTGCAGTCTGTAAACAAACTTAATGGCTTTCTAGCATTGACTCCTCAAGAACAGGGTGTCCTTCACTGCATTGTCAACTAGCTGTTTGTCTTTGAGTTTTACACTTTTGAGTGTGGGGAACAAAGAGCACAGTGCATTGTCTCCTTTTGCTGTTCTTCCTTTTTTTGGCCAAGTAATAAATTGTTTGGATCTAAAAGTGGCTTGCCATATTTTACTGGATAAATCTGTCTAACAGGCCTTGGCTTGGGCCTTGCCTGCTGCTGTGTGCTTGGCAGGGATATACTTAGAAATATGGCTGCAACTATATTCTGACTTCTCTCTCTCCTCTTTTGCTGATCTTTCACCATCACAAAAACTGGAAAACCGCAGGTAGTGTTTCTCCCTAACAGCATTAGATAGCATACTATATTGAGTTTCCAATAAGGTAATTGACTTGGCTTCCAAAGCGCTGCATCTTGACAGGGACAATTCTCACAGGGATTGTTTGAAACCATATGAGCAAAGCTATCTTAACAGGCTCTTCAAATATATTATTCTTTATCAACTTTGAATCAATATCATAATAAGAAACCTAAACCTTAGTGTTATCCTCCTGTATTTGGTATGATTTATGTATTCTTCCCAGAGGATAAAACAACCCTTTCTATTTTTTTTTTTAATGTTAAGGGCAGTCATCTCAGAGTCAGATACCAGTCTGTACGTCTTTGAGTCGAAATAATGCCTAGTTGAAATAGATTTTTAAGTTGCGAAACCTATGACTCTTCACTATCCCTCACTATGGGATATAACAGGTAGACTCAGTCAATTGTGTGGTGATAACGAAATTTGTTTTGTTTTCTAAGCATATTTTAGCCTATTACTGTAAAAATACTTTAGTTTCAACATGCAATATTGATGGGAATAAAAGCATTTCCATAAGATGCTGTTACTTTACACAGGTCACATGAAATGTATTCCATGATTCTTAAGGGCCCAGCTATCAAGCAAAGTCGATATCAATGATATGTTCTTATAACAACTCTTTAAAATCACATCCACTACCCACATACCCTTTGTTTAGCTTTCCTTTAAGAATTTTCAATATCTTCTATATTTAAAAAAATGTGGTCACAGATTTTCAGTGTGCTTTAACCAAAACTGGAATATACTGGGTGATTTGTTGTACTGAAAATTCTAAATTCATATTCAACTATAGTTCTTAATATTACACCCTGTGATATCAGGTATACATATTTTTTGAAAATACTAACTTTGCAGTGTATCAAAAACTCCTAAACATTTGACAGAAATTAACTAACATTAAAAACTGAAGATATAACAAAAATTTATGAATTTCACATACAATTTTCAAGAATAAAGTTTGTATATTTTATAAAAATAGTGAATATTATGATATTTCTTGTATGTTAATGTTTAACCAAAGTGTGCCTAAATGTCATAGGTTATCAGAATTATACGACTTTAAATGACAATTTAGGATAAGATTGACCAGAGTGAGAAGAAGAATATAATTGAATATTCCTATACAGAGACTGCCTTCAAATCTTTCAGTTTTGTTTTTCCTTCTAGAGAAACTAGCAATTTTTGACAGATGTGAATTGTAGCAATGAAGCAATTTCCCCCAGAAAATTCAAATTGATTATTTAAAAATAGTGATATATCTTTATTTTTAAAATAGGCACTTTTTTATTTCTGATAGTATTCAGATTTTCATCTAGGAAAATGACTTTATGAAAAGAAAATGTATTATTTGGAAAGAAACACGTAGTCAATTTCTAATGAGGGAATATAATATTACATGTATCAGGACTTTTCTTCAGAAGTAATAAACACTTATTACATATGAAATACCTAAGCCCTTCTAATCTCAGTTTTGTGATTGTAAATTGTTTTTAATTATAAAAAATAATTATGAATCCTAAATATAAACCGAGTTTTTATAAATATTTACCTTTATGCTTCTTCTTTATTAGTTCAGTTTTCCTCCTTTAATATACCTGTTTTATATGCCAAATTATTTATTTACCTGGAAAATCACTGGAGCTCAGAAGTTTGAGGCTGCTGTGAGCTAGGATTGTACCATTGCAGTTCAGCATGGGTGACAGAGTTGGAACTTGTCTCTGAAAAAAAGGAATTTGAAGGAAACTTATATACATATTTGCCTATTAAATTATCCCAAGGCTAATAACATACTTTAAAAAGTATAAGAAGAGAACAAAGAGCCTACAATTTGGATCTGGATATTTTTATGATTCGTGTGTACTTGATTTCTTTCTTTCTTTTTTTTTTTTTTTGAAAAGCAGTTTTGCTTCGTCGCCAGGCTGGAGGGCAGTGGCACAATCTTAGCTCATTGCAACCTCCGCCTCCTGGGTTCAAGTGATTCCCCTGCCTCAGCATCCCGAGTACCAGGGATTACAGGCACACAAAATCAGGCCTGGCTAATTTTTTGTATTTTAGAAGAAACGGGGTTTCACCATGTTGGCCAGGATGATCTCGAACACCTACCCTCATGATCCATCTGCTTTGGCCTCCCAAAGTGCTGGGATTACAGGCATGAGCCACTGAACCTGGCCATACTTGTGATTTTTTTACATTAGATGTACAATGCAAATATCTACAACATAATGTAATATGTTGATTTCATGTCACCTTTCATTCTCACATTCGGTTTATTGCAGTAATTTAACAATACAATTATATTTTTTCACAATTACCATATAGAAAACCTAGCTAGGAGAAATACCTAATGTAGTTGATGAGGTGATGGATGCAGCAAACCACCATGGCACGTGTATACCTATATAACAAACCTGTGTGGAGTATAATAATAAAATAAAATAAAATAATGCTAGAGTGGTTCTATAATGCTTAGAGTCCCTAGCACTCAGCATAAAATGCTAGGAACTCTGCATTCAGCATATGATATTTTCGCAATTGCTAAATTCCCTTGTTTTAGATACTGTACTCATGTTCTCAACTCTGGCTGTGGTCACCCAGTGGATAGATTCTCTGCTTTTCCCTCTCCAATCAGTAAATCTTCAGCTTTCTGGGGAAAAGCAATACACCAGTGAAATGAGTTCGGAAGGAAATTTTAGGATCAAATGTCTTAAATACATTTCAATTCTTCTTTAGTTATCTCCATTTTCTCATTCCAGGTACTGGTATTTTCTTAATCTTTTGAGGATTCTGCTTTAGAGTTCAGGCTATTTTTTTAAATCTTCCTTTATATCTACTTAATGATTTGATATTTTCTAGTTCTACTAAGTCTGTTACTACTCATCTATACGTTTGTCAAACTTTCCAAAATTTTTTCACCATAACTGCACCTTGAAGTTCTATTCTTCCTTCTATTGTTTTATAGTTGATTGTTGAAATTAAAGAGAAACATGCTTAAAAAGTGAATAAAATAAAAAAATAAGCCCAAAATTATTATGAGGTAAGAATGTTCAGAAGGTTTCAAATTAGCTCCCTTTCTCAGAAAAATTGTATCCATAAATTATTCAAGTTTCTGAAATAGTTTATGTAATTCTACTTTTTTTTTTTTTTTAGTTTGGCTTTTTATAAATTTTCATATTCCATTTAATGTTGAAAGAAAAATGGTAAATGTCTTATCTATGTGTCTAACAAAGTTAGGTCTTTCATGAATTATGCTTTCATACCATAATCTCAGGTTTATATCAAAGATTTTTAGATAAATTTAATTTAGATATTTTCTTTCATTCTCCCCAAAGTTCAAAATAAAAACATTTAAAAATTTATAACGTATTTATCTAAACCTTTTAAGTCTTTAACTTGTCGTAACATTTTAAATAATTAAGTAATAGTTTAAAATCAGTGAAAGTTATCTCTTACTTTTTGATACACTTTTTTAATAATTAATGTCAACGTCTTCAGACATGGACTGTTAAAATCCAGCTAGATTATTCACAGTTATCTTGCACTCAAACTGTATATATATAGATAAATAGGGTTTTAATTCATATTTGAGGTAAAATCTGTTTATCTGTTTGGCAAAATAGTTATCTTGTCTTTCCTTGATAATTCATCCAAATCCCTTCGGAAGTACACGTTAGATAATTCATGAGTAAAGAAATAAAAGACAGTCTTTATAAATCTTATCAATTTGATATTTCATTTTGAAACATGCATTATATTTTAATCAATTTTCCTCTGCACTCTCAGAATTACATTTTCTTCTTCCAATATGATTTTATTTTCAGTACTGCCAACTTGAGAGTTTTAGAGCCCTGTGTTTAGAAACACATCAAACTGCTTCCCTGCTTAAAAAGCATTCAGTGGCTCCCACAGCACTTAACAATGAATGCCAAACCTCTCACCCACTGTTCCTACCTTACAGTGTACTGTTCTTACCTGTCAGTCACTAATTCTAATCTTACCAAACTTCCTTCAGTTTCTAGAACACATTGAGCTCAGGCCAAACTCTGCCTATGGGCTTGTCATGGTGGCTCACCGCTGTAATCCCAGCACTTTGGAAGCTGGATGCAGGCAGATCACCTGAGGTCAGGAGTTCGAGACCAGCCTGGCCAACATGACAAAACCCTGTCTCTACTAAAAAATAAAAATAAAAAAATTAGCCAGTGTTGTGGCGGGCACCTGTAGTCCCAGCTACTCAGCAGGCCAAGGCAGGGAGAATTGTTTGAACCCAGGAGGTGGAGGTTGCAGTGAGCCGAGATCACACCACTGCACTCCAGCCTGGGCGACAGAGTGAGCCTCCAGTTGGGAAGGGAAGGAAGGGAAGGGGAGGGGAGGGGAGGGGAGGGGGAGGGAAGGGAAGGAGGGGGGAAGACGGGAAATGGGAGGGGGGAGGGTGGAGCTTGGCTGGGTGTGGAGGCCCAGCACTTTGGGAGGCCCAGTCCAACGATCATGAGGTGAAGAGATCAAGACCATCCTGGCCAACATGGTGAAACCCCTTTTCTATTAAAAACAGAAAATTTAGCTGAGCATGGTGGCGTACACCTGTAATCCCAGCTACTCCAGAAGCTGAGGCAGGAGAATCTCTTGAATGTGGAAGGTAGAGGTTGCAGTGAGCTCAGATTGTGCCACTGCACTCCAGCCTGGCAACACAGTGAGACTTTGTCTCAAACAAACAAACAAAACCATCACTTTGCCTTCTATCTTTCCATAATATTCAGTCTGCATGGAATAATTTTCCCCTAATCTTTCATATGATTCGATGTTTCCCCTCCTTCAGGAATCAGCATAGAACTCACTTTTTCAGCGAGGCATTAGAAAATCACTTATTTGTAAAGTGACCTCCTGCTACTTTATATAGTTCCTCAGTAACATAGCATTCTCATTCCACCTTTATAAAACTTACCAGTTTTCAGCTTAAATTTACAGAACTCCTCATTTAAATTACAAGTTTTATTAGAGATCATATCTGGATTATACAGCCTCCAGCTTGATGCCTAACTTAATAAATATATATTGGATGCCCAAGTGAAATGTATATATATGATATACATGGCATTAATTTATTCTATGTTAAGATTAAACTGTAGAGTCTTAATTTCTCCAGAGACGCAAAAAGCCACTTAGAATATGCATAGTATCGATTTAGCTCAGAGTAGTTAATGCCCATAGAGGTAAACCTCAACCAGGGAAAAGGGTGTTTGATAAAGGATTTGGACTTCTCATTCTTTGGTGATTCACATCTGAGGAACATTCCACAAGGTTCCTGGGATTATACCCAATGAAACTGAGTCCCAGTTATCCCTAACACCAGAGAATTTAATAAAATAACATTTTTTTTCTGGACATCGTTCTTCTGACTCACTGAACCATTTTTTTCCATTATTCTTCCTGGGATCACTTTCCAAATAAGCTACCATCAGCACACAATTTATTGTTTCAGGAGACATTCTAAATGTTCTAAACATTCTAGACATGAAATTAAAAAAAAACACATAATTTAATCTTTTCTCATATTAAATCATCTAGCTCCTTCCAATCATCTATTACACACATGAGAAACTACATAAAATATGGAATTGAATTTAAGGTTCTAAATGAATGCTATTTGCATTCTTCCCTTTATGTGCTGAATGGATCTTGCTATAGTGTCAATATCTCTAAGCCTTCTTCTTTTTATCTAGACATTCGTTGTAATTGAATTTAGCTGATCAGATTTTTGAAAGAATTTAAAGATATAGTACCTGTAAAGCAACTACTGCAATATTAGAAATATATGAATTACACAGTGTACATTAGCTGTTATTGTTAAATAAACAAGACTTGGAAGTGGTCTTTTAGTTTCCATTTGTAGAACTTAGTAATTGTATTAGTTTTACCATAATAGGTCATCAGTATTTCCTAGTTTGACAGAATTGTCTAAAAGGTGGTGGTATGCTTCATTAATTCAGGCTGAGAAAGAGTTTTTTGTCTAATATGTAATATCGCAGCCCAAAAGTATAAAAATAAGGCAGTCTATAAACCTTATCTAATAACAGCAAAGCTATCCCTGTCACTTCTTTAAATGTGCATATCCTAAGCCCAAAAGATTTAGAAACAGTTAAAATTATGGAGCTTTTAACTGAGAAAATATTCTCAATAGCAACAAAGTAGGGAAGTCAAGTGAAAACATGTTTCACATACAAGATCTATAGCATCACAAACTATCGATATATTTTTCTTTCCAAATCATGATATACTGTGGCATAAACTTATTAGAAATTGGCTAAGAGATTTGAAACACTTATTCTGCTCTTTTAGGATTCATTTAAATTTTCTAGTATTTCAAGTAACTGAGTTAAGGGTTAATATTATTTTTCACATGACTTATCTAAATAATTATCCCAATTTTCCACTTCATTTTCTGCATGTCAATATAAACTTTGGCTATTTCTTTAAAGAGCTATTCTACACAGTGTGAATTAGATATGCCTTTTAATATAGAATGTGCCTCATTTGGGTGTTCACAATAATAAGTGAAGTAAAGCTTTAGGAATTAGGGAGTTCATGTAAGTTTGATAAGTGTAATTAGCCAAATTAAGTAACTGACAAATTTCCATTTTATTTTATTACAAATTAATGGTATTGGCTTTGGCAATTTAGTATCATACATCATGCTCTCTTGCAAATACTTTTTCCCTTGGTTACTTCTAGAGATCCCTATCTAAATTAAAATATGTTGGTAGATGTAATAATCAATGCTTTTATCTATATGTTAGTTATTATTTTTATATTTTTAAGAATACACTTTGCATTTGAAAGATTCTTTAGAATTTCCAAGTGGTTACACATTCAGTAACTGTCCTGATGTTATAATTTACTTTTGTTTTGGTGGAACAGATATTAAAAGGGAAGATTTTTCAGTCAGAATTACTTTCTCACTTCTAGACATAAGACTAAATGTGTTAGAGTGACTATTTTTTTTCTCAGTTTTTATTATCTCACCAATACAGAATTACGTATTCAGTATCTTTGCAATTTAACATCAGAGTGTCTCTGACTGCAGTTACAGAGTGTGTTTCCTTGTCTTATTCATGTTGCATTTGATGGTACAATGTTATACAATGTGACACAAATAGAAACTTTAAGTGTGCTTGGGCTTTTTGGCTTGGTCTCCTTGGGTACTTCCACTGTCTCTATGAGAAGAACATATCTTGCTGCAAGGCCTATGCTGAGATATGTGGAGCAGAACCTTAGCAGACTTGGCCTGGAACCAATCTATTTCATCTACTGATCAAGGAACAAGAAAAAAAAACATATTTGTTGTTGCTGGGGTGCGATTTGCTATGCACTTTTATTATAGCAGAAACCTGACCAATTCCCATGTGTATTATTGGCACTTCAATGGCAATTATGTATGATGAGACTTTGCCCCCTTTTTTTGACTGATTCTTCTTGGTACAGAAATCTAAATCCAAGTGAAACTTAACACCACACACACACACACACACACACACACACACACACACACAATAAAATAAAAAAATAAACCCAGAAAAGAGTTTTCTGTCATTTAGGGGTCATGTGTTAAAAACACCAGCACCTTGCCTGTTCACTGTACATATTCCAACCACACAGAATCAACAGCCTCATACAATAAGGGAAATTTGCAATCTAAAGAAAGATTATAATAAACAAATTAAATTAATTAAAAAACTGGGGACTTCTGCTTCCGATAAAATGAAGTAAACACATTTTTCCTCTTTTTCATATTAAATGCACCTAAAGATCCTGGGTATCAAATAAAAAACAAACATAATGAGACTCTAAAAGGTAGAAAAAGGGAGAATGGCTAGAGATATTAATACCCAAAGAAATGCATGGTTGTCAGTTCCTGGTTTTTCCTTTTTTGTTGTTGTTGTTGTTTGTTTTGCCTTGTATTTTCCAGACTTGTAGCTGAAGATGCTAACACTGAAAAATACCAATACATGCAGCCAAGTCTCCCCTAAAAGCTTTCATTTATAGCCAAAGTTTCAAGAAAAGGGTGGCCTATTAAGAAAGTAAACTTAGACAAAACAGCTTTACTCTAACAAAGAACACAGAAAAATAAAAACAAGCAAATAAACAAACAAAAAAATGGTGTTCTCACCCCCAATAATAATAGCAAATTCCCAGTGGCAGCTTAGACTTCTAGCATCCTCATGCGATAATGAAGCTTCTCAGCTCTTGTGCTGGGATGATAAGAGAGAAAGCCTAGTAAGGAGCCAGATTTTCCATCTCAGCCAGGCAATAACATGACCACCCTTGTGATGTCAGTGGGGACTGCATGAAAAGCTTGGGCTTTCAAACCTACTTGTCAGTAAGAAGGTAACCCTTCCCTCACGCCACTGACAGTGTCTGAAAGACCAGCCAAAGAGTCATATTTACAACAGTTATGAGGCTACTTTCCCCAAAGTATCCATGGGATTTATTAATGATATACTCCTAAACCTCCCGGCCAATGATAGTATATCATCAAAGGCCTGATGGAGAGCTAGAACCCCACCTACACGAAGTCATGACAACAGGCACTCCTTGTTTGGTGTCAACGTAGGCTGAGTGGGAACTACAGACTTTCAAACCTCCTCATGGTCATGAGGCAGCAGGCCCCTTTTATTTCTAAGAATGGTGTTAGAGAGAAACAGCTAAAACAGAAATTTAAAACATAGTCCAGAGCCTCATTACCTCATACTTAAAATGTTAAAGTTTTAATAAGTGTATTAGTCCCTTTCCATACTGCTATAAAGATACTACCCGAAACTGGGTAATTTACAAACAAAATAGGTTTAATTGACTCACAGTTCCACATGTTCAGGAAACTTATAATTATGGTGGAAGGCAAAGGTAAAACAATGACACCTTAAGGGTGTCTTACATTGCTGCAAGAGAGATTGTGCACATGGGAAACTGTCACTTGTAAAGCCATCACATTTTGTGAGAACTCCCTCAGTATCATTAGAACAGTATGGAGGAACTTCCCCAGTATCCAATCACCTCCCACCAGGTTCTGCCATCAACATGTGGGGATTACAATTGGAGATGAGATTTTAGTTGGAACACAGAGCCAAACCATATCAAAAAACAATCATTTGTCCTAAAATTCATAAAGATCTCAAACTGTTTATAGCAATGCAAGAAAAGAAATATCAAACTGAATGAAAGAAGACAGTCAATAGAGGCCAACACCAGGATAATAATGATGTTAGCATTATCTAACCAAGACATTTTAAAACATCCATCATAAAAATGCCATGATAACTAATTACAAAAGTATCTGAAATGAATGAAAAAAGTAATCTCAGGAAAGAAATACAGTTCCAACAAAATACAATAACTGATTTAAAAAACAAGCAAATAAAACCTCAGTGTATAGGTGCAACACCAGAATGGAAAAAACAGAAAAAAACAAATAAATAATTAAGTGAATTTGAAGATAGAACAATAGAAATTACATAATCTGAGTTTAAGAGAGAAAATAGGCTTAAAAAACTGAATAGAGCCTCAGAGACCATAGAGCTATAGCAAAAGTTTTAATATTTGTGTCTTTCAGCTACACAAATTATTCAAAAGACTAATGGATGAGAAGTTTCTGGTATGGTTTGGCTCTGTGTCACTGCGCAGATCTCATATTGAATTGTAATCCCTAATGCTGGAGGTGAGGCCTGGTGAAAGGTGACTGGATCATGGGGGCAGTTTCTCATAATTAGTTTAGCACCATCCTGTTGGTGCTGTTCCTGTGATAGTGTGTGAGTTATTGTAAAATCTGCTTATTAAAAAAGTCTGTAGCAACTTCCCTTGATCTCTCTTGCCCCTACTCTGGCCACATGATATGCCGGCTTCCCCTTCACTACCCACCTTGATTTTAAGTTTCCTGAGGCCTCCCCAGAAGCTGAGCAGAGGCCGGTGCCATGCTTGCTGTCCAGACTGCAGAACTGTGAGCCAATTAATGTCTTTTCTTTATAAATTACACAACTTCAGATGTTTCTTTAAAGCAATGAAAGAATGGACCTAATATAGTTCCCTAATTTGGCAAAACATAAACCTACAGAGTCAAGAAGCAGAGCAAACACCAACTAGGATAAACTCAAAAGATTCTACACCAAGACACAGCATAGTCAAACTTCTGAAAACTAAACACAAAGAAAAACACTGGGAAACAATGAAAGAGAAATTACACCTTAAGGGGAATATGGTTCAAGTGACAGTGGATTTCTCATTAAAACCCATGAAGGACAGAGGAAGCAGCACAACATTTTTCAAGTGTCAACTCAGAATCCCATGTCAGACAAAAATAACCTTTAGGATGGAGAGATAATCAAGACATTCTCAGAAAAAGTTAAACGAAGAGAATTTTCTTCCAGCAAATCTATGCTAAAAATGGCTAAATATAGTTTTCTAGACAGACGGATAACAATAAAGTAAAATTAGAACATGAAAAAGGAAAAAAATATGGTAAATAAATTTATAGGTAAATACAATAGATTTCCTTTCTGTTCTTATCTAAATTTATTTGCTTATTGAAAGACAAATAGTAATATTTATTGATGTGATTACAAATGTAACCTAGAGAAAATATTTTTAAAATTTATAAATAAGGAGGGTAAACTGACATAAAGAGATTAGGGTTTTTATACTTCCTTTGAACTGGTAAAGTAGCAACATCAATAGACTGTGTTGTTTTGTCTATTTACCTATCTATATACAAAATACCTAGAGCAACCACTGTAAAAGCTATATAAAGCTTCAAAGAGAAACTGGACCAGATACTTGTTAAAAATGACAAGGAAGGCTTTATTCAAAACTATTGCGATAAAGTAGGGAGACTATTGCATTAGGAGAGAGATCAAACTTACCTCTGTTGATACAAAAGGCAGGAGAGTCATTAAGCACTGGGGCGAGGTAGTGGAAAAGTTCTGGAGGATATTAGGGGGGAAGTTGGCCAATGTGATTGGCAACTTGAGTTTGCTAATTGGCACTTAGAGAATTTAAGCTCCTAACTTCCTATAGACTGGAAGATAATATGTATGCTATCTAACTTGAAGATTACATTTCGAAAGGATGGCTTCCAGATCCTTATAAAAGATATTCCTGGATGGTAAAACTGTCATGGAGCTGGGAGATGATTTACATTTGAAATATGTAGAAAAAATACAATGGAAAGATTTTCTAAGTTAATTCTCTATAAGAAAAGGGATATCAAGGATCCATAGTCAGGAAGAAACATATTTAAATTTTAGACAGACTGAGGGGAGCATTAAGAATATCCTGGTGAAAGGATACACTGAAATGCACTACACATAAATCAAAATGAAATCTTTTTTCTTTTTTTTTGAAACAGCGTTTCGTTCTTGTTACCCAGGCTGGAGTGCAATGGCGTGATCTCAGCTCACCGCAACCTCCGCCCCCTGGGTTCAAGCAATTCTCCTGCCTCAGCCTCCTGAGCAGCTAGGACTATATGCTGCACTACCATGCCCAGCTAATTTTTGTATTTTTTTTTTTTTTTTAGTAGAGATGGTGTTTCACCATGTTGACCAGGATGGTCTTGATTTCTTGACCTAGTGATCCACCCACCTCAGCCTCCCAAAGTGCTGGGATTATAGGCGTAAGCCACCACGCCCAGCCCAAAATGAAATCTTAAAACATTGTTCAAGTTACCTACAACAAGGCAAACAATCTAAACCAAAGAAATTAAAAACAAAGAAAACAAACAGAAAACTAAAATAAAATGTCAGTACTAAATTCTAACATATCCATTAAATTAACTGAAAATTCTCTGAATAGCCGAGACAATTCAGGATAGGAGTTGGCATAGTTGATTGAAAAATATTGCCCAGTGATACACAGTCTTCAGTAACCTTACTTCAAATATGATATGCATAGCTTGAAAACAAAAAGATGGAAAAAGTATATTATGTGATCATTTCAAAACAAAGCAGGGATGGCTACTAATATAAGGTAAAGTAGACTTTAGAGCAAAGAATATTACCAGAAAGAGATTTTATGTAGTAATTTAAAAATGGCAATATAGCCAAAAAAATGTCAATTCCACATGTGAAACAAGCCACAGAACAGCAAATTATGTGAATAAAAATACGATAGCGCCAAAAGGAGAAAAAGACAAACCTATGTATAATAAATGAGTTATCTCACTCAATGATAAAACAAGTGAGAAAAGCAAGAAAACAGAAGAGCCCAGCAGGCTCTTAGTGATATCTATAGAACACTCCACCCAGCAAGAATAGGATACTGACTTTTGGAATATGTGCCTATGGAATATGTGCTAAGAAAGACAGTATCCTGAACATAAAACAAATTCAACAAAATTTGGAAAAATTAAAAGCATACAGATTATATTGTCTTACTACTGTGGAAACAATCTAGAAATCAGTAACAAAAAGATAAAAAGACAATCTTCAAACTTTTAGCAACTATATACCTTTCTTCTATATAATCTATAGTTCAAAGAGACCATCTCAAGAGAAGAACACATTGCACAGAAAAAAAAAAATGAAAATACAAAATATCGAAGTCACTGGGATAAGCTAAAGCACTAGGACAATTTATTTTTTATTTTTATTTTATTTCTTATTTTTATTTTTGGGAAGGACAGTCTTGTTCTGTTGGCCAAGCTGGAATGTAGTGGCTCTATCTTGGCTCACTGCAACTTCCACCTCCTGGGTTCACACAATTCTCTTGCCTCAGCTTCCAAAGTAGCTGGGACTTAGTACAGAGGGGGTTTCACCATGTTGGCTAGAATGGTCTCGATCTCTTGACCTCATGATCTGCCTGCCTCGGCCTCCCAAAGTGCTGGGATTAGAGGTGGGAGTCACCTGCCCAGCCACACTAGGACAATTTATAACACTAAATGTTTATGTTAGAAAAGAGAAAAAGTCTAAAGTCAATCGTCTAAGCTCTGGTCTCAAGACTTTTAAAAAAAGAACAAAATATCCCAAATAATTGTGCACAAAAAGTTAAGAATAAAGATATAAACAGAAATTGGATATAGAAAAAAATAGATAAAATCATGAAGAAAACCAAAACTGTCAGAGATAGAAGGGAGCAGGAGTTGGGGAAATACAAAATGCCAATACACCAATATCAGGAATGAAACCAGTCTTCAAAAGGATAATAAGGGACTGCTACAGAGGCCTCTATACACATAGATTTGACAACCAAGACAAAATGAAGCAATTTCTTGAAAAATAAAAATTGCTATAAATTATCCAACAAGAAATAAATAATTTAAATAGCTGTATAACTACTAAGGCAGTTGAGATAACAACTCCCCAGAAAGAAACCTTTATGGCTCATCATTTAAGTAGAGAGTACTACCAATGACTTAAAGAATTAACACCAGTTCTACAGCCTCTTTCAGAATGCAAAAATAGAGAAAACATTGCCCAATTTGTTTTCTGAAGCTTGGATATTAAAACCAAGATAAATATAATAAAGAAAATTACAGACTAATTAATACCCATTATGAATATAAATACAATAATCCATGACAAAGTATTAGTAAATATAACACAACCATATAAAAAAGGAGTGATACATCATGACCATGTAATATTTACTCCAGGGACACAAACAAGTCTGGTTCAATATTCAAAAGTCATTCAATGTGACTTACCACATTAATAGTAAAGTTTTACAAAATAACATCATACCAACCTGTGGGGCAGGGAGGAACTCAGGACCAATATTCAACACTCATGCAAGATAAAAACTCTCAGAAAAATAGAAATAAAGGTAAACTTTGTCAACTTGATAAAGAGCATTCTTAAAAAATAAAATAAAAATTACTAGTATGATATTTTCTCCCTTATGATCAGAAAGAAGACAAAGAACATATGCCCTCACAGCTCTTACTCAACTCTGTTCTGGGAATTCTAAGCTATGCAAAAAGGTAAGCAAAAGAAAGAAAGACATACAGAGCAGAAAGGAATAAATAATTCTGTGTCTATGTGCAAATAACACAAGTGCCAATAAAGAAAATCTCAAGAAAACTTAACTAAACAAAATAACCTCCTAGAAATAATGAGTCCCAATAACAAAGTCACTGCATAACAAGATCAACATAGAGATATTGATTTTGGATCTATATACTGGCAATGAATGTGTTTATATAATAATTAAAAATACATTTATTATTTATACTTACTCAAAAACATGCTTAGGTATTTCTAATTCTAACAAAGGTAAATCTAAGAAAACATACTGAACTTTTTTGTTAAAGTTTACAAAAGGGTGTTATAAGTAGTTAAATAAAATCTAAATATGAAGAGGGACATACGTACTATATATTTGGGTTAGAGGATTGAATATAGTAAAGATGCCAAGCTCCCCAAATTAATACACAGGTTTAACATAATTTCTGTCAAGTAGTGAACATTAAAAATTCAATATGAATATATAGTATACATATACTATTATGTATAATACATAAAAGTATATATTATATGACATGTATACATTATATTATATTTTAACATATATTTTTCAATAGACCTTTGATTATACCAAGTAAAATTTATATAATTGTCACCAGGTTTTGTCTCTCTAGGTTTTGTTAATGTCTAGGTCTTATTAATGTCTAATTTCTTGATAATTTTCAATTACATTATTCATGTTATTTTAATTACATTTAATTAAATCAATTAGTGGGGTATGAAGACAGGTCTTTCTTCTAATTGTAGGTTGATAAAATGCATCTGCACAGTTATAATTAAATGTCTATTTTAAAAGAAAACAGAAAGATGAGAGGTAAATCCAAATTTCCTTTAATTGTTCATTTCATATATGATATTAAAATACATTAAAAATTATTAGAAGGTCCCAATAAATTTTCTATTTGTACTAATTCATTTTCAGGTTTTCATCCACTGTTTTAGGATATTCACTCTATCTCTTAAATTGTAAGTTATTTGAAAAAGTTTGATAGTGTTTTGTTAAACAAATATCTGATAAGTATTTCTGGCCTCGGACCTAAATTTCCAGAGTTTTCTAATCAGAATGAGAGATTATGACATTAATATTCACACCAACTATTTCCACTAATAGCAATTCATTACTCAGAATACATTAATTTCTCTGTTTTGATTCCATCATTAACATAAAATATGTTGCTTGTTATTATAATGATAATTAAAATCACTCAATTCATTAATACAAGCATTATAACTGTTAAATAATTACTTATGTTATAATTAATGTAATTATAATTGTTAACTATTTTTCCTCCACATTATTAAAAAGACTTAAGGTCATAAATGTAATTTACTACAAAGCATATGATTTTTCCTAAAACATTTACTAAATGGCTAATAGTTAATTGTTTTTTTTCCTCTTTCAAATTCCTTTTGGCATTTACTTCATTTTCTTTTTTGAAGTTCTCCCCTCAGACTCTTTCCTTTTTTTGCTATATTTAAAAGCATATGGCTATAGTTTCGATGGTTCTCCTCCGCAAACCTCATGTTGAAATTTGATCCCCAATGTGGGAAGTGAGGGCCTAATGAGAGGAGTTGGTGTCAGTGAGGGAGATCTTACTGAACAGATTAATGCCTTCCTTGGCGTAGAAGGTAAGTTAGTTCCCATGAGAGCTGATTGTTAAAAAGAACCTGGTACCTCTTCCCTCTCTTTCTCTGTCTTCTTGTCTCATCATGTAATCTCCGCATATGCTGGCCCTGCTTCACCTTCTGCCATGAGTGAGCACAGCCTAAAGCCCTCCACAGAACTAGACGCTGGTGCCATATTTATTTTACAGCCTGCACAACCGTGAGCCAAATAAAACTCTATTATTTACAAATTACCCAGCCTTGGGTATTTCTTTATAGTAACACTAAATGAATTAAGATAACATATTTTCTTTAAAGTTATGTTTACCACCTTTTTAATTTCTGTACCATACTCTGAATTGCTCATTTAAACAGAGATGGAAAATATATTACTAATAAAATAATTAGCCTAAAAGTAAATATAAATATATAGTAATTTAATATCATTTCATGTTTATTGTTGTTTCCTTCAGAATAATAATTGTGCATTTTCTGTTTCTCTTTCCTATGAATTAAGGTAAATTCTGCTTCTTTCTTAAATTTTAATTTCTTTTTGAGATGCAGTTTTGCTCTGTTGCCCAGTCTGGAGTGCAGTGGTACCATCTCGGCTCACTGCAACCTCTGCCTCCTGGTTTCAAGCGATTCTCCTGCCTCAGCCTCCTGAGCAGCTGGGATTACAGGCATGCACCACCATGGCTGGCTAATTTTGTATTTTTAATAGAGATGGGGTTTCACCATGTTGGTCAGGCTGGTCGTGAACTCCTGGCCTCAGATGATCCACCCGCTTCAGCCACCAAGTGCTGGGATTACAGGTGTGAGCCACTGCACCTGGCTAATTCTGCTTCTTGAATCTACCTATCACATTATGTTTTTCTGCATGTAGAAAGTGAGCAGAAATGAATAGAATGCTTTTTTTTATTAATGGAAAATACTTTTACATTTTGGAAACCTTAGAAGTATTAGAATGTTAGAAATAAAAGCATCTATGTGTTGTTAAATTATATATATATGTGTGTGTGTATGTATATATATATATATATATATATATATATACACACACACATATAATTTGTAGATATTTCACTACATGTTTTTAAATTTTACATTTATAAAAACACATATTCACAAACATATATAATTTATAAATATGAAAAATATTAAAATAAACTTTAAAACTTTGCTTAACATAAATCCAAACATTCTAGTGTGCAATAGCAAACAAGAATTTATTGCATTTTTTTCTGTTAGAACTTATTAGAGTAAAACTTTAAAAAAGATATAAACTCAGGAAAATATAATTGCTCAATAAATTTTTGAAAAGTGGAAACCAGATGGAATCAGTAGTGGTAGATGACAGAGGTAAAGAAAACGTCATAAGGCTCTTTAAGTAGCTGTTTCACCTTGCAAAACTTTCTTGAAGAAAACAGCTCAGGTCAGAAACTGACAACATCAGGAATTATGGAAGACATGCTACTGAATAAAAAAGTGTTAATAGGCACCTCTAAATGAAACAGTGATTGCATACACACACACACACACACACACACACTCACTCACTCACGCACAAAGTAGACTATTATTCCCTCCCACTACTTTAGCGCTGCTGGGAAAAAAAAAAAATGTTGTTTGTTTTTCCCACAGTAATTAAACAATCTGTTTTGGTAGCCTGGGGAACACCAAGGAAAGTTTTAAGGTTGATATATAAGTCTTCTACTTCCTGCAATTGTTTGATTCACAAGAATGATGGTTGGTACTTTGTATGTCTCTCCTAAAATGAAATCTGGCAACAGATGTGCTTTACTGTCAAGGTATATACACTGCTTCCTTGTTGTCACACCAGGTATTTGAGAAATTAAAGGAAGAGAAAAAGACATAATAAACAAAAAAAAAATCTAATGAAAATGGATAATTCAAGGGATAAATACATAAAAGTAAAATAAAAAACAACAGCAAAATATTAAAAGTCAAATAAAGAATCCCAGAAAGATTTGAGAAGTTATTATATCCATAATATGAATCTACCTGAGCCTGGACTGAGAGAGAGGGAAAGTATGGAGGGGAGCAAAGGTTAAAAACGAACTGTTGGGTATTATGTTCAGTACCTCGGTGACAAAGTCATTCATAACCCAAACCTCGGTGTCATACAATAAGCCCAGGTAACAAACTAGCACAGTTATACCCCTATATCTCATATAAAAGTTTAAAATAATAATAAAATACAAAATACATACACAACAATTACAATATGGGTCCCAATTCTACACAATAGAATACTATGTACCAAGATTCCCATCCCAGAAAAAGAGAAAGACTAAGTTTGAATTCACTACTTAGTTTCCAGGAAACCGAAAGCCTAAAAGTACTGGCTTTTTTAGACACCCAGAGATGTGAGCATGTTCCCATATAGCCCTGCCAATTCCATCCTGACCCACAGCATCCCCTGCTATTTCAGTTCTAAACAAATATTTGTCAAATTAAAAAAAAAACACACACAATCAGCTCTAAAAATTCTCAATTAACTCCCAAATTTTTAAAATGTATTTCATTATTTATTTATTTATTTATTTATTTATTTATTTATTTTGAGACAGTATCTCACTCTGTTACCTAGGCTGGAGTGCAGTAGTGATACCATCACAGCTCACTGCAGCCTCAGCCTCCCTGGTTTCAGGTGATCCTCGCACCTCAGCCTCCTGAGTAGCTGGGACTACAGCTGTGTGCTACCATGCCAATCTAACTTTTGTATTTGTGTGTGTGTGTGTGTGTGTGTGAATACTGGGTTTCAGCTAGGCTGGTCTCAAACTCCTGGGCTCAAGCAGTCTGCCTGTTTTGGCCTTCCAAAATTCTAGAATTATAAGCATGAGCCACTGCACCCAGCAATTTTTATTTTTAATTGTTAAATAATATAATTGCTTATATTTACAGGACACAATAAGATGTTTCAATAAATACTTATTTTGCAGAATGATTAAATCAACCTAATTAACATATCAGTCATCTAAGTTGCATATGGGGTTTCTGCAGTAAGAATATTTAAAATCTAATGTCTAATCAATTTTGAAACTCAATTCATGCCATTGTCCTACATTGTGGATAAAAATAAATGTTAAAAATATGTTTACATATACAAACACACACACGTACACATGTACACATATTCATACTTGTATGTATATAATTAACATGAATTTAATGTAGATTACAATCAGAAATGACTTAAATATTAATATGATTTTTTACCCTGACACAATTATAAAAATAATATTTGCTCTCTCTCAAGTGATACAAAAATCTTGCATTCATATGTTAGACTTTCTACCATCCTCTTTGCCCAAGAGGTACATGATACAAGCAAGCCAATTGTAGAACAGTATCCGGCTGGATACAGTAATAGCTGCAAACATTTATTAATTTGACACAAGCCAAATTTAGCTAGTTAAAGCAATATTTTATGGGAATTTTTAAATGGAAAGGAGACACTCTTTTCCCTTTAATTGAAAATTATGAGGATGAGTACATAAGGATGACTATATTTATTTTCTCTAGTTCTGCAATTCCTGAAGAACTAGAGAAAATAAGGCAACTAACCCATGAACAGAAAAGGGAAATGGAGACTTTGAAAAACAAATCCAGATTCTAATTATATCATTCAACACAGGTGACCTGACCCTGGAACCTGCTTTAGGTCTGTTTATTTGTTTATAATTTATTCCAGAGACTAGAACTGAGTCACAGTTCTGCTTCAAGGTACAAAGCAAAGTCTAAGGTAGGCAGGCAAGCCTTTGGGGTATATTTTGAAGGAGCAGAAGCAGCTCCTCATTTGTAAGTGCAGTATCACAGACTCTGGGCTAATCCACCAGTTGAGGTCAGTGTTGATAAAGTCTGGGAGAATCCTCAGTGTTTAAAGCTGCATGTGCCACAGTGATGAAGGCCATTAGGGTCCTCTTTTTTTTCTTTTCCCTACACAGAAAAGGTTACACTGAGGGGATCCCTCCTGGTGCCAAGCTGTACTCAGCTGGGAGACTGAAGTTTCACAGGTTAAAAAAAAAAGCTTCTTAAATTTTTCTATGAAGTCATCTTTGATTTTATGGCATGCAAACTTCCTGCATCATTTTTCTTTTTGTGTGTGGGAGGGCTATAAGCATTGGGAATTCCTACTCTGTACATTCCTTATATTATTCTTTATGAAGTTTCCTATAGATAGCATACAGATAACAATTTTGTTAAATGTGCATATATGGGATTATTTATTTAACTTGATTTCTACCATTTTGATATTTATTTGTGGTTTGGTACTCTATAATTTGTTCCCTAAGTTCTCATTCCTTCTTGTTTTGTATCTTTTGTATATATTTTAGCAACCCATTTTAATCTTTTCTCTGGGGGCAGTACACTTTATACATAATTTTTGTAATGGTGGTTTGGGAGATATAAGTATCTCCAAGATTTTATAGTCTTTCAGTTTTAATATTTTCTGATTGCTAACAAAATGTAGAAGTGTTACAATCATTAAATTCCCTTGCCCCATTTCATACGTTATAATCACAGAATATATTGATATTCTTTGACTACCAACAATGTGCAATATATTGTGTGATTATAACATATGTAATAAAGCAAATGTTTCCTAACTGCTATTTGTAATTGATAATTTCAAATAATCTAACTTCAACTTTACTGTTTTTTTCTTTTTAATCTTTATTATGCTCTTGAGCCTATCCTGCATATACATAATTCGAAAATATTTTTCCTTTCTAAAATTTCTTTTTATTGCTTTATTTTCTCCAGTGAGAATTTTAATCATTTCATTTATTTAGACTGTAGTTTCTATGACATGGAGAACATTTATGATATCTACTTTAATGTCTTAGCTTTACAAACCCAATATATGGGTCATTTTTGGATTGGCATCTGTTATTTGTATTATTTTTTTTTGAGAATTAATGTCATTTTCTTCAGTGTTTGGATATTGGCTAAATTTAGCTTTTATCATGAAAGTTTTGAATATTAAGTTTGTAGAATTGGCTACAAATTTACAGACTATAGATTATTAAACTATTCTAAAGTGGAGGTCAGCAAGCTTTTTATGTAAAGAACTAGATAGCAAATATTTAAGACTTTCTACAGCATATATGGTCTTGTTGTAACAAGTAAACTCTGCCATTTTAGTGCAAAGACAGCCACAAATGATCTATTAATGATTATTCATGCTGTATCCAATAAAACTTCATTTACATAAAAATAGGCAGTAAGATGGACTTGGTCCATGAGCTTTTGCCACCCTCACTGTGGCAAAATGCTCTGACTAGAGCCATGGTTAGGTTAAATCTGCAAGAGAAAAGATTATGTGTTGCTTTACCAGGTTTTAGCTTGCTTCCAAAATCTATCTTTTATTTTACATTTTAGAGACCTTGTGAATTATCTTGGTGGGCTCATGTAATTGCAAGTGTCCTTAAAAGATGAAAGAAGGAGGCAGAAGCCAGGAGGTGGAGAGATATTTGAAGATGGTCCACTGCTGGCTTTGAAGAAGGTGAAAGTAGACATGAGCCAAGATATGCAGATTTTAGAGGCTGGAAAAAGTCAGGGAATCAATTATTTTCTAGAGCCCCTCAGAAGGGACACCTCTGTCTGACACCTTTATTAGGCTCATCAAGATACATTTTGGACTTCCGGCCTCCAGAAGTAAAAGAAAATGCATTTGTATGTTTTAAAATGATTAAATTTGTGATAATTCGTTTTGGCATTATAAGGATCTGATATATTAATACCAGAAATTGAAATATAATATATAATTTCTAAATACTTCTAAGAAAAAATAAATACAAAGCAACACAAATGAAATTAAAATTATAAAAGAGATTATAAATTATAAAAGAGAATTATAAAAGAGATATAAATTACCTGTTAATATTTATTTGTCTGCAGGAGATACATATTAAACATAATCCCACAGGTTAGTTGAAAACAGAGTTTTGAAACTCTATGCTAGGCAAACTATAAACCAAAAGGAAACTGGACATGGCAAACGTTGTTAGTGTTTACTTCCAACTTTCACATCCAAATCACTTTCTCAACAAGATGGCTTAATGGGACAATGCCAGATGATGACACATAGGTATAATTAGTGTCCCAGGAACAGTTTGTTTTTCTGACTGAGGCATCTGACAGTTTTCCTACCCATTCTTTTCTGCTGAAATATAGATGGTGTGGCAGAAACTTCAATACTCGTTCTGTGTCTGATTCAAAACACTAGATGGTATCAACAACTGCTGCCCTCTCATTATTAAGCTACTGAATCAGAATAAAAAATGTCTCCCTGCTGATCTTTTTATGTAAGAGTAAGCAAGTTCTATGTTTTTAAGTCTCTACCACACGTTTTTCTGTTCCTTGAAGCTAACTGTATTATTGATCTAATATTAGGGTAATAATTTTACTATCATTCAAGTAAAATTTAAAGTGACCAATAGCATGGTAGATCAAGATAGTCGTGGCATTTGGAAAAAAAACGAATAACATCAACATACTATAAAAATACCGTAGTTACGTTCTTAAAATATTTTTTGAGATACACACACACACACACACACACACACACACACCCATATGTGTGAAAATTTCAGGAATTCAGGGATAACACAATGTCAAAGAGATCTACCGATGTAGATTTTGAAATTCTAAAACTTATTTCCCAAGTGGACTAATCTTGATGTAAACTGACATATTTATAAATTTCAGAAAAAAAGATATTGTTATTATTTTTATCTACATGGAGATAAAAAACATTTGATATATTTCAAAACACTAATGTAATTTAAAAACTCTTCAAAAATCTAAAAGTAAGCTGAAATTTCCTCGATTATGTATCAATAAAATTTATATGCTATCTACCATGTGTTTTATGCTATTTATCATAAAACTACATCAAATATCATATTTAATGATCAAATATTTTACTTAAGATCAGAAAGATAAATGCCTGCTATTAATTATAGTAGATACCAGTTTTAAATTATACTATCAGTAGCAACAAAATCAACCAGGCATATATCACATTTAAGTTTTAGCCTTCATATATGGCCAGATTTTCCTATTAACTTTTTTGGGTTTTAGCCTTCAGAAAACAAATTCCTCAAATGTATATTTCAGTATCACTTATGAATTCCCTACACTGTTGTAAGAATGTATCATCATTCTATTTTCATGAAAATTCTGAAATTAGTATTTATGCCTTGAAACCCAAGTTGTAGTTGGAAAATCAGAAATAAATTGGTTATTTTGAAGGCCTTTGAAATTAGTCCCAACATTCACTTCCTTGTATTCACTGTGAAATCCTCTCCCCTTGTAACTCCCTTGGGCTACAACTAGTCACTTGCTCTAAAGAGTAATATGTGTCGAAAGCAATGACTGTCAGCTCCAAAATTTAGTTCTAAAGACTAGGATTTCCATCTTTCTCATACTCTCGCTTGCCCTCTTACTAGCTCTGACTCAACCAGCTGCCATGTTATGAACCTTCCTAAGGAGAGAAAAGCATGGCTAGAAACTGTGGGTTACCTTCAGCCAGTAGCAAGCACAGTGCTATGTTCTGAATGTTTGTGACTCCCACAGTACCCATGTTGAATTCTCAACACCAAAGTTATTGTATTAAAAAATGGGGGTCTTTGGCAGATGATTAGGTCATAAGGGCTCTGCCTCTCTGAGTGGGATTAGTGTCTTTACAAAAGAAGTTTTAGAGAGCAGCCTTGCCTCTTCTACCTTTTGAGGACCCAATGAGAAGGTGCCACTTATGAATCAGAGTGAGCCCTCACCAGACACTGAATCTGCTGGCACATTGATCATAAACTTTCCAGAATCTAGAACTGAAACAAATACATTTCTGTTGTTTGTAAGCCACCCAGTTTATGCTAGTTCATTATATCAGTCACAAAGGACTAAGACATAAGGAATCAAAACCCAGGAAATCAAGTCAACTTGTAAGGAACAGAACTTAACCAGTAAGAGTGGGTGTGGAAGTGATTCTTCCCCAATTGAATGTCAGGTAACTACTACCTAGGGTACACCTTGATTACAGCCTGTGAGATACTCTGAAGCAAAGGACCCAGATAAGCTATGCCTTTGCTATAAAACTGAGATGACTTAGTATAAAACTGACATTATAAATGTTGCTTTAAGGCACTAATTTTTGACATAATTTGTTATGCAGCAGTAGATAACTATGATACTTCTCTATCTCTCAGAGCATAGTATAATGGAACAAGACATCCTGTGTCCTGCTGAAGTTCTGAGATGTGAATTGACTCTTGGTCATTATTTTATGGGTAAAAATTGAACACGAAAATCCTTTGGGCAGAATCATGCCTTACATTATATTTTCTGTGTATTTATTCAAAACACTCTTAGGGCTGTACTGAAACTGTGAAAGAAAATAGTTATAGTCGTATACAATACTGTTTTAGAAGTTCTCTTTTTCATTTTTCTAGCAAATTATCAACGTTTTCCCATTACTTAAGGTTTCCAAAGCTGTGTTTTATGGACCCAGCATGTTCTGTATTTATGTGTCAGGTATTTATAAAAACTGTATTCATTTAACATTTAAAATATTAACATATAGATAAGTTAAATATTTTTCATTACTAAATAATGTGAGAAAAATAGTTAATAAAGTAGACAAAACCTCATATCCTTTTAATGACACAAATACGTATCTTAGGTGGCAGCCAATTGAAAATAGACGTAACAGCATGATGATTTAATGGACACTGGGAATAAGTGAAAAGGTTACAAGTAAACTAATGAAGTGAAAATGCTGTAAGCCTCTCTATTTTGCTTATTTTATGTAATATTTTATATAGAAAATATGAGAAAGATTTATTACTTTGTGAAAGTTTTGACAAAGATATGACAAAAAAGAGAAAGGAGATTTTGAAGAGTTTAGATTCATTTTTAACACATCATTAAATAAACTGGCAAAAATATGTAGTAGTAACATCTGTACTGATGGTACGAAAGCCAAAATAAAAACGCAGGATTTGTTCCAAAATGCAAATTAGGAATCAAGGTATATTTCCTGGAAAACGGCTAGCTCATAAAAAAATGTCCACATCTTTCTAAACAGTTTTACACATTATCAAATATATAAAACTATGGTTTTATGAATATAAACCTTTCAGTTATATTTAAATGAATATTGTGAACTACAGAATTTTCCAAAACTATTGGTTGATTCAAGTTAAGTGATGTGGACATTATCAAGGTCACAAAGAATTGTCTTTTAAAAAAATAAGAAATTCAATTTGTCAAATAGTTCTCAAATGAGGATAGAATGCAAATTATGTTTTTCTTAAATAAAATCAGTAAGCTTAATATGAAAATATTTGATATAAATATTAAGTATATACTGATATAATTTTGACTTTAAAGTAACAGTAAAAAAATTAGGCTTAAGAGTTACACATTGAAAAATAATGGATTTATATATTTTCAATGATGTTTTAAATACAAAACTAAGATTTCTATGTCTCTAGATAGCATTTTATATAATTTTATAAATGTTGGTACAATAAGTAATATATTCGAGAGTATATAAAATTCAGGAAGCATTAAAAGGAAATATACACATATGCATTCTCACTAACTCAAACTTCTGACTTCCTCTAGATTTAAAAACTGTTTTAAATTTAATGTTTATCATTTCACTGTTTTTTTGGGGGAAAGAATATTTCCATACATCTATGTTTTCATGAAAACTATTATTTGTACTTGCTTTTGAACGTTATAGAAATAATATGACATTTTGATTTATTCGCAATCACATTTTCAAGATTCATTTTGTTGGTGAGAGTAGTTTTGTTCCATTCATTTTTATTATATTTTTGTTATATATTTATGATATAATTTACTTTCCTGTTAATATATCCTCAGATTGTTTTCAATTTTTATATTATGATAATGTTGTTATAAATAACCTTCTGCCTTTCCTGTCCACTGATGTATATACGTCACATATATATGTACAATTTGTCTATGTTATGTAACTAAGAATGATATTGCTTGGTCATAGGTTGTATACATGTTTAGTTTTATCAAACAAGTTCAAATTATTTCCCAAAGTGGTTCTACCAATCACACTTCCATTAGTTATGCTTGAGGATGCTATTTTACCTCCACTTTGCCTATACTTTGGTTGAGGCCTATCTAGTGGTTGTAAAATGTCATCTCATTGTAGCTTAATTTTCATTTACCTGATTATTAAGAAATTATAGCATATCTTCATAGGTTTATTTGCCATTTGAATTTCATCTTCTATGAAGTGCTTGTTTATGTCTATTGCCATTTGTGTAGCTTATCTTTAATATACATTTTTAAAAAACTAAAAGATCTTATCAGAACAATTTTTCACTCCTCTTAAAGCTGAATATTTTAAATTGAGAAAAGCTATAACCCTGAAAAATTGTTTTTTCAAAATATTTTATCTTTTAAGCTTAATTGAAAATAAGTTTATTACACAGTGTAGTGAGATTTCAAGGCAAAAAACACAGAGCATTTCTCACATTTTTGTGAGGGATAATGTTTTATATATTGTGTAATGAAAACAAAATATAAGAAGACATTTTGAAAATTATGAAGTTGTAGTAAAATGTAAATCTTGTTATTGTTAATTTATTATGAAACTTGAACTCATAGATAATTGCCTGTGGACAATTGTGCCATGAAAGCAAAATGTATACTGTTATATTACCAGCAGAAGTCTCACAATTAAGAAGCACCTATTAAATCTATTTCCAAGTTAGTTCTTGCACTACTGACAGTCTACAATCCACAGTGGTAGAAGTGTCTTATACTGCAGGTGGCATTTGGTTGCCTTTACAAGAAATGTACCCTGGAGTCAGCATCTGTTTTACAGGCTTGGTGCAATGCTTCGAGTGTAATCCTAGATAGGATATTAAGTCAAAATAATTCTGAGACTTCTATTGAGAAACATCATTATAATGCATACTAAGTAAGCATTTATAATGCCATCATAAAGTCTCATGGGTAAATGTCTAGAAAACAATCCTTACTGCAGCCATGTTTATGCAGGATTTGTCTCTTACAGATATGATTTGCAGCCCCATATACATTTTAAACTAGTGATTTAGTCTTAGAAGAACTCACGTAATAATTGAGTTAGGTCATTAATGAGATGTGTTATCAGTCATCCACATCTCATGTGTGTAGTGTGTTTTAGAGAACTTCTCATTGCAGTGCTGGGAATCCTGCCCTGCAAATACAACTATGCAAGATCATTGTGATTCAGAGTGCTGACCTGCTTTGATATGAGGTATATTCGTATAGTACAAATCATCTATATTTACAAAATATATCAATTCTCCCCTGGAAACTACCTCTCTCATATTTCCTCAATAATAAAGTTATCATTATGCAGCCACTTTCTTCTTGGAAGGCATTGCTATTTAATGTGACATTAACAATTTTACCCTCCAGACAGCTACATTGAGAATGTGATGAAAGAAAAAATATTAAACTTTTTCAATGCAGAAAACCTTATTTGGAAGAAACCTTGCATTCATGGATCACAGGGAACACTGCCCTGTAGGTGGTTTAATATTATAATCATAAAGAAATTTGAGGCTTGGTGATAGGAATAGACCATAAAGATGGTATCATTATTGCTTGGAAAGAAGTTCTTTCCTAATTTCTCTTTTCCTTTCACCTGATAAACAATACAGCACATTTTTTTCTTTCTCAGATAACAGGTACATTTCAGTTATCTATCAGTGTTCTTGCAGTAAAAATTAGTATTATATAGTGATATACGTAACTATGTAACAGCAAATTACATTTATTGTAAGTCCTAATTTTTAATGTTAATTAAATGAAATTATCCTTACAATTAGATATTTATATCATCACTTCAGAGATACTTAGAGGTCTTTTCCAAGGGAAGTTATAATATTTTTCATGTCATTTTTAATGCTATCAAAAATTAATTATAAATGATTTTAGTTGTTGCTAAAAACTAATCAGTTATACTATGCCAATAGTATAGGGGATTAAAATTGCTGCTATCACTTTCAATATCTACCAAATTGAGAAAATAAAGAATAAAAGAGAAAAAAACATTGTATTTGCTTGTGAAGTTAACTGTAAATTGAGAATTTCTTTGGTAAAAATGAGTGACTTCTGGGGGTGATGAAAATATTCAAAATCTGATTATGTGATGGTTGTGGAATTCTGTGAATGTACTAAAATTCACAAAATTTTGCACTTTAAAAGAGCAAAATTGAATGATATGCAAATTCTCTTTCTCTCTTTCCAACAGTGGAAACAATAGCGATACCAACTTAAAAAAAAAACAAAAAACAAAAAAACACTTCTCTTTGACATAATAATTTCTTTCCTTATATTATACAATCTCAAGAAAAATAAATACTGCCATAAAAGTTAATAGTACCTAATAAAAAACACAGTCTCAAGAGAAGACATGTATTTGAAAATATTAGGATACTTGGACATAAATGTATGCTTTAAGCCTTTAAATGATACAAAAGGCCTAGAACATAATGAATTAAAAATATTTGTAAATAATGACTTTATCAAAATGCCATTGATATTTCTGTAAGAAAATGATTCAAATCTCAAGTGCCAAATTAATTTCCCAAAGATATAACAATTTTACATAACAGAATATAGAATAAATAGAAGAGAAATTATTGCTGTAACTAATCTGTTATTTAGTCCATTAATCTGAATTGTTTTTTACTGGAAAAGCAAGCAGTATGGTAAATTATAGAATAAAATAGAATCAAACAGCTTTAATTGATTTATAAGCCCTCCCTCACCTATGCATAAATATAAAATGACTTCAAGTATTATGCAATCTCCCATTTTACCTTGGAGGACATTTTCAAAAAGGTAAATTTTTGTCAGACTAAATCTATTATATTTAGAGTTGTAGATTATATCATGAACTACCTATTGATAATATCTGAAATATATGTTTGGATATACAACATCAAATCAACATTTATTTGGGGTATTTTTCCAAAAATCATAAAATATATAATATATAAAAATTTTAAGTAAATAATTTGTATGTCATATATCATTATAAAATAAATTATAAATAGAGGTAATTTGTATATTTCAGTTGTGTATGAAAAAAAGTATACTTTAGGACAAAGAAAAACTGAATCTGCCTGAGTCTTACATACATTTCTAGTCTACTCTTTTGCTGATGGGCCTACTCATTCTAAAAGGGTTAGCCTGTTCATATATGCCTCTGTACACTGATCATACTATACTCTCTGTGAAGGGTATTCATCCACCCCATATCCATCTGTCAAATTTCTACCTAGGACTTTATCAATATTCTTCAAAAAGTCAAGTACTCTTGACTATTGACTGGATTATGCAATGAAAAAATACCACTAATATTCCAGCTACGACTGAAGGGTGGTGTGGTGAATTCACATAGTCACTGAGACCAGGGAAAGCAGGAAAATGGTTTAATGTTTCACTGAAGCTCCACCTCAACGATTGTGGCATTACTAGGAGATTACATACATAATCAGAGATGCAAGACCAGGAATGTATGGGAAAATAATGAAGAAAGGTGCTCTTTAATGAGAAGTCTGAATGAATGGGGCTAAAATGTGTAAGTGATTTAAAAATAGCATGTCAACGTGCAACAGATTGTCCTCCTATTGGCCACGGATAACAATTGAAATACTTGTAAGACTTCTCTCATTTCTTCCAAATGACTTGCCTGCTACACTCAGCCTATCTTCTGTTTTATTCAATTTTCTCATATCTGTTTCCACATTTTCTGGAGAGACCAACTGTTCTAAGACATGATCTGAAGTCACTGATAAATTATATGTGTACATATAAACATTTTTGACAATTTACAAGTTGACTTATTCATTTAATATTTTTACCTTGCCTATTTTTAAAGATACATCATCATAACTTCAATTTTTTGTCATATCTTTTTAGTTTAAGAAGTCAGGATATACCTATGGTGCTAGAAATAGTCAATCAGTCTCCAGAAGTGGGTATGAAGACCTGAAAGATCATGCACAATAAATAACCAATTTAGCCAGTGATAAAATTGCCTATCTAAGTATACAGGCAGAATCTCAGAAAATAATTATTAGGTTCTGCAGTCTCTATAATTGCTCATACAAATATTGTCATTTGGAAATTAATTATTTAGAAGAGCTTGTGACCAAATCAACTATAAATATAACATATAATTTTTATAAGATGTAAAGAGACACCAAAAATGAGAATTTCTTTTAAATTAACTATTTTTGAAACAAAAAGGTATTATGACTAAACTAAAATTATGCTAGTTAGAATAAGTTTATATGACCATAATTAGAAGTCTACTGTTTTAACCTAAATGCAAACTGAATAAATAAATTAATATTTATGTGCATGGATATAAGGACAGAATTAGAAAAAAATGAATGTAAGATGTTAAGAAGTCAGAATTATAACTAGATATTTAGTCAGTTGTTAGAACAGTTGACAACTGCCTAAGGATATACATTGTTAATTTAATTTGGATATCTTATCACTGTAAAACATATTGCAAAGTTGGAACATTATAAATTGGGTTACTTTCTGAAACAATCACTCAGTCCTCTCTGGGTAGTAAGCACTAAACTTATGGCATTGACATTTAGATTCAAATATAAATATAGTAAGAATATTTTCTCTTTATCTTATTCTTTGATGTGCTAGCCTCTTATGAGGAATTTAAGGTTATATTTTTGTTTCTAGACACAGCCTGATTTATCCTTTAAAAATAAGCACCATTTCTTATTTTGACAGGAAGTAAGCACATGCTTTATCAAAGCCAAGAATGCTGTCGCAATCTTTTTCACAAATGTATGTTGGTACACAAATAATACAGATCATTAATATATGTCAAATGTAGATTGCCTTTTAATTATTGATACTCAAAGAATGATTTTTAAGAGCAATTTCAATGTTAAGGTACACCAAACACAAAAACCACTCAATGAGTTAAAGAGAAATTTCCCCCCAAGCTGATGATTCATATATCTCATCACAAAATAAGGCACTTATTTTTAAATGCAGTAGACATAGTTTCATGATTAAGGTTAATGACATAGCTTATTGCTATTCAAATCTCACTGAGATAATTTCAGGAGCAAGGTACTAGTGAGAAGCAGCTACCAATATTTAATAGAATATCACAATGAAACATTACAAACTACAGTGTGCTGCTCATTTAGGAATTCTGGTTTGCATAAAGGGAGCCAAGGGCTTCAGCCTTTTACATGGCATAGACATATATAACCTCAGAGAAAAAAAAAAGAAAACTGAAAAAAATAAAAACCTGAACAAGTGAGAAAATATACAATGAAAATAGCAACTGGATCTCACTTTTCTACTCAAAAGAAAATTTGAACCTCAGGAAAATATCTTCAGAAATCATTTGCGATGATGCATGTCTAATGGTTAGGAACCATAGAGTATAGCTATTGCAAAAAGCCATTGACCTTTGTTTTTGAGGCAAAATGAAAAAAAATCTGCTATTGTGTTGACAAAACGGAATTGGACCTACTCCTACCTACATGCTAGTATATAATAAAGAGTTTTCACATGAAAATTTACTGAGGCTTAAATATTCTTACCATATTCTATTGTAAGGTTTAAAATAGAAATCAAACTGTAGTCAAGAAGTTAAATGTAAAGACAACTCAATCCACAGTATAATTAGTCTCCAAGAGATTGCCCTGCAGCAAACAGAGCAGACTTCACTAGTCTCAGAAAAATAAATGTTTCCATTCTATTGTCTTTTTCACTTGTCACATGCAGGGTAACTGTAATTATGGCAAAGAGGAGAGAGATATGGTTCTTACACTGCTATAAAACTTAATCAGTTGAAATGGGCAGAGTCATTGGGATCCACATTCACTTTTCACATGGCCAAAAACACAGTTCTGTCTGAGATTGAGATGATGAAACTCAGTTTTGTGAAGTTCCAAATTCTAGGGGTCCATGTCTATTTAATCTTTTGGATTAAAAACCTTTAATGATATGCATTGCTCTTAAACATAACTTATCAAGACCCCCAACATGAAACCTTTATCTATCGTGCAACCTCAATATTTCATTATTCCCTACTCTTCAGCTATGTAGGATTTTTTATGCATTGCAAATAGATTATATTATGGTTCAAGTTCTTTAATTTTCCCAAAGATCTGCAAACTTTTAAGTAACCAAAGCTAACAAAATAACATGTGCATATTAAAATCTCACCTTAAACATCAACTCCTCATTTTGTGAACTCCAGAAAGACATTGTTAATTCCACTTTATACACACTTTTATAGCACACTGTATTTTCCTATTCATTACATTAAAATCCTTGTAATTTTATTTACTCTGTTTTCCCTGTTTCACAAAGCTCCATGAGGGCAGGGGAAAAAGATCTATTTTGGTTTCCATTGTATACTCCCATCACACTGCACAACACTGGATTTAATTGAATTTAATCAGTGTCTTGAGGTACTGTGAGCTAGTGTTACAGACACATAAGCTGTTCTTTATCCTTCAGTGCCCAGTGTGTCTGAGACTCTACTTATCTTTCTCTCCAACTCTCAGTTTCCTTGGTCAGTCTGCTTCACTTTTCTGAATTATTCTCAGTATCTTTATTTACTTAACTACAAAACAACTATGTGGTGGTGGGGGGGGGTGGTGAGAGTTTGGGATTTAGAGGACAGATAATATAGTTTTCAAAGTTATACCTTCCATAATTTAAACATGAAATATATATTCCAAAAGAAAATTAATAAATGATAGTAAGATTTTCAGGTAATCTACAAAAACATATCTACCCTATAATGTAACTGTTTTGTAAGGGCACCCACTTTGAAATTTTAAAATTTATTTGCCGAGTAAAGTAATCTGTATCAGGTAAACCCTGATATAGATTAACAGAAATTTATCTGTTAATAATTAACAGAAATTTATCTCACCAAAGGGTGCACTTTATGTTTCAAAGACTAAAATATTTCTGACATTTTGGAAACCGGCCGTGTAAGATTGAGTGACATGAAATGCCAAATAACAGTGGATTGACAAGATAGAAGACTATTCCTGTCACATAAAATGAGGTAAACAGTTTAGCTTCATAAAATTTCTAAGCTCTTTAAGCTGAGTGTGTTGTCTCATTCCTGTAATCCCAGCACTTTGGGAGTCTGAGATGGGCAGATGGCTTGATCTCAGGGGTTTGAAACCTACCTGGGCAAAAAAAAAAAATTTCTGAAATTTTGGAAATTGACTGTGTAAGACTTAGCAGAGACATGGTCAAACACTTTCTCTACTAAAGATACAAAAATTAGTTGGACATGTTAGCACATGCCTATAATTGTAGCTTCTCTGGAGGCTGAGGCATGAGAATCACTGGAACCTGGGAGATAGGGGTTGCAGCAAGCAGAGATGGTGCCACTAGACTCCAGGCTTCCAGTCTGAGTGGTGGAGTGAAACCCTGTCTTAAAAAAAAATAGAAAATATGCATGCATTTTGTTTCCTCTTCATTCTTAGCATGCAGTTTTTAACCTCATGGTTAAAGATAGCTAAACCAGCTTCCATCATCACAACTGCTATGATTACTAATACTGAGTGTCAACTTGATTTATCTGAAGGATGCAAAGTATGGTTCCTGACTGTGTTTGTGTGAGGGTGTTGCCAAAGGAGATTAACATTTGATTCAGTGGCATGAGAAAAGCAGACACACCCTTAACCTGGGTGTACACCATCTAATGAGCTTCCAGCATGGCTGAAATATAAACCAGGAAGAAAAAGTGAAAAGACTAGGCTGGCCTAGCCTCCTTGCCTGTATCTTACTCCCATGCTGGATGCTTCTGGCCTTCGAATATTGGACTCCAAGTTCTTCAGTCTGGGGACTTAGACTGGCTCTCTTTGCTCCCCAAGCTTGCAGATAGCCTATTGTGAGACCTTGTGATCATGTAAGTTAACACTTAATAAACTCCCCTTGTGTGTGTGTGTGTGTGTGTGTGTGTGTGTGTGTGTGTATCCTATAAGTTATTTATATGTATATAGCCTATCAGTTACACACACACACACACACACACACACACACACATACATATATATAACTCCTATCAGTTGTGTCCCTCTAGAGAACCCTTACTAATACAGATATTGGTACCAGAAAAATGGGGCACTGCTAAAAACATACCCAAAAACGTTAAAGCAACTTTGGAACTAAGTAACAGGCAGAGGTTGGAAGAGTTTGGAGGGCTCAGAAGAAGACAGAAAAGTGTAGAAAATTTAGAACTTCCTAGAGACTTGTTGAATGGCTTTGACCAAAATGCTGATAATATTATGGACAATGAAATTCAGACTGTGGTGGTCTCAGATGGTGATAAGGGACTTGTTGGAAACTGGAGCAAAGATAATTATTTTTATGTTTTAGCAAAGAGACTGGTGGCATTTTGCCCCTGCCCTAGAGATTTGTGGAACTTTGAACTTGTGAGAGATCATTTAGGGTATCTGGCAGAAAAAAATTTCAATGCAGTAAACCATTCAAAATGTGACTTGGGTGCTGTTAAATGCATTCAGTTTTATAAAGGAAGCAGAGCATAAAAGTTTGGGAGCTTTGTATCCTGACAATACAATAGAAAAGAAAATCCCATTTTCTGAGGAAAAATTAAAGCTACTCAGAAATTTGCCGAAGTAACAAGGAGCCAAATGTTAATGCCCAAGATGATGGGAAAATGTTTTCAGGGCATGTCAGAGATCTTCATGGCAGACTCTCCCATTACAGTCCCAGAGTCCTAGAAGGAAAAAAATGGCTTTGTGGGCCAGGCCCAGGGTCTCTTGGCTGTGTGTGGCCTAGGGACTTGGTGTCCTACAATGCCAGGCATTAGAGCCATGACTGAAAGAGGCCAATGTAAAGCTTGGGCTGTGGCTTCAGTGGGTGCAAGCCCCAAGCCTTGGAAGCTTCCACATGGTGCTGAGCCTGAGAGTGCATAGAAATAAAAAACTGGAGTTTGGGATTCACTGACTGCATTTCAGATGATGTATGGAAAGGCCTGGATGCCCAGGCGGAGGGCAGGGGTGGGGCCCTCATGGAAAACCTCTGCTTGAGCACTGCAGAAGAGAAAGGTAGGGTTGAAGCCCCCATACAGTGTCCCTACTGGGGCACCATCTAGTGGAGCTATGCGAAGAGAGCCACTGTCCTCCAGGCCCCAGAATGATAGATAACCTGACAGCTTGCACGTTGTGCCTGGAAAAGCAACAGACATTCAACATCAGCCCATGAAAGCAGCCTGAGGAAGGCTATACCCTATGAAGCCAGAGGAGCAGAGCTTCCTAAGACTATGGGAACCCACTTCTTGCATCTGCATGACCTGGATGTGAGACGTGGAGTCACAGGAGATAATTTTGAAGCTCTAATATTTGACTTCCCTGCTGGATTTCAGAATTGCATGCATCCTGTAGCCCTTTTGTTTTACTCAATTTATCCCATTTGGAACAGTTGTATTTACTCAATACCTGTGCCCCCATTGTATCTTGGAAGTAACTGGCCTGCTTTTGATTTTTGAGGCTTATAGGTGAAATGAACTTCCCTTGTCTCAGATGAAATTTTGGACTGTGGACTTGTGAGTTAATGACAAAATGAATTAAGATTTGGGGGAAATGTTGGGAAGGCATGATTGGTTTTGAAATGTGAGTAAATCAGATTTGGCAATGGTCAGATGTGAAATAATATGGTTTGGCTGTGTCCCCACCCAACTCTGATCTTGAATTCCCACATGTTGTGGGAGGAACTTGGTGGGAGGTAATTGAATACCAGGGGCAGGTCTTTCCAGTGTTGTTCTTGTGATAGTGAATGAGTGTCACAAGATCTGTTGGTTTTAACAGGGGAGTTTCCCTGCACAAGCTCTCTTCTCTTGTCTTCCACCATGTGATATGTGCCATTCATCTTCAGCCATGGTTGTGAGGCCATGGAACTATAAGTCCATTAAGCCTCTTTCTTTTGTAAATTGGCCAGTCTTGGGTATGTTTTTATTAACAACATAAAATGAACTAATACTACTCCCATAACCATTTCCTTCCAGCAAGAAAGTTAAAGAACATAGTAGAAAAAATGGTACACACTAGCCATCTGCTAACATTCCCCAAACTGTCCTTTTCACATATATACCATTGGCAAGAAGTTATTCACGTTGAAAACAGGAGAGGATAGAATGCAAGAGAAGGTAGGCTCTTACTATCTATTCTGGGCAGCCAAATGGAAAACAATTAGAGAAAGGGATGGAATGAGAGTGGGGTGCTAGCAGACTTTTCCATTACAGCTATTTTGAAAATTAAAACTCATAGTAAAAGTCTGAGTAATTAAAAAGCAAGATGACCTTATATTTCATTTAATAGGGTACATTAAAATTTACTTGGAACACAATATACCTAATTTTCCTACTAAATACTTTGAAGAAAAGGAAGCAGGAAGATACTACATAGTAAATATAAAAATACTAAGTGCAATATTGTGTTTCCATTCTTTCTTGGCATTTAGAAGGAAATTGTAACTATAAAAGCATCATAAGTAACATAATCTATGTATATTGGTAAAATAAATGAGACCATTACATGTAAAAAATATTGCTATATGCTCAAACTCTGTAACTTTTGTTTGTTTGTTATTGCTATTAGCTATTGAATTTATTCCTTTCTATTGATATCTACACTAGGTTAGTATAGAATTCAGACAAAAAAGTGAATGTAGATATGATTTATATTATTATAGTTATATTCAAAGTTTTCTTACTTGTCTTCTAGTTACATTTACTGAAATCATATTTATATCACCACATTATATTTATAGGAATATTTGCATTACCTAGAAAGCAAGTTCCATGCAAGCAGGAACGTTGATTTGGTCACTATGTACACAATGCTTAGAAGAGTGCCTAGCACAAAGTTGTGCTTATTAAACATTTATTGAAAGAGAAAGTATGTGAAATAATGGTTTTGAAATTAATTTAAAAAATAGTTCTGTAATATCAATCTGTCAATTGTAATAGCAATATATACCACATTCTCCCTGATACCAAATTTGTGCCCATAACTTCATTTCTGCTCTTTATTTTTAATTAACCCCTGAAAATGTTTTGATTACTGTTATTTATTGTTTTAAAAATCTTTTAAAGAAGAAATGTCACATTGATATTTTATGTACACATTCAAAGTAGTCTAAGATTTTTTTTGTAAGTTGTGCATATTACTTTCTTATTAAAATGCACTAGAATTTCAATTTACCTGACTGTATTTTTGTTTACTTAATTATTAGAGCTGTGTTTAGATGAAAACATTCATCATAAAAGATCTGATTTTTCAGTTTTGTTCCATTTTAACAAGTAGATTGCATTGATATTGCAATTATTCTGATCAATCACAGTTGTTTATAAAAATGTTCTCTGTATAATACTTAGGGATTTATATGCAATATCACTTCAATTTTTCCAGTAATCACATTATACAATTTTACTGAACAGTAAATAAAAGCTAAGAAAGCTTTATTAATTTCCTTAGCAGCACTTCAGTATGAAATTGTTGAGTCTGAATATGAGTCAAGAATTAATACAAAAACTAAAAATAAAAAAAGAATTAACACCAAAAAGTGTGTCCACTTCTTTTGTTTCCACGTTTGCAGTCTCATTTAATTATGTAGTTGTTGCTATGGTACGAATCTATGTCTCCCCAATATTCATATGTTAAAACATAATAACCAGTGTTATAATGTTATAAGGTGAGATCTTTGAGAGTTGATTGAATCAGCAGGGAAGAGCACTCATGAATGGGATTAGTGACCTTCTAAAAGAGAACTGAGAGATACTTCACATCTTTTCATCATATAAGGACTCAGCAAGAAGGTGTCATCTGTGATTTATAAAGCAGGCCTTGACAGACATCAAATATGTGGGCATCTTGATTTTGGACTTCTCAAGCATCAGAATTGTAAGAAAAAAAAATCTGTTGTACATAAGCTGCCCAGTCTACAGTATTTTTCTTATTGCAGACTAAATGGTATAAGACAGAAGTTAAACTCATTGATGATTTTTTTTTTCATTCCCCAGAAGAATTTCACTTCTCCATAGAAGCTAAATAATCACATAGGTACATCCAAATGAATTGGCTGAATAAATCACCAGGAAGTGCTTTGACTTTGACTATACATAAGCCTCTTTTCCTAATTTTCTATTTATTTTTCTTTTAAGAGATTAATTTCAGAAAGCTCTTCTTTGTGTAAAGCATATCGTCACTGGTTTATCTTTTTTTTTTTTTTTTTTNTTTTTTTTTTTTTTCTTTACCCTCACTAGCCGTCTTGCCATTAGAGTACAATTAACAAGGTTTATATTTTCTTAAGCATATGTGCTCATTGAAGGGCCTGGAATAATTTATCCTCTTCTTCACAAAATCATAAAAATGTAATTATTTTTGAAAGACATTTTCTACACATAAAAGCCTAAAAGAAAATGTAAGTTCAATAAAGATGCCTAGAATATAAAAAACCAAAAGTGATGGAAACAAAAGCCAAAATAGACAAATGGGATCTCATTAAACTCCAGAGCTTCTGTACAACAAAAGAAATAATCATTAGAGTGAACTGGCAATCAACAGAATGTAAAAAAATATTTGCAATCTACCCATCTGACATAGGGCTAATATCCAGAATCTACAAAGACCTGAAGCAGATTTACAAGAAAAAAACAAACCCATTCAAAAGTGGGCAAAGGATATTAACAGACACGTTTGAAAAGATGACATTTATGTGGCCAAAAAACATGAAAAAATGCTCACATCACTGGTCATTAGAGAAATGCAAAACAAAACTGCATTGAGATACCATCTTATGACAGTTTGAATGGTGATCATTAAAAAATCTGGAGACAACAGATGCTGGAGAGGATGTGGAGAAATAGGAACACTTTTACACTGTTGGTGGGAGTGTAAATTAGTTAAACCATTGTGAAAGACAGGGTGGCAATTCCTCAACAATCTTGAAATATAAATTCCATTTGACCTGGTAATCCCATTACTGGATATATACCCAAAGGATTATAAATTGTTTTACTATGAAGACACATGCACATGTAGGTTCATTGTGGCACTGTTCACAATAGCAAAGACCTGGAACCAACCCAAATGCCCATCATTAATAGACTGGACAAACAAAACGTGGCACATATACACCATGGAATACTATGCAGCCATAAAAAATGATGAGTTCATGTTCTTTGTAGGGACATGTATTAATCTGGAAACCATTATTCTCAGCAAACTGACACAAGAACAGAAAACCAAACACCACATGTTCTGACTCATAGGTGGGTGTTGAACAATGAGAACACATGGGCACAGGGAAGGGAACATCACACCCTGGGGTCTATTTGGGGGTGGGTGGCTAGGGGATGGACAGTGTGGGGCAGGGAGATTGGGGAGGGATAACACTGGGCGAAATGCCTGATGCAAGTGGTGGGGGATGGAGACAGCAAACTACCATGGCATGTGTGTACCTAAGCAACAATCCTGCAAGATCTGCACATGCATCTCAGAACTTAAAGTACAATAAAAAAATGTGTAAATGACAGTGGATAAACTATGTATATTTAAGCTATAGTACAAGTCTTTTATTTCATATAATCCCATGAAATCATCATCAGGGTCACAATAATGAACTTATCTATCACCTTACAATTACCTGGAGCCTGTTTATGAAGTCTTTCTCTCTACCCTCCAGATAACCATTGATTTACTTTGCTGTACCATAGAGTACTTTCTATTTTCTGAAATTTTTGGACTGATGTAATAAAGTGTTTCCTCATTATATATATATATAAATATAAATATAAATATAAATATATATATTTATATATATATATAAAGATGCCTAGTATAATAGCATTGTTTATACACATGAGTGTGTGTATATACATGGGTATATCCATGACATTTTACTATTAGCAATCCATTGCACACCTACGACAGTATATCATATTTGATCTGAAATAACGTGCATATGCTAACATCTGTGCTTTCTATATAAATAAATCACCTCCATGTCAACATCTATTCTTTCTGAATTGTCATATGTAGGTCCTAAACTCCACATTTCTCATCCTAACACACGTCTATTTTATTGGTTCATTTCTAGAAGTATTTTAGAGTAAAAGACATGTTCCAAGTCTGATAATTTTACACAATAGCAATAATTGGCATTTATTAACTTCAATCATAAACACAAAATATCTTTCCCCTTTTATTTTTACAACTATCCTTTCAGAAAATTAAACATCATTTCCTGAAGCCACATTGAACAGCAGTATATTTGAAGAAATATAAAATAATCATAGTTTGATGATAATACAGCCATTCACTTGAAGATTTATTACGAAAATACAGAATTGCCTATCTTGCTATTTTACTCTGAAACATATCCAGAAAATTTCTGAAGATGGAAGAGAAGTAGTTGAATAAAGTACATATTTTACAACATCATAATACGAAAAACAAAAATAGTCTTTCTGTATAAAAATTAGTTATTCTTACCAGGACTTAAGCTGTTTTTCCTCTACCTTTATAACTATAAATCTAAATTATTGTCTGTATAGCTTTGTGTGCTCTTATAAAACTCACAATAAAAATAAAATTGTGGAAATTTATTCCCTCTGTTGTATAATTGAACAATGTGAAGTATTTGCATATTTGATATGCTTGCTAGAACTTCTTATATTACTAATTCTAATTGTACATGGCATTGCAGTAATCCTATGGCCAACACATGTTCACAAAATTTATTTAACCTAGCTTATATAGGTAGTCTTTCTTATATCCCCTTTTGACACAACAGAATTTTAACTAGGAAGGTATTAGAAAAATATGGTCTTCAAAACTTGCCTCTAAAATCACAAAATAATAAAAAATTTGATAGTTTTAATTACCTATCATATGTAATTATATATTATCTATTATGATTATATAGGTTATATCATAATAGGTATATATAATGTAACATAAATGACATATTATATATCATTTATAATATATCTTATATCATTACATATGATAGGCATCTATGCACATCATATGTATATATCATACCTATGTATATATATATAAAATATATTGTATCATTACATACATATCATATGTAATGATACATTATATATTATGTAATAACATAACATGTATGTATTGATATACGTAATAATATATATTATATATATATACATATATATATATGTGTGTGTGTGTGTGTGGCCAACAAACATATGAAAAAATGCTTACATCACTGGTCATTAGAGAAATGCAAATCAAAACCGCATTGAAATACCATCTCATGCCAGTTAGAATGGTGATCATTAAAAAATCTGAAGACAACAAATGCTGTATCATAGATATCTATCATATGTAATGATATATTATTATATATATATATACATATATAACTATCATGTAATTATATGTTACATATTATAGTATAATATATACTCCATAATGTATATATTATTTCTGAAGTATTATTATATATTATATATTATTTCTGGTACCTCAGAAATAACAGCATACATCTACAGCTCTCTGATCTTTGGCACACCTGACAGAAGCAAGCAATGGAGAAAGGATACCCTATTTAATAAACGATGTGGGGAAAACTGGCTAGCCAGATGCAGAAAGCTGAAACTGGATCCCTTCCTTACACTTTATACCAAAATTAACTACAGATGTATTAAAGATTTAAATGTAAGACCTAAAACCATAAAAACCCTAGAAAAAAAAAAACTTGGTAATACCATTCAGGACATTGGCATAGGCAAGGACTTCATGACTAAAACAAAAGGAATCACAACAAAAGCCAAAATAGAAAAGTGGGATCTAATTAAACTTAAAAGCTTCTGCATGGCAAAAGAAACTATCATTAGAGTGAACAGGCAAAGTACAAAATTGGAGAAAATTTTTTCAATCTATTCATCTGACAAAGGGCTAATATCTAGAATCTAGAAAAAAATTAAATAAATTTACAAGATATAACAAACAACTCCATCAAACAGTAGGCAAAATTTATGAACAGACACTTCTCAAAAGGAGACATTTATACAGCCAAAAAACATGAAAAGAAGTTCATCATCAATGGTTATTCAAGAAATGCAAATCAAAACCACATTTAGATACCATTTCACACCAGTTAGAATGGTGGTTATTAAAAAATCATGAGACAACAGATGCTGGAGAGGATGTGAAGAAATAGGAACCCTTTTACACTGTTGGTGGTAGTGTAAATTATTTCAATTATTGTGGAAAACAGTGTGGCATTTCCTCGAGGATCTAGAACTAGAAATACCATTTGACCCAGCAATGCCATTATTGGGTTTATACCCAAAGGATTATAAATTGTTCTATTATAAAGACACATGCACATGTATGTTTATTATGGCATTGTTCACAATAGCAAAGACTTGGAACCAACCCAACTCCCCATCAACAATAGACTGGATAAAGAAAATTTGGCACATATACGCCATTGAACACTATGCAGCCATAAAAAAGGAAGAGTTCATATCCTTTGTAGGGACATGGATGAAACTGGAAAACATCATTCTCAGTAAACTAACACAAGAACAGAAAACCAGACACCACATGTTCTCACATGTGGCGATAGCATTAGGAGAAATACCTAGTGTAAATGACGGGTTGATGGGTGCAGCAAACCACGAAGGCACGGGTATAACAATGTAACAAACTTGCACATTCTGCACCTTATCCCATAACTTAAACTATAATAATAATAAAAAGTGTTATTTTTATTCCTGTCCTTAGTGCAAAGCTCAGTTTTGGCACATAGTAATATCCCAATAAATGTTTAATTTACTTTAAGTGAAACTTTATATTAATACTTTGTGGTCGTAGACAGTGAACATATCCTCTCTTAATAGATCACTTTTCTGTTAAATTTGTTTATTAAGTTTTAAGTTTTTGCACATTGGTTCGTATCCTAAGACTCCGCTGAAGTTGGTTACCAGCTTAAGGAGATTTTGGCTGAGAAAATGGGGTTTTCTAAATATGCAATCATGTCTTCTGCAAACAGAGACAATTTTACTTCCTCTCTTCCTAACTGAATACGCTTTATTTCTTTATCTAGCCTGATTGCCTTGGCCAGGACTTCCAATACTATGTCAAATAAGAGTGGTGAGAGAGGGTATCTTTGTCTTGTGCTGTTTTTCAAAGGGAATGCTTCCAGCTTTTGCCCATTCAGTATAATATTGGTTGTGAGTTTGTCATGAATAGCTCTTACTGTTTTGAGATATGTTCTATCAATACATAGTTTATTAAGTTTTTACCATGAAGGGGTGCTAAATTTTACTGAAGATCTTTTCTGCATCTATTGAGATAATCATGTGGTTTTTATAATGGGTTCTGTTTATGTGGTGGATTAGGTTTCTTGATTTGTGTATGTTGAACCAGCCTTGCCTCCCAGGGATGAAGCCCACTTGATCATGGTGGATAAGCTTTTGGATGGGCTGCTGGATTTGGTTTGCCAGTATTTTACTGTAGGTTATTAATTACTGCCTCTATTTCAGAACTTGTTATTGGTCTATTCAGGGATTTGACTTCTTTCTGGTTTAGTCTTGGCAGATGTATATGTCCAGGAATTTATCCATTTCTTCTAGATTTTTTAGTTTAATTGCATAGAGGTGTTTATAGTATTCTCTGGTGGTTGTATGTATTTCTGTGGAATCAATATTTTAAACATCAAGAATTATTATTATCATTTTGTAGTCTCTTCTCTTTTTTGATTTTTGACCAATTTAACTAAATTAGCAGTATCACTTGGAATTCATATATTCTCTACCACAGTTGAAAATCTTGAGAAATTTATTTTATTACTCAATGCAGCATCAATGTAACTTCAGCATAATTGCCACAAAACTCTGTGGACACTTGAGGCAGAAAGGAAAAAAGGAAAGAGGGAAGAAAGGAAAATAAAGAAAATAATAAAATCAAACTTTTTGTTGTTGAGCTCCAAAATAAAATAAATTCTCTGTTTATAGTCAACATGCAGTATTACAAAGTGCTTATCTATGACCTTTCATTATGTAACACTACTTGATATGGTTTGGCTCTATGTCCCCACCCAAATCTCATCTTGAATTATAGCTCCCATAATTTCCACATGTTGTGGGAGGGACCTGGTGGAAGATAATTGACTCATGGGGGTAGTTTCCCCCACAGTGTTCTCATGGGAGTGAATAAATCTCATGAGATCTGATGGTTTTATCAGGGGAAACCTTGTTCTCTTGGTTTCCATTCTCTCTTGTCTGCCACCATGTAAGATATGACTTTTACCTCTGCCGTGAGTGTGAGGCCTCTCCAGCCACATGAAAATGTAAGTCCATTAAACATCCTTTTCTCTATAAATTATCCAGTCTTGAGTATGTCTTTATCAGCAGCATGAAAAAAGACTAATACAGTAAATTGGCACTGGTAGAGTGGGGCACTGCTGTAAATATACCCAAAAACATGGAAGCGACTTTGGACCTTGGTAACAGGCAGGGGTTGGAACAGTTTGGAGGGCTCAGAACACAGGAAAATGTGGGAAAGTTTGGACCCTCCTAGACAATTGTTAAATGGCTTTGACCAACATGCCAATAATAGTGTGGGCAATGAAATCCAGGTTGAGGTGGTCTCAGATGGAGATGAGAAACTTTTTGGGAACTAGAGTAAAGGTGACTTTTGCTGTTTTAGCAAAGAGATTGGTGACATTTTGCCCCTGCCCTAGAGATCTGTGGAACTTTAAACTTGAGAGAGATAATTTAGGGCATATGGCAGAAGAAATCTAGGCAGTAAAGCATTCAAGATGTGACATGGGTGCTGTTAAAAACACTTTTAAAAGGGGAACAGAGCATAAAAGTTAGGAAAGTTTGCAGTCTGACAATGCAGAACAACACTATAGGAGTGCTTAGTTTTTTACTTTTTACTAGGTACCAGTTGGCAGGGATAAACTGAAGAATTAGAGGAATGTGTGACTTACTTAGCTGCATTCCAAAGAAGAGACAGGTTATCTTTCATTGATGCCACAGAGAAGCAACTCCAGACTCAGTTGTTTTACTCAAGCTAAAACTGTATTTCCTGCTATAGGTATTAAGTAAATATGGGTAATCCAGAGATACAAATGTCAGTTTTGTTTCATTACCTTATTACCTGCTTTCACTATCTTTTATCCAGGAGTATAACTTCTAGGACTTATATAACCCTGTACACTTAGTGAATATAAGAGCGCCTGTTGGTGCCAACACCACTGATAGGAGAGCACCTTTTCCCTCTCCAAGCCCCAAAGACACATTCTGAAGTCTTTCCTCCATTTGCAATAAAAAAATAAATTTGATTGTATATTTTTAAGTTCTATAACATTATGTTATGGGATACATGTAGATAGTAAAAAAAAAAAGGCACTAATGTAAAGCAAATTACTGTAGCTGTTAATTCACCTACGTATCCATATTTTTGTGTTTTTTTGTGTCATATTTTTAAAACTTCTGTGTGAGGGTGATTTAGTTCAATAGCATTAAATTGTTGAAAGAATACCTCACTTACAATCAGAGATTTTGAGGTCAATGGCCATTTACTGGCTAACACCTTTAAATTATTACTAATCCCTCACCTATATAATCATCTTAAAAGTGGAAACTATTTTTCTCAAGATTTCCAACAGAGATAAAAGATAATAGAAAAGTAAGCAACAGTGGGTTCTCTTAGCGCCCATGCATATCATTTTTCAGGTAATTTATAATCATTTTCCTCTGGTGAATGACTTTCAAGATAGGAAATTGGTTTGATTTTACAGCAGATCAAATGAGTCCTAAAATGATAGAGTGACTACAACAAATGACAATATAGTGTATATTTTAAGACAGTCAAAAGAGATTGTGAATGCTGCCATCATAAATAATGATAAATGTTAATAGTGATGGATATGGTAATTACCCCTGGTTTGATGATTATGCTGTGTATACATGCACTGAAACATCACACTGTACCCCATAAATGTGTGCAATTATTATGTCAGTGATAAATAAGAAAAATAAACTTTGAAATGTTCCTTTAGTTTTGGCCTTAAGTTCTCTGTGAAATGAATTTAATGGCAATTAGAAAGAAATAAAGAAAAGCATTTCAAGTTACAATTATGAAGCTGCTAATATCCTTCAGGAAGCACAGCATGATTTGTTTCTGTTGCCTTGTTTGTTTCATTTGGCTGGAATCCCAATTGATTCAGGCATTCATGTATGCTTCAAATAAGTGAAAATCTCATGCTTCTAGATTTGTTTATTCACTTCTTTTTTTAATACAACACCTGCTTTCTTAATGTTATTTTTTCCAGTTATCCAGATACTGAAACACAAAGTATAAAAGCTCATTTCTATTCTAATCCTTGAAGATCATTTTTAATCCTGTTTTTCTCAACTTTCAAATGTGTTTGCTATTAAGTGTATCTTTTTATACCCCTTGTTGTTGTTTTGTTTTGTTAATTCTACAAGTTCTTAAAAATTAACAAGAAAGCTGTTTTGGCGTTAACTACACATAACTGAATTAACATTTTCTATTTTAGAAATAATTAAAAAGAAATATGATTGGAAATATTTATACTGCATAGAGTTACAGTTGCTGAAAGGAAATAGAAACACAGAACATTTCATTTCCACTCCCTCAGCTTGCTTTCTTCCTTTCTTATTTTCTCTACAGCCATTCCACTGGAGAAGAGACTTCTTGACACCCATATATGTTGTTTTCCTTTGTTATGTGATTATACCATGTTTGTTCATACATTCGCTTGTTATTGGGCATTTCTATCACTCCAGGTTTGGGCTGCTATGAATAAAGTGTCTTGAGTATCCATATACAGATCAGTGTGTAGTCACAGTATGTAAATTTCTAGGAATGGAATGACTGTCTGATTTGTAGATGTTTAATCTTATAAAAAGTGCTACTCAAATTTTCTTTATTTTTAATAATTATTTTACTTTTTTAAGTTCCAGGGTATGTTTGTAGGATGTGCAAGTTTGTTACATAGGCAAACGTGTGCCATGGTGGTTTGCTGCATTTGTCAACCCATCACCTAGGTATTAAGCCAAGCATTTACTAGTTCTTTTCCTTAATGCTATCTCCCAACTCTCTCCCAATAGGCCCCAGTAAGTGTTGTTCTCTGTGTGTCCATGTGTTCTCATTATTCAGCTCTCACTTATAAGTGAAACGTGGTGCTTAGTTTTCTTTTCCTGGGATAGTTTACTGAAAATAATGGCTTCCAGCTTTATCCATGTCCCTGCAAAGGACATGATCTTGTTGCTTTTTGTGGCTGCTTAGTATTCTATGGTGTACATGTGCCACATTTCTTTATCTAGTCTATCATTGATGGGCATTTGGGTTGATTCCATGTCTTTGCTATTGCGAATTGTGCTGCAGTGAACATACATGTGCATGTCTCTTTACAACAGAATGATTGATATCCCTTTGAGTATATATCCAACAAATGGGATTGCTGGGTCAAATGGTATTTCCAGTTCTAATCTTTGAGGAATCACCACATTGTCTTTCACAATGGTTGAACTAATTTACATTCCTACCGAGAGTGTAAAAGCATTCCTATTTTCCACAACATAACAAGCATTCGTTGTTTCTAGACTTTCTATAATTGCCATTCTGACTTGCCTGAGATGGTATCTCATTATAGTTTTGATTTGCATTTCTCTAATGATCAGTGATGAGCTATTTTTTATGTTTATTGGTCAAATGTATATGTTTTAAAGCTCCAGAAGAAAATCTAGACAATACCACTCAGAATATATGATATCACCACATAGCTTCTCAACCTGAAAGATCTAACATTTAAATGTTCACATAAATGTTAAGAAAAAAAAAAAAAAGAAAGAAAAAATGTATATGTGACTGAATACACCATTAAATCTCCTAACATAACTCCAGCATTCGAACCTCTATTAGTCATTCAAACAAGAGTTATGGCAAACTCAAAACAAGGCTTTTTCTTTTATTTTTAATTGTGTTTTTAGGTAGAAATTATTCTCATTCATGAACCTGTAGGGAATAGTACTGATGGAAATGGGAGCAGGAAGGATTTCCATCAGAGCTGAAAGCAAAGGAAATCTTAAAAACAGATTTCCAGATTTAATCACCTTGAAATATGGTATTTGTTAGCTTTTTAAAATGCAAAAGACATGCAGCAGTATTTTGTTGTGAGCTCGACAAACATAACAGACTGATTGGTACACCTGTCATCATGGCTATTTAACATAAGACACACATCTTTAGTGCATGTTTAACAAACTGAAAATCTTAAGTATATTTTGCATAACAAACATATGTAAGATTCTAGATGCAGGTTTTATGGTTAAAAAAATGTGTTCCTATAAAACCCTGACAAATGAGTAAACAGAAATTTAAATGATCTTGTGCTGTTGGAGTATTGCAGAATATTATTAGTTACAATACCTAGCATTTTGTGTCAAGGTATAGATTTCCATTAACAAGAATGCAGAATTAGCTTTGCAAATGGTAGGTGTAGAAAGCCATTATTTCTGAATGCCAGGTGGTAGCCAATGCTATGACTATATTGTTACAGTGACCATTTTGTCTTTAGTTTGCCCTATATTATCCTTCACAGGAAGTAGAATGATGACAGTACAATGATACTTGTTTTATCGGCATTGTCCTCATTTCCAGGCATATGTTCTAGCCTAATCTCTAACCATCATCACGTCTCTGTATCTATCCAAACACTGGTTTGGAAGAGGAAACACCTGGATTCTGTTGTGCTTTCTTCTACATTAATTGTAAATTATTGAGAACATTTTATTTCTCTCCATTATTTCCAATGTCCAAACTAACTGATATGATCTGTCAGTGACAAGATATGAATGCCATTGTCAATGCATTTTTCTTGCTATATATTTTTGATTTGTCAAGGATTCTGAAGCTTTGCTACATACAAATATTCTCTCATAACTCTTGCCACATTTTTAAAATACACACTAAAATGTGCAACAAATTCCCCTCCAAAAGGCTTTCCAGTGTCTCAGCTTTTATTTCATTATCACCACTCATGCGCATGCATGCACATGTACACACGCATACATGCCTGTAAATGATTTATCTACTTTTCATAATTCAACCAGGAGTCTCCAGGTATTCAGAGCTAATTTGCTTGGTATACATCAAGAAAAAGAGAGAGATGCATTTATATGTTTTCTAAGTGGTTCTTTACAACTATTTAGATGTCCTTAAAATAGAAACTGGAAGAGCTGGTATTTTAGAATTTATCCCGCTTTTCAGGTAATTTTTCTTTCGCCCAGTGTTGGGAAAAATATATTTTTGCCAAAAGTATTTAAGAGAGTTGATGAAAACTATTAAAATAATAGGAGCCCAGTGTCAATCAGAGGTTATTAATACAGTTAAATTCCATTCAAAATGTCTTTACAGTGAGCTGAATTAGAGAAAAGCACTGAACTAAATTGTCGTAATTACAACATTTTATCAGGTGATAAATCCCATAGATAAATACAGTCATACTTACAAGTGTGTGTGTCAACAGAGGTATCTATCTGTGTGTTCATTATTAAAAGAAAAAAATACAGGTAATCATATTTCTGTATGGTGTAATGAATACAAATGTAAAAGTTCACCTTAGAGGAAAATACAAGTCATAGATTTTTTAAAAAATTATATTGGAATTAAGTAATCTATGATTGTACCATCTTCTTGTTATAATTCAGTTCTTAGGTAGAAGTATGAAAGGCCTGGTTAAGTACCAAAGTTAATCATGGTGAGGAAAATAAACTCAATTTTTAAAAAATATTTCATATTTCTTTAATTGCTGAATGCCTCTAGTTAATATTTGAAAGATCATTATTTAGTCCTACAACTGATGCATTTTTCCATTTATCATCATTTTGTTTGCAAGCCACCCAAGAGTTCTATTCCCTCATATCTTTGACACATTATCAAGATGGACATATGCTGTAATCCTACAGGATAATGTTGGAATCTATGCTGTAATCACATAGGATATTGGGAAAATAGTAATATTTAAATTATGTATTTATTTTTTATTTTTTTGAGCCAAGTCTCATTCTGTCACCCAGAGTGGACTGCAGTGGCACAATATCTGCTCACTGCAACTTCTCCCCCGCAGGGTTCAAGCAATTCTCGTGCCTTAGCCTCCCAAGTAACTGCTACTAAGGTGCATACCACCATGACTGATTGATTTTTTTGCATTTTTAGTAGATGTGGGGTTTCCCCATGTTGTCCAGTCAAGTCTTGAACTCCCGGCCCCAAGTGATCCTCCTAACTTGATCTCCCAAAATGCTGGGATTACAGGCATAAGCCACCATGCCTTGCTTTAATTATTTTTAAATGATATTTTCCTTCTTTTTTAAAATTATTTCCCACAGTTTCTAAGACATGGTCACAGCTGCCTGAAAAGTGACTTATTCACCCATTGCATCACCTAGATCACTCCCAAATGCTCCTGAACTTGTGATCGGCCTTTCACATGGATATGAAGTTTGTCCTGGGGAATCCACTTGCTGCTGCTGCTCCTTTTCAAATGTTTCTCTTCTCTTCCAAAGCTCTTCTGAAGTTAGATTTGTCTCTCAGGACTATGGAATATCTCAAGATAAATTTCTAGAACTGCCATACATACTTAGCTGAACAGCCCTGCAGAGATTTGTGTCTTCATCTTCCAGGTCAATTATTTGGCTACTTAGTGCCACAGCCCTCTGTAAGTCCTCCTCATCATCTCACATTTCTGACCCATCATTTGCCTCTAAGACTCATTGCAGGTTTGTTTTATGGAATCTTCCCTGTTAATTTATCTAATTCTTCTGCAGTGAGTTTTGGTCGATGCATGTATTGGACCCTAATCAGCTCACAATCTAGCAGATCGTCCTTTACAAGAAAATATAGAATAACATTTCTGTTGTAATCAAGTGAGAAAAGTACAAGGTATTTATCTGATGTTAAGTCTGAAACCGTCAAGAAAGTATTCAAATTAAACCACTGTTTTCCTAACTTTCTAACTGTAAACAAGTATTCTTTATAATTGCATACAAATTATCTTACATTTATAGGATCAATCCTGAGCCTCTGATACTCTGGACTATTGAACAAGGTTAGGTCTAAACCCCAAATTTTCAAGGCATTGCTTATAACCTGAAAAGAGAAAAACAAAATAAAACAAAAACAAACAAAAAAATTGATATTTCCAGAAGGCTGCTGAAAAATGTGTTTCTAGTTTCTTCACTAGAAACTCCTTCTGCCAGTCTCATCCTTTCTTCTTCATCTAGCTGATGTACGGTTGAAGATAATTCCACAAGGCTAAAATATTCTCCTTGCATAAATCATGCAGGCAATGTTGAGCACAAAGTGAGCCTTCTTGTTTCTCATGAAAGATGGACTCCCTCTTTATTTGTCTCAGAAGCTCGATTTTTAACAAATTATCTTAATTTCAAAACTTGTTTCACTGTGTTCATTTTCCTACTGTGTGTTTTCTAAAACATCTGTTTACACTAAGATATTTTAATTATGCTTTAATGTTTTTCTTGCTGTGTCATACCAAAATTTCTGTTGAAAATATGTATCCCACTTTCTTTGGTTAATGTGCTTGATATTTAATTATGTCCATTGAGTAGTACAAAAATTATATCTTATGTTAAACTGACATCCCAAGGATTCTATGGCGATAGTCCAAAATCATAAGAAGGACTATGGGCTTCTAGTAATGGTTGTTAACATAGCCTTAAAAACATAATGTTTTTAAGGCAAACTTCCAAATAGACTTAATTTAATATTACTGTATAAATTGTTCTAAAATTTATTAACAGCAGCTTAAAATAAGCATTTATTATCTCACATAATTTTTGAGACCAGAAATTCAGTAGTGGTTTATACAGCTGAGCTTGATTCAGGATCTTTTATAAGATTTTAGTAAAGCTGTCAGTCAAACTGCAGTCATCTGAAAGTTGACAGAGACTGAAGGATCTGCTTCCAACGTAGCTCACTTCTATGGCCAGTGGCAGAAGGGCTCAGTTAAGTATCACACAAGTCTCAACATAGAGCCGTGCTCCCTTGTAGCTGACTTCTCCCTGATAAGTTAATTTTTTAAATAAGATACTAATTCACATACCCACCAACAGTGTATAAACATTTCCTTTTCACTACAGCTACACCAACATCTATTGTTTCTGATATTTTAATAATGGCCAGTACCGATAATGGAGTAAGGTGGTATCTCATTGAGGTTTTAATTTTCATTTCCCTTATGATTAGTGATATTGAGCATTTTTTTCATATTTTTTGCCATTTGTATATCTTCCTTTGAGAAATGTCTGTTGTTGTCATTTACCCACTTTTTAATGGGATTATTTGATTTTTGTTTCCTGGCTGACTTGCTTGAGTTCCTTGTAGATTCTGGATATTAGTCCTTGGTTGGATGTAAAGTTTGCAAATTTTTATTTCCCATTCTGTAGGCTGTTTATTCAATATTTCCTTTACTTTTCAGAATATTTTTAGTTTAGTTAGGTTCCATTTATTAGTTTTGGTTTTGTGCCAAAAAGAAGAGAAGTCATTACTTTAAAAACAAACCTGGATGCATGTTTATTGCAGCACATTTCACAATTGCAAAGATGTAGAATCAGCCTAAATGCTCATCAACTGATGGATGGATAAAGAAAATGTGGTATATATACAATATGGAAAAATAGTCATAAACAAGAATAAAATAATGAAGTGTTTTTGCACGAACGTTTATGGAACTGGAGGCCATTATCCTAAGCAAAGTAACTCAGAAATGGAAAACAATACTGCACATTCTTACTTAGAAGTGAGAGCTAAGCTATGGATATGCACAGGCATGCAGAGTGGTATAATGGACATTGGAGTCTCAGAAGGAGAGAGGGTGTGAGGTGGATTAAGGATGAAAAATCATCTATTAGGTACAATGTATTCTGTTCAGGTAATGGATACTTTAAAAGTCCAGGCCTCACCACTATACCATTCATCCATGTCACCCCAAACCACTTGTACTTCTATACCTATTGAAATTACAGAAAAAAAGAAAGGACCAAGATGGAGGCCATAATATAATTTATAACTCAATCACAGAAGCAACATACCATTAATGTGTCATATCTTATTGGCCACATAGATCAACCTTAGCACAAGGTGAAAATGGACGGTACAATCATACCAATAGTAGGAGGCAGAGACCAATACAGGTTACCTCAGAGGCAGGCAGCCACATACATGATCAAGATTAGCCCATATTACTTAGTATTTGAGAACTAAAATAAATTTCTTAAAATTGTCCTCTAATAAGCCCATTAGGGCTCTAGGTGAAAAAAAATCAGCCTAAAGCCATTTTTTAAAATAAGCGTAGCTTACATTACTCTACTACATTTCCTTTTGGTCACCTATCGGTGATTTCTAGGACCTCTATTGTACCTGGTTGTCCAAAACAACCAGAGGGACTACATAATGCTAGTCAACTTGATGAGCTCTAAATATTTAATATATCTCCCTCCCTTCCCCAACACATGAGCCTGAAACTTAAGTAGTTATAATGTCATCCTGCAGGCTATAAAATGTGTTTTGAACTAACAATCAATATTGGGAAAATGTCCTCCCATAAGCAGAATGCAGTAGGAGACAAGGGATAGAAGTTGAATTATATCTAAATACATACTTGGGAAAAAAGGTATATTCTTATCCCCCATGATTCTTGGCTTTGCGCATTTGAAAATCTGGGCACCAAAGAATGCTTCCAAGATGAGTCATACTGATTTAGGTAAGACTGCTTCTGGCCAATGTAGCTTTTTATATGATTAAGTCAGAAGGCAAAATGGGATATTTATATTGACTGGGATGATTAATCCTCACCATCCAAATAGGTAAATATTACATAATGGAGGGAAGAATATGGATAGAATCAGACGAACCCCTATTGTACCCACTAGCATAACAGCATTTAGGTCTAAATCTTATTGTAATCTACACAGACAGGAACAGAAAAGTCACAAATATTTTATTAACATAGATTGGATCATACAGTTTGGTAGAAAACACTGTCAAGTTGAGATTGCTGTCTCAAAGCCAGAAGAATTTGAAATAGGTTATAGAGGAGGTAATTTGTATATTATGTGCCATGAACAAAAAAATATAGAGCCTTTATCCATTTTGAAATCTTTGCTAGTGTTTGCACTTATATTTATATTGTAACAAATTCCTCCCATAGAAAGCAATAAGTATTTTCTAGAGAATTCAGACATAAAATTGGGTGCAGAAATTGCTGAATTTTAGGCAATTTTCCCTTGAAAATGAAATTTCTTTCAGTTGCACAAGAAATATTTGTATTATGTCACATAAGCTCAATTTTTTTTCTAAGTAAAAGAAGACTGTATGTACAATTTTGATTATAGTAGATATCTGCCACTTGTTATCCACTGTGTAAGCACCCTTTGAATTACGAAGGAATCCCCAGTGTGATGGTGGAACTTGAGGCAGGCAGGGCCCCATCCTGCCCTCACACTCTAATAGCTTAGACATACAAACTTGGGTTGAACTTGAATTCAGATGCTTCTTCCTTAGGCATTGAATGTTAAGGGAGAATAAAAGCTATTCAAGAAAAGTTTGAAGTGATTCAAGTTAAAGGAGTCAGGTTTCCAAGAGTGGCATTCCTGAATGGTGACAGGGCTGTTTCCAGAAGCATTAATATTCAGAGTAACAGCTAGCCAGTCTGTTTCTGTTGTCTGTTGTCTACTGGCTAGTTACCTTGTTTCTGCTTATTTTTTCATACTGGTCCTCCAGATTTATCCTAGGAGCAATTTTACATCATCTAGTAAAGCATTTTCATTTTCATGCTAGATTTCTGGTTTTGTTACCAAGTAGCAGGAATTTGAAAAATGCTGTTTTGTTGTAGATAGTGAGCATAAACTTGTCCTTGATGGGGCTCCTGAATATAAGATAAAAATGTCAACAATCTGTCGACGAAGTGATAAGAGAAAGAGAAGAGAAAGTGGAAATGATCAGTTTACATTGCACCATTTATCAAGTAAACATGGGTTTGGAACCTCTATGTCAAATTGATTGCACAATAAAACATAGGAAAGTATTATGGTTGTGTATTTCTTTTTGAGTCTATCTTAAACTGTTAGTAGTTTATAGGACAGTTGGTAGAAGTTGGAGCAGCATATAAATTGTTGAATATTGCAGTTACGTAAGTCCAAGGGTGAAAATTTAAAAAGATTTACTAAGGTTCTTTATTAAATCAAGAGCCAACTTTATAGACTCATAGTGACTCAGAAAATTGTTTTTAATTATATATGTGACAGGGAATGAAACACAACAATGCCAAAATGTCAAACTGAAAAAAAGTTGTAATATTTTGTTCAAGAAAATACAAATAACTTTAATTACTTCATCTGCTTTTTCTGAAATTTCTTGTTATACTTGTTTTCTTAATATATTCTTTTTTTCCTGAGATAGTGTCTCATTCTATCGCCCAGGCTGAAGTGCAGTAGAACAATCATACCTCACTGCAGCATTCAACTCCTGGACTCAAGCAATCCTCCCACCTCAGCCTTTCTACAAACTAAGACTACCTGACTAATTGTTTCATTTGTTTTTCTTTTTTGTAGAGACAGAGGTCTCCCTATGTCACCCAAGCTGGTCTTGAACTCCTGGCCTCAAGCAATCCTCCCACCCTGGCTTCCCAAAGTTTTAGGATTACAGGTGGGAGCCACTGCGTTCACCCTCAATTTTTCATTTATAAATATTATGTTTTTAGCTCACCTATAAGGTCATTTTTTATTAACATTTTTTCCTATATGATCACATCCAGTTTTAAGGCTTTAAATAACATCAATATTACTATGCTTCCCAAATTTCTCTCTAAATCTGAGTTTTCTCTCAACTGCAGATTCATATACACACAACACATATTAGATGATAGAACCATATGAAATTGATGACATTTGACTGTTTTGGGCTCACAAAATATTTATATTGTTCAAATTATCCATGCCTTTACTTGGGTATTTTATAGTAATCTCACATTTTATATTTTCAAAACATAGCTCATAATTTCCATTCCCTTAATCTTTTTGTCAAAACTTTTCTTAATCCAGGCATTTAATCTCAGTGGATGGCAAAACATTTTACATATTTGCTCATGCTTGGAACAAGAAGGGTTCTTGATTGGTTATTACCTCACATAACTCTAAATTCAGTAGGCTAATAAGCCTTATTTTTCTACTTCCAACATATCCTACAGCCACTTCTTTCTATCTTTAAGAATAAAATCCAGTTAGAGTCACCATTAATTTTTATATTAGCTATCATTATGGTCTCCTGTTTAATTTCCTTGTCTCTATACTTGATCATTTTTAAAGGGTCCATTCTGTTCATAAAAGAGAGGGTATTTTTAAAATGTAATTTATATAATGGCACTCCTATACTAAAAATAATTATCTCCATATCACATTTAGATAATCAATATTATTTATTTATTTATTTGGGTAATTTTTATTTTGATATAATTTCAAAAATACATAAAAGTTGGAAGAATAGCACAAAGAACATTCACACCTAAGCAAAAGGTATATGGATGGTAATTTTTTTTTAATGTTTCTATCAATTTATCACTCCCCTCTGTTTTCTCCTCCTCCCGCCCTTCTTTCTCCTCTCATTCCCTCAGTACACTGATTGTTTTCGGAGCTATCTGATGGCAAGTTGGAGACATCATGACTCTTGATATAATTCACTAAGTAGAACACAATATTATGTCCTTGGTATCCCTATGCATAACCAGAATCTAATCACAAGGACACATCACATAAGCCTAATGAGAGGAGCATTCTGCAAAATACCTGGTATATACACTTCAAAAATGCAAGGCTGTGATAGATAATAAATGCTGTTTACTATAGCCTACAAAGTGCCACATATTCTGAGTCCAGCTATTTCTCTGATTTCATACAGCATCGGTCTTCCCTTTCTCTTTATGTTCCTGACACTCTATTTTTTTGTGTGTGTTTATTTTTCTCCTGCAACATCCAAGCTTTCTCCCTCCCTTTCCTTAGTATCTTTCCGGAGCACACTTATCTTAGATTTTCCTAAACTGATCACCCTCTCGTCATTGCTTTTCCAGTTCAAATTCTATCTAACAAAAGCGACTTCCTTTAGATAGACTTATTTTTCTCTCCCGAAGTACTCTTTTACCTCATAAAACCTTACTTTATGTTTAGTATAGTTTATTACCTGATTTTTCCTATCCTTCTCCCCTTTATTTTCCAGAATGTTAGTTATTTGACAATTGAAATCTCGCCTACCTTGATTACTATTATAAACTCTGTTAGGTTCCAGGCATCTGGTGGTTAATCAATAAATATGTTGAAAGAATGTAAAAAGGCATTCCATAAACTGATAAAATGACATAGAATATTGATTTTTAAGAGGTTCATGCACTAAGAAATGTGTAAAGCAATGTATTTTGAGCAATAATAAAATGTTTCATGAATATTTTGTCAGAATTTTAATATATTTAATAATTTGATCTTATTTCCATAAATATGAATTATTCTTTAAGTTATCATGGATGCACTTAAAATATGCAAGTCTAGATAAGCTGTCACTTAACTACCTGGAAAGAAGAGTTCCAGGTCAATAATTCAGTTACAGTTGCAAAAGACATAGTACATCTCATTAAATTTTGAAACATGAGTATAAGTTCAAAATAATTACCTAGATTCTGGCTACTAAAGGAGGAGGAAATTAAGATGGCAATAATTAATGTGATGTTGTCTTGTATCAATTTAGCAAAACTGTAATTATGTAATTTCAAATTCCCTTTCCTGTAAGGTTTGAGTGTAGTGTTGGCAAGATTTGTGCAACACTACACTCGAATTTGTGGAAGATTTAGAAGGCAGAAGTGAAGCAGCAGCAACCCATGTTTAAACTCAGAAATTTGACATAACGTCATGTATGGCTACATGTAACACACATCGTACAAATCTGCCAGATTTGTTGGCATGAGGCAGTTGGCTCTGCAGCACCTGGAGCTCCCACTGGATCTGTGTCTTCAGCATCTTCAGGCACTTGGCCAGGTGCTTTTGAAGTTCCATGGTAAAGTGCATCAACCCTATTGCAGGTCATTCACATTATCAAAGTTGGAGCTTCAGAGCAGTAAGAAACAAATGTAGGTTCAGATTTTATTTATTCTTATTGCTTACAAGCCAACTACATAGATTTTAGTTTCTTTTTTTTTAATCATGCTTGTGTAGCCTGGGACAATGTAAGACACAATTTCTAAATTAAAAACAACTTGCTGCATCTGTTCCCTCCTTGAATTCAGAGAAAGTGGCAAATACCTCACTTGGGCTTGCTAATCCAAAACTTTTATCAAATAACCTAAGAAGCTACTAGTTTTGAGTGTGGCTCAAATCAAGAAAAGATTATTCAACATGTCTAGGTTGCTTGAAAAACTGCTCTGCCACTTGGACCATAGGACTCAGCAGATCCAATTTTTCTTGACATCATCTATGACAAACAGGTATGCTGTACAGAGCACTTGGCAGGCATGTGAAGATAATCACAATGCAACTCTAAAGATTTTAACAAAATTATCCCACGCTCTAGGGATAACTATTTTCATTTTAAGAAAAAGATCTGGATGTGTTACAGAATCTGAGTAGAAACTAAATGTTTGACCATCAGCAACAAATTTATCATGTGAACATCTGGAAAAGGATGCTGCCTGACTGACTGAACCATAAAGTTAGGTGAGCACAGCAGCACTTCATCATCAAGCAAAATTGTTATATATGATATTGAGTTCAAGTAAGTCCTGAAGGCTCAAACAAGGCATCTCAGAAAGTGGTCCACATGTCCATTGCTCATATGCCTGTTAAATTTCTTCCTCACTTTCTATACCCGTTATGGTTTCTTATGTCCTTTAGACCAAAAAAAAAAAAGATACTGTAGCCCATTTATAATTGATTCTTCATAAAATGCTGATACTACCTGAAAGTGGAGAGCTACAAAGTTTTAGCCTCATATTGGAAAATCATTTAAAAATAATGATCAAGGAAAATCTTTCCAGTGGACAGAATTTTGAGCAGTTCACCTGATTGTTCATTTTACCAAGAAGAAGAAAATGCCAGATGTAATGATCTAAACTGATTCATGACAAGTGGCAAATTATTTGGTTGGATGATCAGGGATGTGGAAGGAACACAATTGGGAAACTGGTGACAAGGCATTCTGGGAAGAATTATGTACAAAAACCACCTCCTTGAATGGGCACAGGATATAATGATATTTGTGTTTCACATGAAGGAAAGCCAAAAAGCATTTCAGCAGATGGTAATCTTAGTACCCATGTGGACAAGGGGAACAGTTCTATGGATGTAAATCAGCCTATCTACCTGGATATCCTTGTTGTAGCCCAGTGGGCACAGAAACTTAGTGGTTATGTCAGCAGGGATGGATGTTATGCGGTGCTCAGTAATATGGAGCTTTGACAGCTTAATCTGGCTAACTATGGGTGAGTGACCAACATGTCAACAGCAGCGATCAATTCTTAAGCTCTGATTCTGTGCCATTCCCCAGAGGGATACTGCTATGCTGATCACATTGAACAGCTTTCATTGTGATAAGGGCAGTGCTTTGTCCTCTCTAGAAGAGATACTCTGGATATTGATTTACCTTCCCTATCCAAAACGCTTTAGTCAAACTCATCATCTATGGACTTATAAAATACCTTAATGAGGCCCTGAGTATTCTTTACATCATTCCTTTTGAACAGGGAACTTATTTATAACAAACAACGTTAGGCAGTAGGCTCATACTTGTTGACATAACTAGTCTTACCATTTCCCTCACTACACTGAAGCAGGTCGCCTGAGCACATGATGGTTTAGCTCTGATTACTTAGTTCCTGGGCAGCACACACCTTGCAGACTGAAATAATGTTCTTCATAATATTGTATATGCTTCACATCAGGGACAACTATATAGTTTTTATGTTTTCCTATTCAAAATTCACTGTCTAGAAATCAAAGGGTGAAAATTAGAGTCATTTCTATTACCTCTTAAATTTGCTCATGATAGTTTGTTTTCCTTTCTCAAATTTCTGGAATTTGGGGCTCTGTAAAGTACAGGTGTTTGTTTCCATGGGAGAATACTTTCACCAGAGGACACAACAGTGATAAGCTTTTGGAGAAATATTCTGTAAACTTTAGCGAATAGAAAATGTTAGGATTTGGAGAGGAGGTGAATTAGCATTCAAAAGGAGAGTGTTAGAAAAGACCTCATAGACAAAATCATATTTAAACAGAGATTTAAAGTGGGATAAAATGCCATGAAGAAATCTGGGAGGTAAACATCCCAGCAGAGGGAAGAAAAGTCTGAAGTCCCCAATGCAAGACCATGCTTTGCATGTTTGATATCACCCATTCTTAACATTTATAGGGTCATGGATCAAAGTACAAATAGAGGTTTATAAATGATATATTTAAATATTTTAAAATCAATCAAGCTAACAAATCCTTATAATCTATATTTGACAATTAAACCTTTATAATGACCTGGAACTTTGGGACTCTGAATTTCCACACAGGAGCATCTACCATTGTGGGAAGGACAAGGCCTCAAAGTGGGACACCAGACTGATGGTCACTTCCTTTCTTTTTCCACCCTGGGGTTTCATATCACTCCCCAAAGGGTCACACATGTCTTCTGGGTATTCACCTTGCGCACCCAAACTCTCACTCGCTTCCCAATGAACACAGCCTTTGTCCCCTCTTCAGGCCAATAGATGAGCACACTTGTGAAGATGGTCCAGGGAAGAGGCTTGTGAAGGCACTGGAGGTGGGATTTGGATCTTTTTGATGGGGATTTGTGGGATTCCAGGTGTTTGTAGCATATTCTAGAAAAGGTACGTGTATTGTACATGCTCTGTCTCCACAGACTCCCATTCAGGGGGAAGAGTATTGTACAGAAAGGCCAACTAGAACCATTTAAAATATCCTGCTCATGAAAGGATATCCTTCTTCCTTTACCTAGTGGCGGTAGTAGTTTGAGGACTATCTATAAGGCCATGTGACTGCAGTTCAGTTGGCAAGAAAGAATGTGCTAGATAAAGTTATAGAGAAATAGGAGCTAGAAAAAAAATGTCAGGGATGCTCATCCCCAGTTGCCCATTAAGATTACTATGAAAGTACCATTGCTTGGTTACCAACTCCACAAATTCTGATTCAGTTGATTTGGGCTAAGGTCCAGCCATAACACATTTTAAATGCCCTGGTGACTGTAATGCAGAGCCACATTTGAAAATGACATATATATGCACTTTGTTTTTCTCACTGAGACAGGAAGTTATTGAATAATTTTGATCAGAAGAGTGCCACAAAATTATATACATTCAAGAGGAAATTAATATAGCAGCAGGATGAAGAACAGTTTACAGGGAGTATAGAGAAGATGTAGAGAGATCAGCTTAGGAGGCTACTGAAACAGCACTGGGAAGTGATAATGGTGCCTTGGAACAAAATGGAAACACAGATAGAAATCTAGATGAAGATACTGATTCAGGAGTCTGAAGCTCAGGATAATTCAATATATACACGTTTTTAAAAATAAAATAAATTTGACATCTAAAAGATTTTGGAATAGTACAGCTTTTAGACAGGTTTATATAGTCTCAGCTTTACAAGAGTGAAACTTGCACAGAATTGCAAATAATAATAATCTTTTCACTTGTTTATAAATATTCATCATAGCCAAAATTACTTAAAGTATTATGGAATCATGATAAATCATATTTGTACCTTGCTATTTATACCAGCTCTAGATAAATTCTATGTACATTATAATACATTAAATACTATTTGAGCTACTAGGTTAAAAAGAATATATATATATATATATATATATATGTGTATATATATATATATATATGTGTATATATATATATATATATATATATAGAGAGAGAGAGAGAGAGAGAGAGAGAGAGCGAGAGCCTCAAATGGTTCATCATTGTCTAGTTTACAACTGAGGGCAGTTTTATTAAAAATCATTATTAATGTCAAAAATAATGAAGACAGGTGTTTTTTTTTTTTGACAGATGGTAAAAAATTAAATGCTTTCCAAAACTATGGGTAAGTTAGTAAAAATGTGATTTTTAAATAAACTGGTTCCAAACCATTATTTAAGTATACATTAGAAATATTATTACCTTTTAATAATTTTATTATAAGAAAATGTATGGACTTATTACCTTGAGATGAGAACTAGGGCAGGTGGCAGAATTTAATGGGCAATGGTAAGAAGCAATGTTGAAGTATACTGTTATGTTTTAAATGGGCAGCCCATTTGTCTTTATTAACTTAGTAACTGAAATTGTAAACCTTCAGATGTGTTTCTCTCTGTTACTTGCCTCATGTTAATATCGTTTATGAATATTTTGCAACATGTACATTGTCAGAACAAAACCTAGAAAAGACCCTCTAAACCTAAGCATTTCAATTCATGCTTTTATTAATCTATTATTCATATATTTTTATTTCATCTTATTAACCCCATTATTAAGGGAGGAATTCCTGCCCTAGGATTATGAAGACGGCTGAACACATGACCCCCGACACTGGACAGATTAAATGGACCACAGTTCATTAGTCCCTTATACTCACAGTCCAGTGGAGGAGGACAATCCATGCCATATTTGGCAGTTGCACTTGGGAATGGAATGAAAAACCAGGTAGGGCCCCAACCATGTAAGGTCATGTGAGCCAGCAGATACAGTGTTTTATAGATACTAAATACTAAAAGTATTGAGAATGGAATGAATAGTTCTGCATTTCAAAAACAGAACTTTAGCTGCTTATAAAAAACTGGGTAAGGGCAGAAAAAAAGATACAGAAGATCAGCTTTGAGTATGTTTCAGTCAACAGACAGAAGCCTGAACTTGGTGATGGAGCTGGAACAGAATGATGATATTCAAAGAGCACTCCTGAAGCACGATAAAATAAACTTGGCTGTAAATTTTATTTAAAGCCTGGGAAGTAAAGAGATTCAGGCTGATGCAACAAGGTGGGTGTTCCTTCCATTTACTAGAAATTAAGTTTCAGCCTGATAGGTTGGAAGAAGACAGATAATTGTTTCTGAAATTTTGAATGGGACTATGCTTTTTTAAGCGTAGCAAGGATGAACATCATAGTACAATAGTTTTTACAGAATACTGAAGAAATAATTTAGTTATCGATAGAAACAAACATTAAAATATATTTATATGTATATATTTAACAATCTTGACTTTAATGTCATAATTGTATGATGTAACAGCTATAGAATACAAACATACTATATTCAGAATTTAATATGGAAGAGAAAATGTTTAATACTTTCTTAGCTTTTCTCTCATATATCATAAGTGTTTTCAACATAAACAAACATGAATATAAAACATTTAACCAAGTTATGTTACCTGAATAATGAGTATCTTTTATTCCATGAGAAACAGCTATGGTCACTAAGTATAAAATATACTGCAGTTATTGTATATACACTAGTATTAATAAAGAACAATGGCTTCCCATTTTCTTCAGGTCTAGTTGAAGAAAAGTCATAGACACCTGGTCTCATTTCTTGTTTGCTACTGAAAGCAAAATAACTGTGTTTTGATTAATAATTATCTCTAAAATTTTAAGTGTGTACAAGTGAGGTGAAACTCAGTGGGACAGAGAGGCACAGTATGTCTAATTGAGAAAACTGCATGATCAACAATATTGTGTTGTACCAAGAGACAAACAAAAATCAATTTAGCAGAAAATTGGCCTATGACTGATTAACAAAACAAAGATAAATAAGACTAAAATCTTAGTTGACAATATTTCTTATAACAGCAGAAACACAACCTGATCATGATTTTAAGTCTGAAAAGTACACAAAAAATGATAAAAATAGAAGCAATAGTCTTAATAAATTGTCAAAGAAAGCACCAGAGTAAAATTATCAATTTTCTAATTCAAGGAAGAAAACTCATCAGAAGAAATAAAAACACATAGGTCTTGACTGGAAAATGCTTTTCAAAAACGTTTCATGATACCAGCTCAGGTCATGACCCTTAGCTTATCTTGTTAGGTCAGTCAAAGACTGGTGACTAAGAATCTAAGTGTTGACAAATATAGAAAGAAAAAGAAAGTGCCAATTTAATTTAATTTAATTTAATTTTACTTTAAACGAAGTTTCACTCTTGTTGCCCAGGCTGGAGTGCAATGGTGCCATCTCAGCTCACTGCAACCTCCACCTCCCGGGTTCAGGAGATTCCCCTGCCTGGGCCTCACCAGTAACTGGGATTACAGGCATGTGCCACCATGCCTAGCTAATTTTGTATTTTTAGTAGAGATGGGTTTTCACCATGTTGGTCAGGATGGTCTCCAACTCCTGACCTCAGATTATCCACCCGACTCAGCCTCCCAAAATGCTGGAATTACAGGTGTGAGCCATTGCTCCCAGCCAAAAATGCTTTTTAAAAAGTGGCTACACTCTGAGAACCTGTTTTTTAGTTGTTGGTGTTTGGCTCTTAGGTGCATTTAAACATGTATATTTTAAATGATGATCATTATACAAATCAATATACATATTTTGGAATACTCATTAATCAGTTGTAATCAGGACATCTGTTAAATTTTATGGTTTAAAACCAGATTTTCTGTGATACAAAAAAAAAAAAAACCTCAAATTTTGACATAATGGAGTATGGCTTATTTTATAAATAAGCAAGCTGAGATTTGAAGAGAATAACCTGCTTATAACAATAAGTATGTATGAGCCAGAGAATTTGCCACAGATCGTACTCATTATGCTTTCTGATAAAGAACGTTCAGAAAACATTATGCTAGGTTTCATTACATCATGTGTTTTAGTGTTAGTCTTATTTTAGGTTTTGATTTTAACCAGCATAATTTTATTTTATCATTTTGTATCACACATGTACACATACCCACATATATGTGCATATAGTGGTTTATATCTAGTCCAGCTAAAGTAAATCATATTCATTAGAATTTATATGTTGAATTACTAAATATTTCTGTCTTAAGTTATAATAACATAAATAAAAGATCACCTTTAAGTTTCAAGTTTTTCAAGGCTATATTACATTTCTAATCATGTTCTTCAATTAGTAAAAAGTAAGATAACATGGATTACACTTGTATGAGCTCTATTTTTAATTCCTCTCATTTCCATTGGATTAATCTACTAAATGCAATAATGTTATCCCTAAAGGTGAAAGGATATTAACTGAGGTGGCAATATATTTTTATCACACAAAGGAGAATAAAATTTTAAGCATATTCTGAAAGATAAATAAAGATCTCCATTAAAAGGAAACTACTTTTATTTTTTCCTAAACACTAATTTCATTTGTTCACTGTTGAGCTTTCCCTTCCTATTGGAAACCAAAATTTTAAATAAAATTCTCTTACCATTGTATGCTTTTACTATAACTTTTTGGCTGTTAAAACAATATCATAGAGGCAGCAAACCACATTGCCATGTGTGTACCTATGCAACAATCCTGCATGATCTGCACATGTACCCCAGAACCTAAAGTACAATTAAAAAATATATCATTTGGTATTCAGACACATTCCAGTTTATTTCCAAAATGTCAGTCTCCTATTCATTTTAGAGCTTAGTTCTTTTCCACCCTTCAATAAAGCTCAAGATGTTTAAAGAAAGGGGTGTGTGTGTGTGTGTGTGTATGTGTGTGTGTGTGTGTGTGTTGAGTGTTGGGGCTTGAAATACATGATACGGCTTGTTTTGAATCCATCTTCCACATTGCTTTTCTACAAACTAAGCTATCCTGTTGGAAGCAGGAAAGAGGCACAGAGCTATCAGAAGGCTTCTGCTGAGAACTTTGACCATGAGATTAAGCTACTTTGGCTTGGCCCTGGTCCTTGTTGGCTCCCTCTTCTGTTGGTGGCCTCTGCCAAGGTCTTCATTTTCAACCTAATTTGTTACTCTCTAACTCTTCCTCCTTCTTCCTTTGGCTCCAGTGACACCATACTCTCTGAGTTTTCCTGACTCATCCTCCCTCATTCATATTTTACTTGGTTATATCCTATTTCTTTTCTCTATTTTTAAAACTGGAAGTGATCAAATCCCCTTTTATATTGACATTTACTGCTGAGGCCTAATTTTTCCCACCGCAAACCTTATCTTTCCTCCAGCCTTAAAATTAGCACCGTCATTTACTAGGTTATACAACATCCTGGAATCTACCTTGACTCCTCGATTTTCTCCAGCCCATTTTCCTTTGTCAAATATAGCATTTTACTTTTGAAGTATATCGCTTTTGACAGGCTTCTTCATTGATGTTGTTTTAACCTACTGTCTTTTTCTCCTAACTTTCTAATTGCTCATTTTAATCTTCTAGCAAAGTTCCAGTTTTCTTTTGTCTATATATTATTTGGTGCTTCTAGAAGTGCTGTTATTTTGTCATTCAAATAACAACTGTGTCTGATAATTACTAAATCCATACACTGTTCACATAAAATCTGTGTAGCCAGTCTCCTTTCTTGAATGTCTTCTTCCATATTTCATGTATATCTAATAGTGATACCATATGTAAAATTATTGAGTGTTTATTATGTATCTGTCCCTAATCTGAATGTTTCACTCTGTTTTTTCTTTGAACAATCACAGTAACCTTAAGCTTTTGTTTCTATTGATATCCCTACTTCACAAAGAATTAAATCATGGAAAGCTTAAATAACACATCCAAATTCACAGTAAATGATAGCACTGGATTGTTAAACCCACATAATCTAGCCCCACAGGAAACATCTACACAGCAGGCCCACTTAAATATGCAGAAAAAGCAATTCATCATTTCTCTTCCCTCAATCTACTTTGTCTCAATAACTCAAGAACTACTAATGACAGTAGGACTATCTTTATAGTTTATTTATCTAGCAAAGCTGGGGCATATTCTACTGCATCCTACCCTCCTATACGTTTCTTGATCCTACACATATCTACTAAATCACTATGTGTTGTCAATTCTAATGCCTACTTATCATTTATATTTGTTCACTTTTCTCTATTTCCTTTGCTTATCCAAGTTCAGATAACTATCACTTCTCAAAACTTTCATGGCTTCTCCACACATCCCATTGCCATCAAGGTAGACTACCTCTTATTTATTTTCTACACTGCAACCTAAATAATTTTAATAAAATATTACCATGCCTTCTTGAGCTTTAAATACTTCAATTGATGTGTCCTTTAAAGTACAAAAGTAATCTATGTAACTTTTAAGGCCCTCATGATCTGAATGATTCTTCCTGAAACACTTGACCCTCTCATTTAGTTTGGTTAATATTTACTGAGTATACAAAATATTTACTGAGTATACAAAATTCAGTTGGGAAATCTCTGTCATCAGGCGATGTCTTTGACCCTATCCCTACCACCCAAATCATGGGTAAGTAACCAAATCTTGCTCTTCTAGCACCCTACAATCTCCTCTGCACTTATCCACCTTGGCCAAAAATGAGGGTTTATTTTCTATGACTCTTACCGGAATTCAAGCTCAATGTGCAAGGGCAGTGTCAGTTTTGTTCACCACTGAATAAAAGTCTCTGCCAATTTTTGTGTTCTAGGCATCCACTAAATAGATTGCTTGAGTGAATGAATTAATAAATTCATTCCAAATTTTTGTTGTGTTCTAGGCACCCACAAAGTAGATTGCTTGAGCGAATGAATTAATAAATTAAATTATATCATTTGTATCCTAAATTTTTTATACATCATTACTTTCAATTAAAACTTTAAATTATTACACTTACATAGCTTTTCTAACTAACACATTTTTTCTGGTGCTGATATTTTACAAATTTGAATTACTGTCCTTTCTAGATATAGCTTTTAATTTATGATCATAGGTTTAGGAATGGTGTACATTTGTATTGAATGTCTTCTTTAATACAAGTTTGTTTTATATATACCAAAAATATTCTTATGCAAGATCACATAACGTAGGCATTTAAATATTATACTGTAAAGGGCATGTTAAATAATCATCCAATGAGAGACTGTTGCTTGTCTTCTATTTTGTACCTCTCCTGTGAGCTGCTTATGAAATCCAACAGATAAAGGGTTTAGTGATTGTACATCACTAACTTTCCACACAGCCTTGTCAGTTCAATTTTTCATCTTTCTATTTTCACCTTCCTTCATCTCAGTAAAATTGCCATGGGCTACTGATCTTGAATTACATTTATCTTAAATTCAAATATAATGAAAATAGGAATTGATGAAAGGAAACTAGTCATAGCCATCAATTTAGATCTTAGGCAAATAAATTCAAGTTATGGAACAACAACATTTATTCCTGGGGTAATAGGAGTAAAAAGATAAATTAATACAGTAGTGAATTGCAGCTAATTAGTGCCCATATAGTACTAGCTGAATATAGTAATTATTTAAATATCCAGTGATCTAAGTTGTTTTTGTCATTCAATGTCCTATTTTAGCTACTAGAGATTTTAAGTAAATGTCATTGACTCATTTTATATATTTGTTATGAAACCAGAATATAAGGTACATGTCAAAAAAGGAAATTGATTTTTGGGCATCAAACTCATGTAATTTAATTCATGTTTTTCTCCCTCCCGGTGCATAGAAAATATGTGTATTTCTGAGTAAGAATGGAAAAAAAAAAAAAGAAGAAGAAAAATCAAAACTTCTAATTCTTTCCTTGGGTCCTAGTCAAGGTTAATTTTGAAAGAAACTCTTAAATGCTGTTGCCAAAGAACATAATTGAAAAACAACAAAAACAACCAAACAAATAAACTAAGAACTACAAATATTTTCAAGCAAGATAATGGGCTTCTTGTTTGAACCAGCTGGTATGATGGTTGCTAGACCAGATGGTTTTGTTTCAAATAGATCTGATATTTCTTTGGATTAGAACAAATTAATATACACACACATGATCATTGTATTAGTCAGGGTTCTCTAGGGAGACAGAACCACTGAGAGAGAGAGAGAGAGAGAGGAGACAATTTATTGAAATAGTTGATTCATGATTACTGAGGTTGAGGTTATTGCATTCTTTGTTAATATTACTAACATTTGCTAAGCATTAAAGATACAGTTTGGAAGGACTTTAACTTATTTCCTTATTTGATATTCTAATTTGCATCTGTACTGGCAAAGTTTATTCACATCAGGTTCTAATGCCAATCTTCATATATCATCACTGTTTCTGTTAAAACATGCCATTACTAACTCTTTGGTAGGCCAGAGGCTCTGATGATGTTACATGCAAATATATGGAAAAGACATTATTAAAGTGATTTTTCAGAAGCTTCCTACTACCTTTTCAAACATAGCATTCCTTAACTCACATCACTATGGAACTAGGTAACCAACGATATGTACTAGTATATGACAGTGATTGTGTAAATGATATATTTTGGTGTTTAAATACATATTTACTTATTTACTAAAATTAATTGAGAACAAAAACCCTAGCTTTTGTCTTCAATCAAAATGACTAATAAATCTGAAATGTAATAAGTAATATATTGAAAACTAAAATATAATTTATGTATGATACATAAATAAGTAAACCATTTTAATTAATGCTTTTCAATCACTCATATTTATTATTCTCTGGAGATTTAAAGTTTTTATTTTCTCAAATATATACTCATTATTATTACCTTAATAATAAGTTTTTACAGTAGATGCTTAGATTTTGGTCACTTATGAACTTTGTAAAACATATTTAAAACCTTATGAATTTTTGAAATATTTAGAAAAAATAAGTTGATATATTTGTTAATAAATATTAATCAAGAATATTTACCATTTTATAAAGCAAACATTTTAGCATCTTTTTGTTTCTCTATTTGAAATGATATTGTCAGCAAGATAATTCAAGATGCCTAGAAATCAAAGATTGTTTGTTAATTTACTCCAAAATTAAGATTCTAGCTTTAAATTTTCCTATAAAATAGTAGCACTTTAAACTGATTTTGCTTACCATTTTATAATAATTTTCCTGTATATTAGTCTTCATTTCTATAGAAAATAACAAAGCATTACTCAGATATTTGAACTTCACCAGTCTAATTTTGTGCCACTTAACAACTAAAAGTTGGGATTTATTTCAATATATTGAAAAGCAAGTAGATTGAACTAATTTTCATATTTTTTAACAGCTTTAAAATACATTACATTTACTTTATGAATTTGTAATTTGGTGGATCTCAAATAGTTAAGGAACTTGACAATGAATCAGACATATTTTTAGGGTAAATTGCTCCTTCTTATGCTGTATACATGTGAGTAACTTGTTTATTGATTCGCATCACAGCTCAGAAAGATTAAAGGCAGATAAGCAGGTCTGTTGCTTATGCAAACCCCATCAGAGAACAAAATATTAGTTCCTTTTCATTGTAGACTCATTTAAACCCTATAAGTTATTTTCGTAGAGCCTCTATCTTACTTTCAGAGAAAATCATATGGAATAGGGCATAACAATATTTAGCACAAGGCTGGGTGCTGGTTTCTTGTGTTGCATGAGGAATGGTATAAGAAACCATATCTTATTGTTAAGGACTCTTGTTCCTAACAGTGTTTTTGCTTCTGAAGCCCATTAGCTAAAAGAGGAAAGAATGTGTGCATATTAGCTTGTTTATATCCAATATCTGTAAATATTTTCTATATGTACACATCTGTATGTTATGATAAGCATGATTTATACTCATGAGTTCATGTTTCTATCTCTAATTTATTATTGTGTGGACCATTCCTGCTTTCTTCCCTTGCTTATCTGTATACCAAGCTTTGAAATAGTGAGATATAATAGTTTTCACAAAGCAGTATTTGCCTTTTGACATACTCAATTCTAGTACATATGTATCAAAACAAAACTAACAAATATTCCTGTGAAAAACAATTTTTTCAACTAGAATACAGTTATCATTTACAGTTTATTTTGCATGTAGACTTACAGTTTCAAAGCTTACTTTAAGTCGGCACTTTTCCCACCACCACCACCTTTAGTGAGATTGTTTCATACATTTGGAATACAGTTCGTTTTGTCTGTTGTCATATTCTGCAGTGAACTTAAAATCTCTCAACTTCCTTAAGGATTTTGAAATTACATACCTCAATTTTTGTAATGTAAAATTCTGTGCATTTGCAAAAATATAGAGACATCTTTCTATGATTATAGTATTACATAGCATAGATTCACCACCCTAAAATATTCCCTGGTACCACATTAATCCTACCCTTTTCTTTCCCCTGGATTCCTGTCAACTGCTCATCTATTTTTAATTTCTAAAGCTTTGCTTTTTGCAGTAGGTCATATAGTTGAAATTACACAGTATATAGCCTTTTTAAACTGAAATATTCAACTTAGGAACATACATTTAAGATTTATTCATAATTTTGCATGTCTTGACAGCTTATTTCTGTTTATCACTAAATACTGTTCCATCGTATGGATGTACCATAGTTCACCTATTCACCTATTGAAGGACATCTTGGTTATTTCCAGTTTAGGGAGAATATAAATAATGTTATTATAAACATTTCTGTACAGTTTTTTGTGGGCCTGAGTTTTCAAATCAGTTGGGATGAAATATGTTGGAGCATAATTTTCTAAATAATATGTTAAGGCTATATTTAACTGTGTTAAAAAAAAATGGCAAACCCTATTCCAAAGTGGCTGTATCATATGGTTTCCTATTAGGAATAAATGAGAGTTACTTTAGGTCTCTATCCTAACCAGAAATTGGTATTATCTGTATTTTAGATATTAGCAAAGTAAACAGATATGTAGTGGTATTTTGTTATTTCATTTTGTGATTCTATAATGACAAATGATGTTAAGCATATTTTCATATGTTCATTTGCTATCTTTATATCATTTCTGGTGACATATCAGGTCAAATATTTTACCTATTTTTAATTAGGTTGTCTGCTTTTTTATTGTTAAGTTTTAAGACTTTTTGTTTAAATTTTACATACAAGTTCTAATGTGTTTTGCATATATATTCTCCCATTGTTGATTCAACCTTTTAGTTTCTGCAATAGTCAGGTTCCTCATATAAAAAACAGATAATACATACCTATATTTATGTCTATATCTATTTAATAAATCTATATTTAGATAAATAGATTTGGTGATAAATTTATTATAAGAAATTATCTCATACTATTGCCTTCTCACTTTGGGAAAAGAAATCTGCTTTACTGAATTTACCACTTAAAATGTTAATCTCATCCAGAAACATTCTCACAAACATGCTAAGAGTAATGTTTAACCAAATATCATGGCACCCCATGGCCTAGCAAAGTTGACACACAAAAATTAACTACTACAGTTTCATAATCATGCTTTTTTGCACACAAGATGATTTTAATTATAATAAGATTCAAAAGGAAATGCTAGAAATCAAGAACAGTATAAAAAGTATTAATAACAAATATGTCAATGTAAGAGAGTAGACAACCCAGAAAGACATTCATACAAATATAGTGAACTGATCTTTGAGAAAGGAACAAAAGTAACTCAAAGGAGAAAGGAATATTTTCAACAGTGGTGTTATAGCAATCGGACATTCACATGCAAAATAGTGTACCAAGCCACAAACTTTACACTTACAAAACATTAAATCATCGACTTAAATGTGAAATGCAAAACTAGAAGTCTTCTACAATGAAACCGAAGATCAATTCTATGTAACCTTACACTTGGCAATTATTTTTTTAGATATAATACCCAAAGCATGATCCATGAAAGAAGAAATATGTGTTTGCTTAAACATCACTACAGTTTCTACAGAAATTAAAATATTTTGATGTAATGTTATCAATATCTTTTTGTAATACATTTGTTAACTTAGATAATAACTCAATGAAAAAAACTGCATCAATTAATGAGCAACAAAACCAGCCAGTTAGAAAATGGCAGGATCAAATTCACAAATAATAATATTAATGTAAAATGTAAATGGCCTAAATGCGCCAATCAAAAGACACAGACTGGCAAACTGGATAAGAAGTCAAGACCCATTGGTGTGCTCTATTCAGGAAACCCATCTCACATGCAAAGACACACATAGACTCAACAAAGGGATGGAAGAAGATTTACCAAGCAACTGGACAGCAAAAAAAAAGCAGGGGTTACAATCCTAGTCTCTCATAAAACAGACTTTAAACCAACAGAGATCAAAATAGAAAAGGGCATGACATAATGGTAAAAGGATTAATGTAACAAGGAGAGCTAACTATCCTAAAAATATAGGCACCAAATACAGGATCACCCACATACATAAATCAAGTCCTTAATGACCTGCAAAGAGACATAGACTCCCACACAATAATAGAGGGAGGCTTTAACACTACACTGTCAATATTAGACAGATCAATGAGACAGAAAATCAACAAGGATATCCAGGGCTTCAATGCAGATCTGGACCAAGTGGACCTAATAGACATCTACAGAACTCTCCACCCCAAATCCACAGAATATACATTCTTCTTAGCACTGCATGGTACCTACTCTCAAATTGACCACATAATTGGAAGTAAATCACTCCTCAGCAAATGCAAAAGAATGGAAATCATAACAAATAGTCTCTCAGACCACAGTGCAAACAAATTAGAACTCAGGATTAAGAAACTCACCCAAAACCGAACAACTACAGGGAAACTGAAGAACTTGCTCCTGAATGATGACTGGATAAACAATGAAATGAAGGCAGAAATAAAGATGTTCTTCAAAACAATGAGAATAAGAACACAATGTACCAGAATCTCTGGGACACATTTAAAGCTGTGTCTACAGGAAAATTTACAGCAATAAATGCCCACATCAGAAGAGAGGAAAGATCTAAAATCAACACCCTATTGTCAAAATTGAGACAGTGAGAAGAGCAAAATCAAAAAAATTCAAACTATAGCAGAAGACAGGAAATAACAGATCAGAGCAAAACTCAAGGAGATAGAGACACAAAAAAAAAACCTTCAAAAAATCAATAAATCTAGGAGCTAGTTTTTTGAAAAAAACAACAAAATAGACCACTAGCAAGACTAATAAAAATGGAAAGATAGAAGAATCAAATAGACACAATAAAAAATGATAAAGTGGATATTACCACCAATTCCACAGAAATACAAACTACCATCAGAAATTACTACAAACAACTCTATGGACATAAACCAATAAACCTGAAAGAAATGGATAAATTCATGGACACTTATCCCTTCACAAGAATAAACCAGGTGGAAGTTGAATCCCTGAATAGACCAATAATGAGGTCTGAAGTCGAGGCAGCAATTAATAGCCTACTAAACAAAAAGTCCATGTCCAGATGGGTTTACAGGTGAATTCTACCAAACATACAAGAGGAGTTGGCAAACCAAATGCAACAGCACATCAAAAAGCTTATCCATCACAACGAAGTAGGCTTCATCCCACGGATGCAAGCCTGCTTCAACCTATGCAAATCCATAAACGTAATCCACCACATAAATCAAACCAAAGACAGAACCACATGATCATCTCAATAGATGCGGAAGGACTTTGACAGAATTCAACAGCCCTTTATGCTAAAAAAATCTGAATAAACTAGGTATTGATGGAACATATATCAAAGTAATAAAAAGCCATTATGACAAACCAATTGCCAATATTATATTGAATGGACAAAAACTGGAAGCATACCCTTTGAAAACTGGCACTAGATAAGGGCGCCACCATTCCTATTCAATATAATATTGGAGGTTCTGGCCAGGTCAATCAGGCAAAAAATAAAAGTGTATTCAATTAGGAAAAGAGGAAATCAAATTATTTCTATTTGCAGACATGATTATATATTTGGAAGACCTCATCATCTCAGCCCCAAATCTATTTAAGCTGATAAGCAACTTCAGCAAAGTCTCAGAATACAAAATCAATTCACAGAAATCACAAGCATTCCTATATGCTAATTACAGACAAATAAAGAGCAAAATCAAGAACAAACTCCCATTCACAATTGCTACAAAGAGAATAAAATACCTAGGAATACAACTAACAAAGGATGTGAAGGACCTTTTCAAGGAGAACTACAAACCACTGCTCAAGGTAATTAGAGAGGACACAGATAGAAAAACATTCCATGCTCACGGTTAGGAAGAATCGATATTGTAAAAATGGCCATACTGCTCAATTTGATTTATAGATTCAATGCTATCCCCTTCAAGCTACCACTGTCCTTCTTCACAGAACTGGAGAAAACCACCTTAAATGTCATATGGAACCAAAAGAGAGCCTGAGTAGCCAACATAATCCTAAGGAAAAAGAACAAAGCTGGAGGCACCAGGCTAGCTGACTTGAAACTATACCCCAAGTCTACAGTAATCAACACAGCATGGTACAGGTACCAAAACAGAGATATAGACTAATGGAACAGAACATAGGCCTGGAAAGTAATGCCACACATCTAGAATCATCTGATCTTTGACAAACCTGACAAAAACAAGCAATGGGGAAAGGATTTCCTGTTTAATAAATGGTATTGGGAAAACTGGCTAGCCATATTCTGAAAGCTGAAACTGGAACCCTTTCTTACACCTTACACTAAAATTAATTCCAGAGGATTAAAGATTTAAACATAAGACCTAACACTATAAAAACTCTAGAAGAAAACTGAGGCAAAATCATTCAGGACATAGATATAGGCAAGGACTTCATGACTAAAACACGAAAAGCAATTGCAACAAAAGCCAAAATACACAAATGGGATCTAATTAAACTTACGAGTTTCTGCACAGCAAAAGAATCAATCATCAGCGTGAACTGACAACTAATAGAAAGGTAAAAAGTTTTTGTAATCTACCTATCTGACAAAGGGCTGATATCCAGAATCTACAAAAAACTACATTAGATTTACAAGAAACAAACAAACAAACGCATTCAAAAGTGGGTGAAAGATGTGATGAGCAGACACTTTTCAAAAGAAGACATTTCTGAGACCAACAAACATGAAAAAATGCTCATCATCACAGGTTACTAGAGAAATGCAAATCAAATCCACATTGAGATACTCTTTCACGCAAGTTCGAATAGCGATCATTAAAAAATCTCGAGACAACAGATGCTGGAGAAGATGTGGAGAAATAGGAATGCTTTTACACTGTTGGTGGGAGTGTAAATTAGTCCAACCTTGTGGAAGACAGTGTGGTAATTCCTCAAGGATCTAGAAATAGAAATTCCATTTGACCCAGCAATCCCATTACTGGATATATACCCAAAGGATTATAAATCATTCCATTATAAAGACACATGCACACATATGTTCAATGTAGTACTTTTTACAATAGCAAGACGTGGAACCAACCCCAATGCCCATCAATGATAGACTGGATGAAGAAAATGTGGTACATATTCACCATGGAATACTAGGCAGCCATAAAAAATTATGCATTCATGTCCTTTGCAGGGCATGGATGAAGCTGGAAACCATAATTCTCAGCAAAGTGACACAAAAACAAAACCAAATACCTCATGTTCTCACTTATATGTGGTGTTGACCAATGAGAACACATGGGCACAGGGAGGAGAACGTCACACACTAGGGTCTGTTGCGGAGTTGTGGGCTAGGGTAGGGACAGTGGAGGGTGGGGTGTTGAGGAGGGATAACATTGGGAGAAATGCCTTATGTAGGTGATGGGGGGATGGAGAGAACACATCATGGCATGTGTGTACATACACAACAATCCTGTAAGATCTGCACGGGTAACTCAGAACTTAAAGTACAACAAACATATATTATTTAAAAAAACATGGATTTCAGTTTTTTCATGGAAATAAACTCATACTAATTTATTATAACATGTCTAAACAGTATCAAGCTTGAAACACTAAGAATAATAAGATACCACTTTTAAAATAGCCCTTAGAAGAAGAAAATAATTTTTGCTAACATTGAAACAAGAGCAAACATCAAATTCATGGTGAAACTTGGGTGGAAGAATCGTGAAATAATTGATACTTACAAAAAGTTTATGGGGAAATCAGTAGTTTACAAATTAATAACTCATTTTAAGAAGGGACTGAACAATATTGAAAATGAAACATGCATTGGCAGGTCATCCACATCAATTTGAAATAAAAAATGTTATCTTATTTGTGTCTTAATTAAATAGATCTGATGATTAACAGCAGAAACAATAGCTAACACCATAAACATTTCAATGGGTTTAGCTTACAATTCTGACTGAAAAATAAAAGTTGAGAGTTTTGGAACTCAATTGTGCCAAAACCATTGTGTCCAGATTAGCTGCAAACAAGAGCAGAATATTCAATGAAAATTTTAAACAAGTGGGGTCAATACATTGAAGCAGTTTAGGGATAATTGCAATGGAAGATGAAACATGTCTTTGCCAATGTGATTCTGAAAATAAAGCACAACCGAAGCAATGGCTACCAAGAGGTGGAGGCAGTCCAGCCAAATCAAGAGTGTACCAATTAAAACCATAAGTTATGAAAATACATTTTGGGGGGATGCTCTAGGCATTTACTTTGACTTTCTGGAGGACCAAAGAACAGTAACATCTGCTTATTATGACAGAGTTTTGAGAAAGCCAAAGATTTAACAGAAAAAACACTTGGAGAAGCTTCCCTGGAGAGTTCTTCTCTACCATAAAAATGCTTCTGCTTATTTGTCTTTTCAAACAAGGGCAATCTTGTGAGGCTTTTGCTGTTAAATCATTCGGCAGCCATCTTACAATCCTGATTTGGTTCTTCTGACTTCTTTTTATTTCCCAATTTTAACATACCTTTTAAGATGCTCAATTTTCTCTAGTTACTAATAATGTAAAAGAGACTACATTGATATCGTTAAATTCCCCAGGCTTTCAATTTCCTTAGGTATGTACAAAATGGCTGGTATTATTGCTTGCAAATGTGTCTTCAACTTGATGGAACTTATGTTGTTTATTTTTATCTTTTTTTTTTTTTGAAAGA
>NW_016107780.1:1295220-1348713 GCF_001604975.1 Cebus imitator | reverse complement strand
TGGGTGAGTATATATTTAGGATCATTAGCTCTTCTTGTTGCATTGATCCTTTTATCATTATGTAATGTCCTTCTTTGCCTCTTTTGATCTTTGTTGCTTTAAAGTATATTTTATCAGAGGCAAGAATAGCAACTCCTGCTTTTTATTTATTTTTGCTCTCCATTTGGTTGGTAAATCTTCCTCCATTTCTTTGAGTCTTTGTGTATCCTTGCATGTGAGATGGGTCTGGATGCAGCATACTGATGGGTTTTGGCTTTTTATCCAATTTGCCTATGTCTTTCGTTTGGGAGATTTAGTCGATTTAAATTTAGGATTAATAATAATATATGTGAGTTTAATACTGCCATTTGATATTAGCTGGCTGTTTTGCCCATTAGTTGATGTAAATTCTTCATTATGTTGATGCTTTTTACTTTTTGGTATATTTTTAGAAAGGCTGATACTGGTTGTTCCTTTCTATGTGTAGTGGTTCTTTCAGAAGCTCTTGTAAAGCAGGCCTGGTGGTGATGAAATCTCTGAGTACTTGCTTGTTCACGAAAGATTTTATTTTTCCTTCACTTATGAAGCTTAGTTTGGCTGGATGGGAAATTCTGGGTTAAAAGTTCTTTTCTTTAAGGATGTTGAATATTGGCCCCCACTCTCTTCTGGCTTGTAGGGTTTCTGCTGAGAGATCTGCTGTAAGTCTGATAGGCTCCACTTTGTGGGTAACCTGACCTTTCTCTCTGGCTGCCCTTAGTATTTTCTCCTTCATTTCAACCCTGGTGAATCTGATGATTATGTACCTTGAGGTTGGTCTTCTTGGGGAATATCTTTGTGGTGTTCTCTGTATTACCTGGAGTTGAATATTGTATTGCCTTGCTAGGTTGGGAAAGTTTTCCTGAATAATATCCTGAAGCATATTTTCCAGTTTGGATTCATTCTCTTCGTCACATTCAGGTACACCTATCAAACGTAGATTAGGTATTTTCACATAGTCCCATATTTCTTGGAGACTTTGTTCATTCCTTTTTATCCTTTTTTCTCTAATCTTGTCTTGTTTTATTTCATTAAGTTGGTCTTCGACCTCTGATATCCTTTCTTCTGCTTGATCAATTCAGCTATTAAAACTTGTGCATACTTTGCAACGTTCTCGTGTTGTTTTTCAGCTCCATTAATTCACTTATATTCCTCTCTAAATTGTCTATTCTCGCTAGCATTTCATCAAACCTCTTTTCAAAGTCCTTAGTTTCTTTGCATTGGGTTAGAACAAGTTCTTTTAACTCACAGAAGTTTCTTATCATCCACCTTTTGAAGCCTACTTCTGTTAATGGAACACACTCGTTCTCCATCAGGCCTTGTTCCGTTGCTGATGAGGAACTGTGATCCCCTGTAGAGGGAGAGGCGTTCTGATTTTGGGTATTCTCGGCCTTTTTAGGCTGGTTTCTTCTCTTCGTTATAAATTGATCCATCTGTCATCTTTGTAATTACTGATTTTCTAATTGGGTTTCTGAGTGGATGTCCAACTTGTTGATTCCCAGCGCCGGAATCTGAGCAACCCATTGCACCAGCTAAAACAGTGGCATTAAGATTGATGGTGCTTTCCTGACTCTGCACCAAGAACTGCCACACCGGCCACAAGAGTCGTGCTGGCTACCCATGGGGCTCCTCCGCTGGGAATCTCCTGGTCCGTGAGCAACAAAAATTCATCTGAAACTGTGGCATCCTCTCGTCTGTGCTTTCACTGGGAGCTACAATCCTGAGCATCTAGTGATCAGCCATCTTGGATCTCTTTCCATTTTATCTTTTAATTAATTCATTTTTTTCACAAGCTTTTTGAAGTCCCTTATAAAGAATGAAACAACTACCAATTTTCTTCTTAAGCCAGCATTACCTTGATCCCCTTATCTTACACATCCATCCTAAGAAGAACATTGTAAATTGTTTCAAACATAAATGCAAAAATCTTTAAAATACATTATCAAATCAAGCAATATATAAATATAATTCATAATGACCAACTATTAACCTAATAATTTTTATCCAATGTTTTATTCAAGATCATAGTAAGGAAAGCAAAAAAGAAAAAAAATGTCATACTCATTGGGAATAAATTATAGAGTTAGAATTCTGTCTATATCTTGGCCAGTTGTATTGCTTGTATTATTAATTATAGGCAAGGGCTAAGTTGGGATTTCACAATCAGTAAGGCTTAACTCATTCAAGTGGGAAAATATCTAATTTTATTTTTCCCCAGTTCTCAAGCTAACATTCTGCTCATTAGCACTTGATCTAGTCACTTATAAGTAAATTCAGTATATTGAGGCAGAAGACCCTGATATCTGTTATAGCTTACAGGTGTACCAAGATATTGATTCCTTTCTTTATTTGGAAAATACATATATTTAAGAAAAGTATGCAATCACGGATAAATCCTAAAAGTGAACATGAGAATACATATTCAAAATATAAAACTCATTTGAATCTCTCTATATTACCAATATAATTAATATCGATATAGACATCATGTCATTCAGATTATCATTGTTAAAAAAATACCTAGAAATGAACTTATTGGAAAATGTGCAAAACTTATACATTACAAACATCAAAATACTGCTCAGAAAAAAGCTGTAAAACACTACATAATTTGAGAGAAACACCATGCTCCTGGTTTAGAAAACTTAATATTGTTAAGATATCATTTCTCCCTAAATTTATCCATAGATTTAATCTCTATCAAAATCTCTCTCAAAATCTTAGCAGCTTTTGTGAAGATGATTAAGTCTATCTCTAAAATTTACTTTTGTTAAAAAAGAAAATAAATAGGAGAAATAATATTGATGAACATAATTGCACACTTGATTTCAAAACTTATAAAGCTAAGTGTAATACTGGTGTACCTACCTATATAGAAGGACAAAACAGAATACAGAGTACAGAAATAGACCCACACATAGATAATGTTTTGAATTTCAACAAAGGGGGCAAAGGAATTCCTTACTTCAGAGCTTTCTAAAATATTCTTACATACAGGCACATGTGAAAAGTGATATTACCGGTAGTTTAAACAAGTAACTCAAAAACTCTATTACCTCAGACCCTCTCTAGGGGTCTCAGGGTCTCAAAGAATCAATATTTTGGTATATCTGTAACCTGGGTCACAAATTAGTGAGTTAACTGCCTCTTTGAACTAAATTTACTTGTAAATGACTAGGTAAAGTGCTACTGGGAAAAATGTTAGATTGAGAGCTAGGGGAAAATAAAGTTACATTTTTGTCCAGTTGAATTTTTTGAACATCACTAATTGTAAAATTTCCACTCAGCCCTTGTTACTAATTGTGGTGTGCCCAGTGCAAAACCAAATTCCAGCTCCACTCATAGGCAATCAAAAGATAAGGGCTGAAGCCTCACTTTCTGAAGACCTAAGTAGCTTCATGTCTATGCTATTAACATTAACTTTTTTATCATGAGATCCATTTTTTACGTCTTCTATCTCAATGTAATTATTTGTTGCAGTGTATTTGAGAAAAATTAGTAGCAAGAAGCCAAAAAAAAAAAAAAAAGGCATTCAAGGATACTGAAATAAAGTCAGGTAATTCAGCAAGAATCAATTAAAACTGCATCCTTAGGTGAATAGACAATAGTGATAAAGTGGGATATGTCAATAGCAACACAGAAAGACACGTTTTAATTATTTTAGGTTCAATATAGTCAATGCACAAGAAAGAACTGCTTACTGCTGTGGTTAATGAACTGGAACAAAAGACTAAGAATGAGTGTTAACTTTCACTGGAAGTCTAAAATTATAATGAGTATGGAATAACCTACCCTATATTGCTTTACAATTGAACGGGATAAAAAAAAAAACTCCATCCTCATTTCATTCTACAGTCAAAGTGAAGGAAATCAAAATTTTCCCTGCTATATACTGAGTACAAGTAATGTTATAACATTTATATTTTATATCCACTTATGTGGTGAGCACATTTTTATTAGTGCTTCTTACAGATAAAGACTCCAGATAAATTAAATAGGTTGCCAAAGAACACACAGATGGTAAGTGGTGGGCTTGGACTTTATTTTAAATCTGAATTTTGTGATTTTTGTATTATGCTAGGGAAAAATAACAACGATGGCAATTTTCACATTTTATATATAGAAAAATTATTTTAGTTCTTAGTTTATTTTTCAATAGCATATTTTAAGTTGCTTTAATATGCATTTCACATATCATTTTTAATATCACTTATTGAATTTTCTCACTATTCTGGAACAATGAGTACCTGATATTTCCATTATCCTTCAGGAGGGAAATTGGCAAAAAAGAAATTGCCTTTTATTTAAAATTATCCACAAGGTCTATGGAAGGGCAATGTAGTTTCCTAGGACCATGTAATGGCAGCTTAGACCAATAGTATTCCCTTGATGACACAAAGCACATAGAAAGTTATCAATATGGATTTGTTAAATTATCTTCCTAGATATATGGAACAAGGTGCTTGTTAACCTTGGCATAGATAATTTTCCATTTCTCCTTAAATAGTAAGAATGTGTACAGAATCAACTTTGATTATTTGATCACTTTTTTTCTTTTACCTCTGGATAAAAGTAATCATTAGATTTACTGTATTAAGGAATCTAAAGACCATATGAAGAACTCTTGCTTTTTAAAATACATATGTATTTATGTCTTTTTTTTCTATTAAACTTTAAGTTCTGCATTACAGGTGCAGAATGTGCAGGTTTGTTACATATGTATACATGTGCAATGGTGGTTTGCTGCAGCCATCAGCCCGTCATCTAGGTTTCAAGCCCCACATGTATTAGGTATTTGTCCTAATGCTATCCCTCCCCTTGCCTGCCACCCCCAGACAGGCCCTGGTATGTGTTTTTCCCCCTCACTGTGACCATATGTTCTCATTGTTCAACTCCCATTTATGAATGAGAACATGAGGTATTTGGATTTGTGTTCCTGTGTTAGTTTGCTGAGAATAATGGTTTCCAACTTAATCCATGTCCCTGCAAAGAACATGAACTTATTCTGTTTAATGGCTGCATAGTATTCCATGGTGTGTATGTGCCACATTTTCTTTATTCAGTCTATTATTGATGGACATTTGGGTTGGTTCCAAGTCTTTGCTATTGTGAAAAATGCTGCAATAAACATACATGTGCATCTGTCTTTATACTAGAATAATTTATAATCCTTTAGGTATATACCCAGTAATGGGATTGCTAGGTCAAATGGTATTTCTGGTCCTAGTTCCTTAAGGAATCACCACACTGTCTTCCACAATAATTATACTAATTTATACTCTCACCAACAGTATAAAACATTCCTCTCTCTCATATCCTTTCCAGCATGTTGTTTCTTTATTTTTAATTATTGCCATTCTAACTCGTGTGAGATGGTAGCTCAATGTGGTTTTGATTTTCATTTCTCTAGTGAACAGTGATGATGAGCATTTTTCAATATGTTTGTTGGCTGCATAAATGTCTTCTTTTGAAAAATATCTGTTCATATCCTTTGGCCACTTTTTGATGGGGCTATTTGTTTTTTTCTTGTAAATTTCTTTAACTTCCGTGTAGATTCTGCATATTAGCCATTTGTCAGATGGATAGATTGCAAAACTTTTCTCCTATTCTGTAGGTTGCCTGTTTGCTCTGATGATAGTTTCCTTTGTTGTGCATAAGCTCTTTAGTTTAATTAGATACCATTTGTAAATTTTAGTTTTTGTTGCAATTGCTTTTTGTGTTTTCGTCATAAAGTCTTTGCCCATGTTTGTGTCCTGAATGGTATTGCCTAGGTTTTCTTCTAGGGTTTTTATGGTTTTAGGTTTTAAGTGTTTAATCCATCTTGAGTTATTTTTGTATTAGGTGTAAGGAAAAAATCCAGTTTCAGCTTTGTGCATATGGTTAGCCAATTTTCCCAGCACCACTTATTAAATATAGAATCCTTTCCTCATTGCTTGTTTTGGTTAGGTTTATAGAAGGTCAGATTTCTGTAGATGTATGGTTTTATTTTTGCAGCCTTTGTTCTGTTTCATTGATCTATATATCTGTTTTGGTACCAGTACCATGCTGTTTTGGTTACAATAGCCTTGTAGTTTATTCTGAAGTCAGGTAGAGAGATGCCTCCAGCTTTGTTTTTTTTTTTTTGCTTAGGATTTTCTTGGCTATACGGGCTCTTTTTTGGTCCTATACGAAATTTAAAGAACTTTTTCCTAATTCTGTGAAGAAAGTCAATGGTAGCTTAATGGGGATAGCATTGAATCTATAAATTACTTTGGGCATGATGGACATTTTCATGATNTTTTTTTTTTTTGCTTAGGATTTTCTTGGCTATACGGGTTCTTTTTTGGTCCTATACGAAATTTAAAGAACTTTTTCTTTATTCTATGAAGAAAGTCAATGGTAGATTAATGGGAATAGCATTGAATCTATAAATTACTTTGGGCATGATGGACATTTTCATGATATTGATTCTTCCTAACCATAAGCATGGAATGTTTTTCCATTTGTTTGTGTCCTTTCTTATTTCCTTGATCAGTGGTTTGTAGTTTTCCTTGGAGATGTCCTTTATGTCCCTTGTTAGTTGTATTCCTAGGTAATTTATTTTTTGTAGCAATTGTTAATGGGCATTCACTGATGATTTGGCTCTCTATTTGCCTATTATTGGTATACAGGGATGCTTGCAATTTTTGCACATTGATTTTGTATCCTGAGACTTTGTTGAAGTTGCTTATCAGCTTAAGGAGTTTTTGGGCTGAGATGATGGGATTTTCTAAATATACAATTATGTCATCTACAAAGACAATTTGACTTCTTCTCTTCCTAGTTGAGTATGCTTTACTTCTCTTGCCTGATTGATATGGGTAAAATTACAGCAGAGCTGAAGGAGATAGACACACAAAAACCCTCTCAAAAATCAATGAATCCAGGATCTTGTTTGTTTGAAAAAATTAACAAAATTAAACAAAATAGACCACTAGCCAGGCTAATAAAGAAGAAATAAGAGAAGAACGAAATAGACATAATAAAAATTGATAAAGGGGATATCATCACTTATTTCATAGAAATAAAAACTACCATCAGAGAATAAACATCTCTATACAAATAAACTAGAAAATCTAGAAGAAATGGATAAATTCCTGGAAAAATACACCCTCCCAAGAGTAAGCAAGGAAGAAGTCAAATCCCTGAATAGACAAAAAACAAGTTCTGAAATTGAGACAGTAATTAATAGCCTACCAATCAAAAAAAAAAAAAGGCCGGGACCCAGATGGATTCACAGCCAAATTCTACCAGAGGTACAAAGAGGAGCTGGTACCATTCCTTCTGAAATTATTTCCAACAATAGAGAAAGAGGGACTCCTTCCTACTCACTTTATGAGGCCAGCATCATCCTGATACCAAAACCTGGTAAAGACACACAGACTCCTTCCTACTCACTTTATGAGGCCAGCATCATTCTGATACCAAAACCTGGTAAAGACACACACACAAAAGAAAATTTCAGGCCAATATCCCTGATGAACATTGATGGGAAAATCCTCATTAATTACTGGCAAACTGAATCCAGCAGTGCATCAAAATACTTATCTACCAATCAAGTCAGCTTTCTCCCTGGGATGCAAGGCTATTTCAACATACACAAATCAATAAAAATAATCTATTACATAATCAGAATCAATGACAAAAACCACATGATTGTTTCAATAGATGCAGAAAAGATCTTCGATAAAATTCAATGTCCCCTCAGGCTAAAAACACTCAATAAACTACGTATTGATGGAACATATCTCAAAATAATAAAAGCTATTTATGACAAACCCATAGCCAATATCATACTGAATGGATAAAAGCTGGAAGCATTCCCTTTGAAAACCAGCACAAGACAAGGATGCCCTCTCTCATCACTCCTACATAGAAAGTATTTGAAGAGTTATTAAAGCAATGCCACACCCAGAATCTGGATCTCCTGACCTCAGATAAATGTTCCATCTCCTGTGTCCCATTGACTTTCATTTGCCCATGTAGTTTATTATTGTCTAACTAAAAATCATTTTTTAACATTTGAGAATCTTTTTGAGAAACTTGATTGTTGTCAAAGAATATGTTTACAAAGTGTTCAAAATGCCACCATACTGACTATACTGCTATGATTAGACTAAGTCAAACCCTACTGCCAATTTTAAAAAGCAGCAGCACAAATAAAATCAACAAACTCTAAAATCTTGTCATAGAGGATATGGACTATTGGAATGGTTATTTCTCCTTGACAGCTTCTTAGTGAGAAATCTAATGTTACATCTTGTCTATATTTTGCACTGGCAAGATAAGCTCAGAGACATCTTAGAATTAATGTATGTAAGAATTGTAAGCGATGAAGAAGCTTATCAGAGAAAAATCAATTTCAATAGAAATTCTACTTCTTCTTGTAGTATAGATTCCTGTAAAATGTTGACAAAACCACCCCAAAATAAGAAATTTAAAAACTAATTAAAGAACATGTGGGGTTTATATAATGTAACATGACAGTATATACTTAGGGTTTTGTTGTTATTATTGTTGTAGTTTTAAATGTCCAGGGAACAGAATCTAAATAGCACAATTTGTGTTAAATGTCAAGGAACATTATTCTAATAAATGCCATTGTAATAATTAGATGGAAATTGTTCTGAGTATTACACAAAAAAAATCTGTTATCATAGAAGCATCAAAGGCGTGAATTTTATGACCTCTCAGTAAAGGCACTTATCAGAAATTTTACTGGAGAGGAGAAAGGTAAGGAAGGATAACAGTCTATAGTAAAACCATTTCACTTAGCAATACTATTGGTTTCTGGCTTCTTGAATATACTGTGCACTTAATCCTCTTTTGAGAGAGCAATTATAATAATTTTAAATACATGAAAACCAAAAGTGAATTTCATTAAAATTGTGTGTTCCAGTTAGGACAAAAGAAACACAAAAATATGTTTCTTAAAGTTACAGTACAGCTTCTCATTGTGAGAATCAATGAAATTTTATACATCACCTATCAGCAAAAAGAAATTAACAGGATCTTTCTATTTTTTTTATAATTTTAATTTATTTTTTACTATAGAAGAAGTAAAGTACTGAATAATTAAAGGTGGGATACCACAAAGATATGGAGGTTACCTTCAAAAACAGATTTTTGAGAGACAATATTAATATATATGAAATAATTCAAACATATGCAACATTCTGTTTAACCTCTAAGTCAGAGCCTTTTGAACTGGGTGAGATATTGACCCCTCAGCCCTCAGTGAAGCCAGGAGCCATCTGTTTATCCCTTTGTGCCATATAAATATTTTGTTTTATGATATTGCAAATGGTGAAAAATATTGGCCTGGACAACAAATTTTATAGAGTGCTTAAAAAGGAAAACATCACTCTGAATTTCAGGGAAGAAAAAAGATGGGGAAGGTGGTTGATAGGTGTCTTACAGTATTCAGGAGATACATCTGCTTTCTTTCAAGTTTAGAATGCTTAGCTCAAAAGAGACCTGACCAGCTGACGTCCTGTCTGGCTTCTCAAGTTGTACTGTCTGGATGCCTACGTATATTTGGGATTAAACAAGAGGGAAAGCAGGATAGTGGAGCTACAGCCAAGGTGATTTTAGAACACTTGCGATTAATTTTTCTATTCAGGAGTCCTACAGAACTCAAGGTCAGTCTAACTCTGGCGAAAAACCCAGATCAATTTTACAGTGACTGAATGCTTCCCACAGCCCAGGAATATCCAAACCCATATGAGAGAATGTGTTAGGTTAGTTAGCTTATGAATCAGGCATGACGTATCTATCCTTTAATGGAGTATAAAATAATATTTCTGGTATCCCTCAAAATGACAAAATGTAGTTTTAGAGACTCAGACTGAAAGTTCTCATTAGTAACTATTCAAAAATGGAAAAAGACAAGAGACCATTAATCTTTTAAAGCAATATTTTGTAACCTTAAATTTTATACTTTATGGAAACTCTAATTTTACTGCACTTATTAAAATGTAATTAGTCAATGTATTTTTAGAACATTTTAAAAGATATTCACATTCTGCTGTTTTAGATGATCTAATTGAATTTATTTTAACTGTAAGAAACATGTTATGCTTTTTTTTGTTAACTGGAACGCATAGGTAGTTCATCTTGCCACTACCTTTACAACGTAATGAGTTCTTTTTTCCAAGAGACTTTTATGTATTTATTCAAGAATAAATCATATTTCTGAAAATGTTGTCAGGGAATAAATAGCTTTAATGTCTTTTTATTTTAATAAAATTGGTAAAGCAATGAAATGTTATTTGAAGTAAGCTTAATAAATATTAAATTTATTATGGTATTTGATGTGCAAAGTACCTATACACATTTTACAGTCAATTTTTATATTTTAAACCCTTTTATTTCTCTGAGGCCACTATTAAAATAGCTGACAGAGGATAATTTATTTCAGTGCATTCCTGATTGTTGTACAAGGAAAACTTCTCTCACCTTTCATTCAACAATTCATCTTTCTGAAGTGATTTATTTTACTCTTTCCAGACAGGCTTTATTACCTACAGACTTGGCATGTGCTTTTTCTTTCTTTCTTTCTGGAAAATGACTGAGTCCTAACTAGTATGCACATTATAACAAGTTATAAACATGCAACATTTTACATTACAGAAAATTCTGTTGTCTTGTTTTGCAGAATTTTATAAGCATGCCTATATGCTGTTGTATAAAATTAAGAGAAATATTAAGATGTAACTATATATAAATTATATCAGATTATTTTTTATAAATAAGATGCAATTGTAGGGCCAGGCATCATGGCTCATGTCTATAATCCCAGCACTTTGGGAGGCCAAGGAGGGCAGATCACCTGAGGTCAGGAGTTTAAGACCAGCCTGGGCAACATGGTAAAACCCCATCTCTACTAAAAATACAAAAATTAGCTGGGTGTGGTGGTGCATGCCTGTAACCCCAGCAGCTTGGAAGGCAGAGGAAGGAAAATTGCTTGAACTTGGGAGGCGGAGGTTGCAGTGAGCCTAGATCACACCATTGTACTCCAGCCTGGAAGAAAAAGTGAGACTCCATCTCAAAAAAAAATATGTAACTGTATTACATATCAGGTGGCAAAATCAATAGTGAAATAGTATTTGGGGTATCAGAAGTATTGTTTCTATCTCATGAGAGTGTATCTGCTTAGTTTCTGATTAGTAAAGAAATGCTCTAACATGCAAGTGGCATTTATAGGAAGGAAAGAGAAAGAGATTACTTCATATATTTTATAAGCCAATGATATTGTGTTTATTTTGATGGTGTCAAAGGGAAAAATTAAAGACTATTTAATAACTTTGATTAATGAGATTAAAAAATAAACTGGGATCCAATGGATATAAACTCTATGGCTTGTCAATATCTGTGTCATTGGCAAAGTCATTTTCTCCAATTTTATTTGTAGAATTTCCCTTTCCAGCTCTGAATTCCTATAATCATCTGCCACCAAAACATGTTATTGTATTTCTGAGATTATTTTACAGATAGTTCTTTCACTTTACTCGTATATATGTGTGCATGTGTGTGTGTGTGTGTGTGTGTGTATGTGTGAGTGTGTGAGTGTATGCAAGCACACAATATATATATTTTGGTTTTTTGACAAACAGATGTCTAGGAACAACCTTTTTTTCTTTCTTTCTTTTTTTTTTTTTTTGATTTTTTTAGCTAACAACTATTAATTTGGATTCTGCTCCTTAGATGCACTTGCTTAAAAGTTCAAAATCAGGCTGTGTTGGAAAAGGAAAAATTTAGATAATAGTTACATTAGGGAACAGCAGATTGCTTTTGAACAGTGGCTTGATCTATTATTCTTACCAGAATCTGCTTTGAAAAGATATTCTTTAAAGTGAGGTTATAGTTTTGAAACATGGTAGAAAGCTTGTGAAAAGTCTCACGAAAAAGCTCAATAGGAATAAACACGTGAAAAATTTTCCTGCTTTTGCTCAACAATTAATTTTATGTAAATTGGCTACGCTTCGTTATAAAGATCGCTTCTAATGTTATTTTTCACCCAGTCTCTGGTTTGTTTTTTAAAACAATTAAAATGACTTCTTTCAACATGCTTTATAAGCAATTTATGCCATTTCCTATTTGAAGAGTTTCCAGATGTAGAGTTCTATCATGAAGCCAAATGCCTTTATCTCAAACCTTGCCAAGAAAAAGGCAGAAATGTGTGAGTCATGACTATATAATTGGTTGATAAAATTGTAAGAATGGGTTATGAGAGAGAGAGAGAGAGAAAGAGAGAGAAAGAGAGAGAGAAATCAAATACACATCAACCAAGAATAAGTATTCTGATTGAATAGAAAAGGAAGAGTCCTTCATGTAGAAGATAAGGAACAGGAAAGTTCTGATAATTAATAATTGGTACATAGTGCCTAATGCTTTGGATTTCAATTAGGATAAGGTATGAGTCATTCACATTGGCATTAGATAATATAGAGGATTAATGTCCTTGATGAAGGTCGATTAGATAGAATTTGAAGAAAAATGATGAAAAGAATTCTTAGTTGAAGAATGAACGTGAATATAAGAAAGTCAATTAGTAAATCTAAAATACTCTGAAAAGGTTAGCTGAATAAGAATGTAGAGCTAAATCCTGGTAACTAAAAGTGATGTATATGAAATGATATATTTTTGGTTTAGAAACATGTATTAAAATGGGAAACTAGAACCAATAGAGAGGGAGAGATTAAAGATACATAAGAATAGGAAAGGCATTTGAGTCAGAAAAACACAGCATTACAGAAAAAGTAACCATAAATATGTGGCAAGGAAAGTGAGAATGGGTGCATATATAGAAAAATGAACACATATGGTTGGGAATAGGAAGCTGAGCAACTGCACTCCTATATTTCCTTTATATAGTGAATGAAGAGGCTTTCTTATAGACTTAAAGACTATGTATTTTTAATGTAATAAGTTATAATTCAAGTACAAAAAGTCAAACTTTGTTTCTTCTTCCTCTTCAATATCTAGTGATACTGATAAGTGTATATTTAATAGCATGCTCTATCTTTTGGACTTCAATAAAGTAGTTTTTATTTTAGAGGCAAAGATTATATCACCTTCTAATTAGAGATGTTTTCTGAAAACTCATAGATTATTAATGTTTTATTTAAAAGTAAAATTATTCTATTCAAATATATGTTATTAAGACATCTTATGAAAAACCTTTTGAGGTTTTTTAGTCCAGAGCCACTGCTAGAAATGTGACATGAATAGTTACATTTGGGGTTGTACAATGTAGCAGTTGCTTTTATGATCCAAGAATCACAGATCCTCTCCATGTTCCCTTTTGTCACAAGATTACGACTACAAGGCAATTTCTGAGATTAGATCCATGCACAAAAAGAGCTCGAATATGGTGTACTAAATAACAAGGGGTGATAGTTATTCAACTGTAGGCTAGCTAGTGCTTTCCTCATTTCCTACATGCAGATATTAATAAAAGCAACTCAAGATACATATTCTAGAACACTAGCACGCTCATATAAATGAATGTACAAAAGTCTGTTTTTAAACTATAGAATCCTCTCATCTTTTAACTAATTTTTTATGTAAATAATACATATATATTTCCATAATGTATATATATATTTTAGGACAATTTCTAAAAAAATATTTTTCTTTCTCAAATTTTTAGCCTATAAATAATTACATACTTAGAATTCATTAATCAGTTTCTACTCAGTGGGAATCTTCAATGATACGAGTCTTAACAGAAATCATAAAGTATATTTTTAGTGTATTTCAAAAAATCCTAATATTTTAGTTATTTATTCTTTTTTTAGATATTTACTACACTCAATATACCTAAGAGTGGACTAGAAGAAAAATATAAATAGAACATACATTTCTATATTTTGTTGTGACATCATTGCCATTTGTTTTGTCTCAAAGAAAGAGATTGGCATTACTTTTTTCTCTAAAAAACATCATTTATTTTTCCTCAAAGCTGCAAAAAGTTTTTTTTTTCTTTTGTGTTCTAAAGTATTCAGATGCCTATGAAGTCAGTCCCACTCATACTGAAAACCATAATAATAATTTGTGGATTTGCAGATGAATATATATATATATAGTTTAGAAACGTTTAAAGGAAGGAAAATTGAAATTCTCTGCTTAATAATAAAACTTGAGTTTGTTAATAATAAAACTCGAGTTTAGTCTGGGGCTTAGCAGAGGGAAAGGAAAGTCCTCAGCAATATGACAAGGGCCTGGGGCAAGAAGAAAATAAATAGGCAGTGAAAAATTACCTTTCTTAGGAAATAAATGATGCATTTCTAGAAAAAGTGATACCTAATATCGGATTTAAAGTTATTTTTCAATGGGGCATAGTAGCTCATGCCTGTAATCCCAACACTTTGGAAAGTCAAGGTGGAAGGATCACTTGAGGCCAAGAGTTCAAGACCAGCCTGAGCAACATGTTGAGACCTCATCTCTACAAAAATTAAAATTAAAAACTAAAGTTATTTACAGCACCATGTGATAATTACATTCTGCTATTCCCTAAGCTTTAGAAAGGTCTGCCAACTAAAACCACCTGGTGACAGGGTAAATTGGTGTGAATGAAATGACAGACAAAATCCAGAAAAAGACAATACTGTAGAAGCAAGTTAAAGCAGAAAAGGCAGCTGTGTAGGCTGACTTATCAATAAAAATGAAAGAAACCAGTTGTTTCTACCTATAATAGCAGAATGTGACCTTTAAGGTTGAGAACAGATGTTCACATGCTACGTAACATCTATAGAAAAATACTAATAATGCCTAAACTGCCTCATTCCCAGAGATATCTGACTGAGACAGCAGAGCAGAGAGAACACAGATTTATTGCAACCCTTTCTATTTCACTATTGTCTTCTAAATTTTAAAAGCGTTAAAAATAACATGCAAAAACCCTAAGCAAACAACAATAAAAATGTGAAAATACACTTTTAATATATTAACAGTGTGAAAAGGTGGGTAAGTGAGAAAGCTTAAGAAGTGTTCCCTTTAAAGGGTAGAAAAGTTTTGTGAGGGTTTGAAGAAGGCAATTAACTGAGAAGTTGTTTCCTGAGCAAGAACAGTATGTTCCAGGGCTAATGAGAACATGAGAGAGCGTGAGTTATCAGTCTCTTATGGCTATTATTAATCTATGGTTTCCAGCAATTTGCTTGAATTCTAAGAAACATCCACTTTGTGAGAGTAAACAAAATCTTTCTTTCTGGCATAAATATTTAAGGCATTTCAAGACAGAAGAGACTGAGAGGCATCACAACGTTCTTGTAAGTTTCAATATGAAACAGTTTAGTCAAAATTCTATTCATTAATTTACCTGATTTTATTTTTTTTTTAGTATTGTCCAAACACTATAGAAGCAGCTATGAATAAGACACATTTTGTATTTGCCTTTCTGGAGTTTATTCATATTCTGGAGGAGCAGAGAAACAATAGGAATGCCTGTTGCTATTTCCTCTGGTTACTATGACTACCTAACCAATTACCTCGAAATGCAGTGTCTTAATACACATCCATCTGCAATTTGCACAGGACTGAGATGGTGCAAAGTTTAGGGGTTGAAATATAAGGGCTTATTGTGTGTAATGTTGGAGGCTGACTGTGAACTGAAACTTTTCTGCCAGGCAGAGGAACTATACACAGGCTTACTATGGCCTGAGTATTCTCAAAACATGATGTGTGGATTCTAAGTACTAGCAATCAGAGAAAGAGAGATTAGAGAGGAGAGAGGAGAGATGAGAGAGGAGAGAGAGCGAGCGAGAGAGCGAGAGAGCTGTACTCTTACTGTTTTGGTTTTGACCTATCCTTGAAAGTCACCCAGCAGTATCTATTTTAGCACATCCTATTCATTGGAACAATCATTATGTCTCAATCAGATTCAAAAGGAGGGAAAATAGATATCACTACTTAATGTGTAGTGACAAGGTTGTAAAAATTTGTAAACTAAAATATGGCTGCGGTCATTTTTGAAATATGCAATTTGGCACATTCTGTTATTAAAGTCTCTAATTTGACAAAAACTTGAACACAGTATTATTTTAAAATATGCATTTACTTAAAGTCTTTCATATTAAATTTGTTTGTGTCTCTTTAGAGTTTTATTATTACTATTACTGTTATCATTATTGGCTTGTAAACTTCCACATGCCATTAGCCTTTAACTTTTTGTCAGCTAGAGCCTAAAGGTTTGAGCGTAACATTCAAAAGTCAACATTGTAAGAAGTCTAGTGAAAAGAAGTATATTAAACTTGTTGGTTAAGAATATTTAATTTGAAATATTTCTTCAAAAGAAGATAGTACTTTTTCAAGTGGTTTTCAAATTAAACCTGTAGAGAAAATATCAGAAATGGATTATGTCTACTATCCCCAGCTCACTCCAATAAAAATTATCATTTTATTTTACTTATGGTCATTTAACCTAGAAGAACTGGTTGCTCTGGCATAATGTAAACAAAGCTTTATCACAAGTAAGTATTCTCTGTCATAAAATATTCTACTAACACATTCTGTATGTTATGTTCTAGAGTAGAAATTGGTTTCCCTTAAAAAAAAAATGCTACAATGTTTCCTGTACCAGCTTCAGGTACAGAACACAATGAAGAAACATCATTCTTAATAAAAAATGTATTAGAAAAATGCAAATAATATATCACTTTTGTTCAGCTCAAAGATAAGAGTCCATTAAAGTAAAAAGGGTTATTGAGGAAATGATTACAGTAGTCAAAATGACATCATCAAGCCCACATTTCATCATTTTTTTTTAAAGGTAAGTAGGCAAAAGACTCTCTCTGGTCTTTGAAAATGTAAAATAAAATGCTAAAGTGTGAATCCATATATGTACTTATGCAACAATCCTGCATGATCTGCACATGTACCCAAGAACCTAAAGTACAATAAAAATAAATAAACAAAAATAAAGGGTGAATCATTGTTAATCTACATATTTCAAGGACAAATAAAATTAAGGAATAAATTTAATGGTGTTATCAGAAATTACCATATATTACTAGTATGTTAGGAGGTACTCAGAGAAAGTGTGAAGTAGCGTAAAAACCCACGTTTATTATATTTAAATGCATGAACATTAATATAAGGACACTGGACAAGAAAGAATAATGAAAGACTTATGAATGCACTTGAAACAGAAAAAAAAGGAAAGCAAAAAGTAGAATGGTAGTTACAAGAGGAAGAAGAGTGGGGCAAATGGGGAGGTAATGCTCAAATAATACAAATCTGCAATTAGAAGAAAATTTTTTAACTTTGAGATATATTCACAGCATAGTGAATATTGTAAATAATGTATTTCACATTTGAAAATCGCTAAGAGTAACTTTCAAAAGTTCTCATGACAAAAAATAAGCATTTGATGTGATGGATATGTTAATTATCTTGATTTAATTATTCCACATCTTCATAAATTACAACATCACTTTTCACCTCATAAATATATGCAACTATAATTTGTCAATTTAAATTTAAAAATAAAAATTAGAAATTCAAGTACAGAGATAGAAAATTACTGCAACAGAAATAATAGGCAGAATTCCTGATTCCTAGAAGAGGCCTAGTATATATACAGCTTCACTCGCTAAAGGGAATCAAGAGATTAAAAGTGGTCATCAGATATATATGCATGCCAATCATTGGCTACATTCTCAATAAACATGTCTTTCATGACATGTTCTTCTCTCATGAAGTACTCTTCTTCAAAGGTCACAGAGGTTATTGTGAAGAATGACATATATAATTTACTATCTTATATGCTTCCATCCATAGTTGCTTATTCCCTTTTCTTAATTACACAAACTCCTATCAAAGAGATATCCATAGTAATTTTACTTTTAAAAAAAAGTTTCAAATTTCACTTTCATAAAATGTATGATAATCATAGGATAATTGTATACATTTATGAGAAGTTTTAATACTAAGAATACATTAATAGGTTGGAAGGAATTCTTCCTCTTCTTAGAAGAAGAGAAAAGCCAAATAAACAGAATGTCAACAACTCTACTCAGATACATTAGAGAACTCATGTCTGAAACAACTTGTTGCCCTAAAACTATAGCAATAGACAAGCCAATGCAAAAATAGTGACAATTTTTATACAGTCACAGAGCTCTCTGTTCTTAGCAAGGCCTACCTTCAAAAGAAACAATTTTAGCATTGCCTAGACAACCTGTCTTACCAAAACCTGACCAACCTAGGGGAAGAGAAATATCCAACCCTAACCCCTTCTAGCCTTAAATTTGTAAAAAGATAAAAACCAAACTTAGGCTCACTAAAACCTAATTTGAGGACTATACAATGTTACCTCCACGTGCCATATCATCACAATGGAGCTCCTGTATAATAGCAAAGGATTACAGCTTACTTATGGAGTCCCAAAGAAACCAAAATACAGAGGAGACTAAAACAATAACATTGGGGAAAATTTTAGTTTCTTACACTACAGCTATAATGAAGAATAAATAAATTCTAACTGCTAAACAGAAAACCTCACATTCAAGTCATATCTTTGTTAATTTATTTTACTCAATTACAGCATGCTCACTTTTAACAAAAAATTACCTGGTGTACTGAAAGACATAAAGCACAGTTTGAAAAGTAAAGAAAGCAAGCATTAAATCCAGGATAAAATATGGCAGAAACTTTGAAATTATTAAACGGAAAAGTTTAAATAACTCTCACAGTGCCAAAATCTCTAATGGAAAAGTGAACAACATGCAAGAATAGATTGCTAATGTAACAGAGAGATGGGAAATGTAAAATAGAATCAAACATAATGCTCTAAATGAAAAAGTTCATAACAGAAATAAACAAAGTATTTGATGGTATTATCTGTGGACTGGCCATAGACAAGGAAAAAAGTCATTGAACTTGATTTATGCTATGTGTAGAAACTTGAAAAAAAGCCAAGAAACTTAAAGATATGTTAATAGAAATTTGCAAAACTGAAATCCAAAAGAAAAATGAATGAAAACAGATGACCATATCCAAGGAATATGGGTCAATTCCAAAAGGCATAACATGGATGTAATAAAGATATCATAAAGAAAATAAGTGAGAAACAGAAAAAATATCTAAGTAATAATGATTGAGAAATTTTCAAAATTAATGACAAACATCAAATCACAGATCAAACAAGCTCAGAGAACACTAAGCAGAATATGTACTAAAAGCATACACGTAGGCACATTATTTTCAACCTGCAGAAAAATTAGAGCAAAGAAAAAATGTTGAAGAAGGTGAGAAAACAAACAAACACCTTTCTTAGAGATAAATAAGAATAAGAATTACACTAGGTATTTTGTCAGAAACCATGAAAGTTAGCTGGACAGGGTTGCTCACACCTAAAATTCCAGTGCTGTGGAAGAGAGGAGGATCCCTTGAAGCCTGATGTTCAAGACCAGCCTTGGCAACATATTGAGGTTCTGTCTACACACACACACACACACACACACACACACACACACACACACACACAAAATAACTAAAACACCAACAACAAAACAAAATAATCCAGGAATGGTGACTTGTTCCTGTAGTCCTAACTACTGCAGAAGCTATGGTAAAAGGACTGCTTGAGTCCAGGAATTTCAGGTGGCAGTGAGTTTGTAGGGAATAAATTTAAATGTTTAAAGAGAAGTGCTGAAAAACAAAAACAAAACTCAACTAACCTAGAGTTCTATATTCAGTAAAATTATTCTTCAGAAGTAAAGAGAATAGACTTCCTAAGATAAACAAAAATTGAGGGAATTTGTGATCCGTAAACCCGTCTTGTGAGTAAAGTTAAAAGAAGTTCTTCACAAAGAAGGAAAATAATATATGTCAAAACTATGAATGTACATAAAGAGAAATAATATCAGAGAAGAAATAAAGTTAAAATTTAAAAAAATAATTTATATTTTTAATTGATCTAACAGATAACAATTTGTTCAAAGTAACAACAATGTATGTGGTGATTATGGAGTATGGATAAACGAAGTAAATGACTGTAATGATATTAGGTATGACAGGGTAGAATTTGGAATGCTCTGTTATAAGATTCTTACACTGACAGTGAAGTGACGTAGTTATTTGAAAGGGGATTTAGTTACAAATATGTAAGTTGTAAGAAACTCATTAAATTTTTTGAAATGATATAATTTTTATACTAAAAGAAGAGAGAATATGGAATTATACAAAGGCAAAATCAAAAGCAGAGAAGGCAGAAAAAAGAGGAAAACAAAACAAAACAAAAAAGAACAAGGGCAATGAGGAGAAAATAGTTACAAATAATATACACTAATCCAATGATGGCAATAATCGCTCTCAATGTAAAGAGTATAAATTTAAAAACTAAAGACAAATAATATCATGGTAGATACAGAAAATAAGACCCAACTATATGGTGTCTACAGGAAACCCAGTTCAAATATTAAAACATAGATAGAATAAAAAAGCAATGGGATAGAGAAAGACAAACCATGCTAACATAAATTTAAAAAAAGAAAAGGTTAGAGCAGCTATTTTAATTTCAGATAAGTCAGACTTCAGAACAAGGAAAATGTTTTAGAATACAAAGAGGCATTAAATAACCATAAAAGAGTCAATTGTTTAAGAAGACAAAATAGTCCTTAATGTGCATTATATCAGAAACAGAAGAGGGCTCGTGAATCTTTAAATTTCATTTAAAATATGATAAAAATACTATGCTTGCAAATTTGATAAGATGAACCAATTATTTAAAATATGTAATCTAGAAAATACTTTTTAGAAGAGGTATATAATTTTCTGTTAATCATTTACCTTGAAACAATTGATATTCTAAGCATTCAGTGCCATTTAAAAGATTATATTGCTTTGTATACATTCATATAAGCTATTTAAAGGAGACTGCTTCTACCATATTGTCAGTCAATTGACATTTCTTGTACACTTCTCATTTACCAGTAAAATAGTATTCCTCACATTGTGCTAAATATCAATCCCACTGGTGTTATCAGAAGTAAAGAAAATTCAAACATTTACATCTTCCCTTCTGATTTGTATCTTTCAAGTGCTAACATAATATTTCATAAGAAAGATATTCTCAATTATATTATGTATTAATTTGTTTGCATGCTGCTATGAAGAAATACCCTAGATTGGGTAATTTATAAAGAAATGAGGTTTAATTGACTCACAGTTTCACATGGCTGGGTAGGCCTCAGAAAACTTACAGTCATTGTGGAAGTCACCTCTTCATGGGGAGCCAAGAAAGAGACTGAGTTCCGAGCCAAGGGAGAAGTCCCCTATAAAACCATTAGATCTTGTGATAACTCACCATCACAAGAAGAACATGAGGGAAACCACCCTGTCATTCAATTATCTCCATCTGACCTTGCCATTGACATATGGGAATTATTACAATTCAAGGTAAAATTCAAGGGTGGGGACACAAAACCAAATCATACCACTTAGCCCTTGGCCCCCCCAAAATCTCATGTTCTCACATTTCAAAACACAATCATGTCCTTTCAACAGTACCCCAGTCTTAACTCATTTCAGCATTAACTCAAATGTCCACAGTCCAAATTCTTACATGAGACAAAACAAGTTCCTTCTACCTATGAGCCTGTAAAATCAAAACAGGTTAACTACTTTCTAGATAGAATGAGGATACAGACATTGGATAAATACACTCATTCCAAAACGCAGGGGCTACAGGTCCCATACAAGTCCGAAATCCAATAGGGTAGTCATTAAACTTTAAAGTTCCAAAATGATCTCCTTCGACTTCATGTCTCACATCCAGGTCACACTGCAATGCAAGTGACGAGTTCATTGCAAGGCATGGTGCAAGAGGTGGGTGATGCAAGATGTGGGTGATCATGAACTTGGGCAGCTCTGCCCCTGTGGCTTTTCAGGGTACAGTCCTTCCCCCCTCTCCCGCCATTGAGTGTCTGCAGTTTTTTGAGGTACGTGATACAAGTTGTCAGTGGATCTATAATTCTGGAGTCTGAAGAACAATGTACCACTTCTCATAGCTCCAGTGTGGACTCTGTATGGAAGCTCCAACCCCACATTTTACCTTCACACTGACCTAGAAGAGGTTCTCCATAAGGGATCCATCCCTACAGCAATTTCTACCTAGACATCCAGGTGTTTCCATACTTCTAAAATCTAAGTGGAGGTTCCCAAACCTCAATTCTTGACTTCTTCACACCCTCAGGCCCAACGCCACATGGAAGCTGCCATGGCTTGGGGTTTGCACCCTCTGAAGCAAAGGCCTAAGCTGTACCTTGGCTCCTTTTAGCCACAGCTGGAGCAGATGTGATAAAAGACATGAAGTCCCAAGGCTTCACACAGCAGGGAGGCCCTGGACCTGGCCCAGGAAACAATTTTTCTTTCCTAGGCTTCCACGTCTGTGATGGGAATGGTTGCTGTGAAAGTCTCTGACATGCCCTGAAGACACTTCCCATTGTCTTGATGAATAACATTCAGTTCCTCACTACTTATGTAAATTTCTGCAGCTGGCTTATATTTCTCCCCAGAAAATGAGTTTTTCTTTTCTATTGCATCCTCTGACTGCAAATTTTCTGAACTTTTATGCTCTACTTTTCTTATAAACATACATTCTGATTCCAAACCATATCTTTGTGAATATATAAAACTGAATACTTTTAACAGCACTCAAGTCATCTCTTGAACAGTTTGCTGCTCAGAAATTTCTTCTCCTAAATACCCTAAATCAGCTCTCTCAGGTTCAAAATTCCACAAATACCTAGGGCAGGGGCAAAATGCTACCAGTCTCTTCACATAGCAAGAGTCACCTTTACTCCAGTTCCCGACAAGGTCCTCATCACCATCTGAGACCACTTCAACCTGGACTTCATTGTCCATATCACTATTAACATTTTGGTCAAAGCCATTCAACAAGTTTCTAGCAAGTTCCAAACTTTCCTACATTTTCCTGTCTTTCTTTGAGCCCACCAAACTGTTCCAACCATTGCCTGTTACCCAGTTCCAAAGTTGCCTCCATATTTCTCAGTATCTTTACAGCAGTGCCCCGCCCTCTGTGGTACCAATTTACTGTATGAGTTTGTTCTCACACTGCTATGAAGAAAAACCCAAGACTGGGTAACTTATGAAGAAAAGAAGTTTAATTGAGTCACAGTTCTGCATCGCTTGGGAGGCCTCAGAACTTGCAATCACCACAGAAGGCAGCTCTTTAGGGGGTGGCCAGAGAGAGAATGAGTGCCAAATGAAGGGAGAAGGCCCCTATAAAACCATCAGATCTTGTGAGAACTCACTCACCAACACGAGAAGAGCATAGAGAAACTGCCCCTATGATTCAACTATCTCCACTTGGTCCTGCTCTTGACGTGGGGATTATTACAATTCAAGGAGAGATTTGCCTGGGGACACAGAGCCAAGCCATATTATATTATTTTAAATACTTGAGTATTATAGATTGAATAATATAATTGAGAATATAAATGATATTTATACAATTATATTATTCTGAATATTAAATATTATAGATTAAATCTCTCTGTCTCTCTCATTCTCTTTCATGCCCACCTTTCTCCCTTCCACCTTGCCTCCCTCTTTTCTTGCACATAAATACATGCATAAGCATCATTGTCTATGCTGAACATTTTACACCAAACTGCAAACTCTATTTTGCTAGTTTTATCATATAGCCATTCCCACTCAGCCCCTGGGGTAGGATCATGATTGTTAGCCAAAAATAATGACTTCTACTTATACTGAACTTAATTCAAGTTAAGTGTATGGCTGTTCTTGCTAATGAGATGTATGAATATTCTACTGGACAGAGTGTGTATATGCATGGCAGAATAATTTTTGCTAAAAAATCTGTTCTTGTAAATGTGCTAGATATCTTTTGCTTTCCTCTTGTCTTTACTGTTTGGTGGTGTTTTGTTGTTGTTGTTGTTTTGGCATATCTGGAACTGTACCAGCTATTTTGCAATCAGATGGCAAGTCTGTGATTCAAAGCTCTCAACCTGGATACAGGCATGGATGTGTAGAAAGAGCCTGGAGTTTCTACTGATATAGTTAAGGTAATACACCAACTTTGGCTTCTAATAAAAGGTCGATAGTCTCATGATATCAGCCATTACAAATCAGGTAATTTTGCCGAAATGTAATACTTGGCACAGGTCTTCACCAAAACATACTTGCTTAGTGATAAGACAAGCTTATTTAGATATAGCTGAAACACACACACACACACACACACACACACACACACACACACACACAAACACCCACACTGAATGAAAGAAGAAATGTATTCATAAACAATTATTCCCTGTATTTTTCTAAAGGAAGAAAAGAAACAATATGCAACTCCTACTATCCAGAGATGAGGACAAGGAAGAAGAGAGTTGGAATAAAAGGGAGAGAAAGCATCAAGTGCCCTAAAAAAATTTTCACAATTTTCCATTTAACTGGCTCTGGTAGGACTGAAAATATGATACAGAAAGATATTATTCTGGATAGAATAGAGGTGGTTAAAGGGAAATTGATGTCCAAGTGTTAGCCCAATTTTTGCCACATTAAGGTTTTCTGATTTCTTCCTGCTGATACAGCGTTTATAATTGATATAGTGCTTATAACTAACAATGCTTATGACTAATACAGTGCCCCAATTTTACTTTTGCCTGAAAATACATGACCTTTAAAAGTAAACTCTATAATGTTATTTCCTTTCAGTTTTTATTTGCAATATCAATTTTGATACTAACTTAGATATTTTGACTATCAGGTGGCTATGATGGGTGGACATATGAATAAGGCTGACTCAAGACTTTAAAAATACAAAGGACATGCACAAAATTGAAAATCATTCTCCAGGAAATCAATGTCTATAAAATATTCAGGGACATTCTCTAAATGATTAATTATAACATCTGTTGCTATAATAACATCTGGTCATAACACCATAAAATCCCTAGAAGAAAACCTAGGCAATACCATTCAGGACATAGGTGTGGGCAAGGACTTCATGACCAAAACAGCAAAAGCAATGGCAACAAAAGCCAAAATAGACAATTTGGATCTAATTAAATTTAAGAGCTTCTGCACAGCAAAAGAAACTATCAGAGTGAACTGACAACCAACAGAATGGGAAAACTTTTTTACAACCTGCCCATCTGACAGAGGGCTAATATCCAGAATTTACAATGATCTTAAATTTACAAGAAAAAAACAAACAACCCCAATTAAAAGGTAGGCTAAGTATACAGACAGACACTTTTCAAAATAAGACATTTACGCAGCCAACAAACATATGAAGAAAAGCTCATCATCACTGGTCATTAGAGAAATGCAAATCAAAACCTCATTGAGATATCATCTCTTACCAGTCAAAATGGTGATCATTAAAAAATCAGGAGACAACATGCTGGAGAAGATGTGGAGAAATAGGAATGCTTTTATACTGTTGGTTGGAGGTTAAATTAATTCAAACATTGTGGAAGACAATGTGGCGATTCTTCAAGGATCTAGAAATAGAAATACCATATGACCTCACAATCCCATTACTGGGTATATACCCAAAGGATTATAAATCATTCAATTATAAAGACACATACACAGGTATGTTTACTATAGCACCGTTCACAATAGCAAAGACTTGGAACCAACCCATATACCCATCAATGATAGACTGGATAAAGAAAATATGGTACATATATACCATGGAATACTATGCAGCTATAAAAAAGGATGAATTGATGTCCTTTGCAGGGACATGGATGAAACTAGAAACCATCATTCTCAGCAAACTGACACAAGAACAGAAAACCAAACACCACATGTTCTCACTCATAAGTGGGAGTTGAACCATGAGAACACATGGACACAGGGGAGGGAACATCACACATCGGAGCCTGTCAGGGGGCAGGGGAGGGATAGCAGGGGCGAGGGGATTAGGGAGGGATAACTTTAGGAGAAATACCTAATGTAGATGACTGGGATGGATGCAGCAAACCACCATGGCATGTTTATACCTATGTAACAAGCCTGCATGTTCTGCGCATGTACCACAGAAGTTAAGGTATAATAAATAAATTACAAAAATTAACATCTCATCATAGAAAAGTGATCCATGAAAGAGAGAAAGTTAAAGCAAGACAGTCTCCATTGGTAGTAGCTTCCAAGGAATGCATCATCTTTACTGACATTTAAACGCATATGTAAAAATACTTAATGTGTTTGGGTTAGTGTTGATGATGGATTGTCATTTAAGTGTATCTTCTGCATAACTTCTTCTGCAAGTTCACCCTCTTAAAAGGCAGATGTTTCAGGTATTTTGGGGCTTACAATTTTAATGGGTTACTATTTTTTGTGTGTGTGGCAAATGGTGCTTCCAGAATGATGATGTAAGTTTTCAGAATAGCTAATGTGATAGAAGTCTCTGAAATCATAATTATGTGCCTTGATTTTGTTTATAAAGAAATAAATTTGGTGGCATCAGTTTCTTAAAATAGGCAAAATGACACAGTACTCTAGTGATACTTGTTTGGAAATATAGATAATAGGAGTTAGAGTTAGTTACTGGTAGTCAGGAGAATTGGCTAACTTCATGATCTGTTACTTGTAATGTCAATTAGCTATTTCTCCTCATGTTCATCTGTTCTGTAGATCAGCAACCATAAAGTCACAAAAACTAGTGGTATGAAAAAATTTAAGGCCTCAGTAAGTATTTCTTTAAGTGAGTCCTAATACTGGCTCCTTATCTTGCCACTTTGCATATACTTATTTTGAACTTCTCACTTCTTGACTGTCAGGTGTTACTTAAACTTCCAGTCTTTTTTATATATAGTTTGCTCTTTCAACATTTCATCCCCGCCCATATGATAAACTCCGATTTAATTATTCTTTGGGTTCCTGTTAGATTTCTGCTTATTTCAGTAATCTTTTCTCTCCAGCAAATCAGGATTAGTGACTTGTTTATTAAATTCCATGATTCCTATGACAAAACACATAATAAATTTAAATTGTGTTTATCTTTATGAAGTCAGTGTTCAAAACTCTCTACAACACTATCACATTTTACTACTCTGTATTAAAATGTACCAATTTAAATATTTAAAACTTTTAATAAAGTGATTTTTTAAAATCATTGAGTATTTAAGATTTACTTCAGAAAAAAAAGTTACTACTAAGTGTTTTCCATAAATACTTCTAAGGTATCTAGTTGTATTTGTGTTCTGTGGCTTCCATAATAAATTACTGCAAGGTTAGCATCTTAAAAAAACATAAATTTATCTCATGTTGCTTTTCTAAACACTTAGGGGAAAAAAACATAAATTTATCGTCTTATCTTATGATTCTGTATTTCAACAGTTTCATTTGTTGTTTGGTTTGTTTATTTTTAAAATAGGGTCTCACTATGTTGCTCATGCTGGATTTGAATTTCCAGACCTAAGTGATCCTCCTGCCTCAGGCTCTTCAGTAGCTGAAGTTACAGGTACTTGCCAACATGCCCATCTTTGTATGGCAGAAGCCTTAAGGCCAGATTAATAGCAATCTTAGTTCCATCTCCAACCCTCATTAAGTTAAAAAAAATAACTGACAGATAATGTATGTTTGTTTTTTGTTTTTTGTTTTTTTTATTTTGAGATGGAGCCTTGCTCTGTCTTGCCTAGGCTGGAGTGCCGTGGTACGATCTCAGCTCACTGCAGCCTCCGCCTCTTGGGTTCAAGCCATTCTCCTGTCTCAGCATCCCAAGTAGCTGGGACTACAGGTATGTGAAACCACATCCAGCTAATTTTGTATTTTTAGTACATGATGAGGTTTCATCATGTTGCTCAGGTCAACCTCGAACTTCTGACCTCAGGTGATCCACCCGCCTCAGTCTCTCAGTGCTGGAATTACAGGTGTGAGCCACAATGTCTGGCTGACACACTAACACTATATGTTTTTATTGTGTACAACATGATTTTTGAAGTATATAAATATTGTGGAATGGTTAAATCTAGCTAGCTAACAAATACATTACCTCACATAGTTATTTTTGTGGTGACAGCACATAACAACCACTCTTTTTACATTTTTCAAGAATACATTATATCATCATTAACTACCAGAGGCTTTGATGATTAGCGGAGAGGGGACAATGGGAAGATCAAAGGGTACATAAGTACAGTTAAAAGGAATACATATCAAGACATCTATTGTACAAGGCGACTACAACTAATGGTGAAATATTGAATTATTAACTTTTGACATTGTATTTGAACATACTTAGAGGTTTCAGGTATAAGGAACGGGACATGTTTGGGGGTGCCAAACACTGAAATTAGTTTTGGTTCTTTTGTTTTGTTTAGCTTTGTATTTTGTTTTTGAATTTAGACATCTGTAGATGTTTTCCATGTATAAAGTTGTAAAGAATACTTTTAACTGAAATACAATCAAACATATAGTAAGTCCTTATAGTGGGACTTTCAGTGTTAATTTACTGAGTTCACCAAATAACTTAGAATCCTTTTTTAAAATGAATCAGAATTACTTATCTCCATTCAAAATAAGAGTATTTTTGTTGTTATTGTTGTTTTTCTCCTAATATAACAAATATTAAATGGAATCTCAATTGCAGCTAGAAAAATTCAGTGTATCCTTTAATGCATTGAAGGATATTGCATTAAATATAAATAAAATGATGAATAGCATTGTAGCTGAAATTTTACAGACACAGGTAATCCTCAGAACAACTGGAACCAGGAGCTTGAACAAAGCCAATTATTTTTTCTCTTTGAATACACTTCATTGTTTTCACTCACTTGGACTTTCTCTTGATAATGAAAAACACATCCTCTTAAGGTGTTTGAATTTTGCATCTCACAGCTTCAGCTGAAGAAAGGGCTTTACTATATACTCTTGGGCCACGTTTAATAGCCCTAGATCAGAAATTCTTTCCACATTTTGTTTAATTATCCAAATGTGGAGTAACAGAAGGCAGGAGTGAGTGCCAGAGTCACATTCTATTAAAAATACAATATCCTTGTGCAATGGAGAGAAGTAATTCCTAGAAAATACTAACTGGGGAAACAGTACCACTAATAACCAAAAGAAAACATAAGTAGTAGTCAATATATTGTGTCTAATAACTATCAATTTCCTGAGTAAATAAAAAAAATTAGTATGTTTTGACTTTAAATAAATTCTATCTTAAATCTTGATATCATCAATAATTTATTACTATGACATACAATTTACCATTAAATCAATTACAATAAGAGTTAAATGTTCATCTTCATAGATATAAGGTATGTAATGATTTTTATTCACCAAAGCAGTATTTTGTTAGATTCAATGAGTCCTAATTACCAATAAAAATAGATACATTGGAACGGTTTTTCATAGCCACCATTTAAACCAAGTAATTATTCCTTCTGTGTCACAAATAATTTTTAGTAAAGGCTTAGAATACTCACTCTTTTGGCATTCTTTTAAATCAGATAAAAATTTCTATATGCTCACTTTGCCTGGCTCCAAGACTTGTAAAAATTGCCTTAATTCCTGGCAGTATATTCAACACTGGTGGTATATAAAGTGTCTTAGCTGCTCATGTTTAATCGATATAACAAAGGAAGTGGTTGCATAACTTCTAGCTTACTGCTGTCTATCAAAGAGAGATTTATGAATAAAGGCAAATAAAATAGCAAGTGTAAAAATAAAAACAGCTCCCCTTTTATACTAATATTTTAATAAATCAATTTCAGGGCATCTTCCTCATCACAACTACCAGTACTACAATGCTCTTCAACAATTAGAAAACTGTAGCTTAGCAACTTTGATGTTTTAAGGTCATGGGTTTATTAAGGAGGGATCTAAGTCTCATTCTCAATAGCATAAATTCTTTATCATAACATTGATACTCTTTTCTTTCTTTTTATATTACTTGCTTGTAAATGTCTATGTATTTTATTTTTTTATTTTTATGGGTACATAGTAAGTGTATGTATTTATGAGGTGTGAGAAGTTTTGATACAGGCATGCCATGTGAAATAAAGACATCATGGAGAATAAGGTAACCATCCCCCCAAGCATTTTTCCTTTGAGGTACAAACAATCCAATTACATTCTTTATTTTAAAATGTACAATTATTATTGTCTATAGATACCTATTGTGCTATCAAATAGTAGGTCTTATTCATTCTTTCTAATTTTTTGGAGCTATTAACAATCTCCCTTCCTCCAAATCCCCCCCACCACCTGTCGGAACCTGTAGCAACCATCCTTCTACTTTCTATGTCAATAAATGTTTTGATTTTTATATCCCATAAATAAGTGAGGATATATAATGTTTGTCATCTGTGCCTGGTTGATTTCACTTAACATAATGATCTTCAGTTCTATCCATGTTGTTTCAAAGGACTGGATCTCATTCTTTTTTATGGCTGGCTAGTACCGCCTTTTCTTTACCCATTCATCTGCTGATAGATACTTAAGTTGCTTCAAAATCTTAGCTATTGTAAACAATGTTGCAACAAGCGTGGGAGTTCAGGCATCTTTTTAATATACTGATTTCCTTTCTTTGGGTTATATACCCAACAGTGGAATTGATGGATCATATGGCAACTCAATGGTTAGCTTTTTTTTTTGGAAAATTCATACTTTTCTCCATAGTGATACTAATAATTTACATTCCCACTAACAGTGTACAAGGGTTCTCGTTTCTCCACATCCTTGCCAACATTTGTCATTGCCTGTTTTTTTGGATATAAGAAATTTTAATTGGGGTGAGATGATAATTCATTGTAGTTTTGATTTGCATTTCTCTGATATTATTTGCATTTCTCTGAGTACCTTTTCATATCCCTGTTTGCCATTTGTCTGTCTGTCTTTTTTTGAAAAATGCCTATTCAAATCTTTTGGCCATATTTTTGGTTAGATTATTAGGTTTATTTTCTACAGAGTTGCTTGAGCTCCCCTTGTCAGATGGGGAGTTCGGAAATATTCTCTTTCATTATGTGGGTTGTCTCTTCACTTTGTTGACTGTATCCTTTGCAGTGAAGCAACTTTTTAACTTGTTTATTTTTGTTTATTTTTGCCTTGGCTCTCTGTACTTGTGGGGCATTGCTCAAGAAATCTTAACCCAGAACAATTTCCTTCAGATTTTCCTCAATGTATTCTTGTAGTATTTCTAGAGTTTGCCACCTTAGATTCGTCTTTAATCCATTTTGATTTGATTTTTCTATGTGGTTAACAGATAGTTTCATTCTTCTGCATACGGATATCCAATTTCCTCAGATAATTTTTTCCTCTTTTTTTACTGTAGGTTCTTGGTAACCTTTTGAAAAATGAGTTCACTCATTTTTCAAAATGTTTTCAAATGTTTTTATGTCAGCACCAATTATTTTTATTACTATAGCCCTGTAGTATAATTTGAAGTCAAGTAATGTGATTTCTCCAGCTTTATTCTTTTTGCTTAGGATAGCTTTGGCTATTCTGGGCCTTCTGTGATTCCATATAAATTTTAGGACTTTTTTTTTCTATTTCTGTGAAGTATATCATTGGTATTTTGATAGAGATTGCATTGAATCTGTAGATTGGTTTGAAGTATATGGACATTTCAACAATACTGATTCTTCCAATTTATGAACATGGAATATTTCCCATTTTCTGTTATCCTCTTCAATTTTCTCATCAATGTTTTATAGTTTTCACTATAGAAATCTTTCACTTCTTTGGTTAATTCCTAGGTGTTTAATATTATGTGTGGCTATTATAAAGAGGATACTTTTAAAAATTCTTTTTCACGTTGTTCACTGTTGATATACAGAAATGCTACTGATTATTGTATGTTGCTTTTGTATCCTGCAAATTAATTGAATTTGTTTATCCATTTTAAAAGTCTTTTGGTGGAGTCCAAATGTAAGATCATATGACTGGCAAACAAGGATAATATTACTTCTTCCTTTTCAATTTGGATGCCTTTTTATGTCTTTCTCTTGTCTCATTGCTCTAACTAGGACTTCCAATACTATGCAGAATAACAGTGATGACAGAGGGCATCTTTGTTATGTTTTATTTCTTAGAAGAAGGGCTTTCACTATTTTCCCATTCAGTACGAGAGTAGCTATGGGTCTGTTGTACATGACTTTTATTATGTTGAGATATGTTCCTTCTACACTGTAGTTTTTTAAGGGTATTTATCATAAAGAGATGTTGATTCAAATACTTTTTCAGCAGCAATTGATCAGATGGTTTTATTCTTCATTTTGTTGATATAATGTATCACATCGATTGATTTACAGATGTTGAACCATTTTTGCATCCTAGGGATAAATCCTACTTGGTCATTATAAATAACCTTTCAACGTACTATTGAATTTGGTGTGCTTGTAATATGTTGAGGATTTTTACATCAATATTCATCAGTTATGTTGGCCCTTAGTTTTATTTTTATTTTTTTGTGTTGTCTCGGTTTTGATGTCAGGGTAATATTGGCTTCAAACATTGAGTTTGGATGTATTCTTTCCTCATCTATTTTTCAGAATAGTTTGAGTAGAATTAGTTTTTCTTTAAATGTGTGATAGAGTTCAACAGGAAGCCACCAGGTCTCAGGCTTTACTTATTGGAAGGCATTTTATTACGGTTTCAATCTCGCTAATTGATATTTGTCTGTTCATGTTTTAGGAACCATTCAAGTTTTATCTCATTCAATCTTGTTAGGTTGTATGTATCCAGGAATTTGTTCATTTATTCTAGATTTTCCAATTTATTGGTTTATCATTGCACATAGTAGCCACTAAGAATCCTTTGAATTTCTGGATTATCAGTTGTAATGTATCCCTCTTTATCAGTGGTTTATTTGAATCTTCTCACTTTTATTCTTAGTCTGGCTAAAGGTTTGCTAATTTTGTTTGACTTTTTAAAAAACAAGGTTTTGTTTAATTAATCTCTTGTATTTTTTTCAATTTCAACTTCATTGATGTCTGCTCTTATTTTACTATTTCTTTTCACCTACTAATTTGTCATTTGGCTTGCTACTGCATTTCTGGTTCTTTAAGATGCATTGTTAGGTTATTTATTTGACATTTTTCTTCTTCTTGATGTAGGCACTTATAGTATAAACTTCCCTCTAAGTGCTGTTTTTGCTATATCCCATATGTTTTGGTATGTTATGTTTGCATTATCATTTGTTTCAAGAAATTTTTAAAATTCCTTCTTAATTTCCTCATTGATCCACTAGTTATTCAGGAGTATATTGTTTAATTTTCATATATTTGTATAGTTTTCAAAATTCCTCGTTATTAATTTCTAGTTTTATTTCATTGCTGTCAGATAAGATACTTGATATTATTCCAGGTTTTTGAATGTTTTAAGATTATTTGGACACCCAATATATAGTCTATCCTTAAGAATAATTTATGTACTGAGAAAAAGAATGTGTATCCTGTAGCTCATTGATAAAATATTCTGTAAATATATATAAGATCCATCTGATCCATAGTGCAAATTAAGTCTGATGTTTCTTCATTGACTTTCTGTGTGGAATATTAGTCCAATGCTAAAAGAAGAGTGTTGAAATTCCCAGCTATTATTGTATTTTGGCCAATCTCTCTAACTTTGATAATATTTGCTTTATATTTTTGGGTTATCCAGTGTTGCATGCATATATATTTAAATTGTTATATCCTCTGGCTGAATTGAGCCCCTTATCATTATATAGTGACTTTCTTTGTATATTCTTTATTTTTTTTTTCATTGTACTTTGGGCTTTGGGTTACATGTGCACATCCTACATCCTGCAGGATTGTTACAGAGGTACGTACATGCTATGGTGGTTTGCTGTCTCCATCCCCTTCTCTCCTAGTTTTGTTCTTGAAATCTATTTTCTCTGATATAAGTATAGTAACTCCTACACTTTTCAGTTTTCATTAGTGTGGAATATCTTTTTCCATCCCTTTATTTTCAGTCAATTGTGTCTTTATAGGTAAAGTGTGTTTGTTTTAAGCTAAAGATCAATGAGTCTTGCTTTCTCATCCACTCAGCCAGTATATGCTTTTTGATTAGAGAGTTTAGTGCATTTACATTCAGTGTTATTATTGACAAGTAAGACTTATTCCTGCCATTTTGTTATTTGTTTTCTGGTTGTTTTATAGTTTTCTATTCCTTTCTTCATTCCTTCCTGTCTTCCTTTTAGTGAAGGTGATTTTATCTGGTGATAATATTTAATTTTTTGCATTTAATTTTTTGTGTATTAATTGTATGCCTTTTGTTTTGAGTTACCATGAGACTCTCAAATATTCTCTTATAACCCATTCTTTAAACTGAGTAAGACATTAACACTATTTTCATTAACAAATGAGCAAAAGAAAAGTAGCAAAAATCTACATCTTAACTTTGTCCCTGTGATTTCTAACTATTTGTTGTTTTTACTTATGTCATTTTATTATGTCTTGAAAAGTTGTTGTAGTTACTTTGATTGGTTCATCATTGAGTCTTTCTACATAGAATAAGAGTACTTTACACACCACAGTTACAGTTTTTAATATTCTGTGTACTTACTATCACCAGTGAGTTTTGTAACTTCAGGTAATTATTTATTGCTCATAAAGGTCATTTTCTTTCTAAGGGAAGTTCTCCTGTTAGTATTTCTTGTAGGACAGGTATAATTTTAATGAAATCCCTCAGCTTTTGATTGTTTGGTAGAGTCTGTTTATCCTTTATGTCTGAAGGATATTTTCACTGGATATACTATTCCAGGGTTAAAGATTGGTTCCCTTCAGCACTTTAAATATGCCATACCACTCTCTTCTGGCCTGTAAGGTTTCCACAGAAAAGCCTTCTGCCAGACGTACTGAAGCTCCATTTATTTTATTTGTTTCTTTTCTCTATCTGCTTTTAGAATTATTTCTTTATTCTTGATATTTTATTCTTAATAATCAAACTACCAAGAATAAAGAATAAAGAATTCTTTATAATAATCTTTATTATATAAGAATTTATTATATAAGAATTCTTTATTCTTGGTAGTTTGATTATTAAATGCCTTGAGACAGTTTTCTTTGGTTTAAATCTGCTTGGTATTCTATGACCTTCTTTTACATGGACATTAACATTTTTCTCTAGGTTTGGGAAGTTCTCAGTTATTATCCTTTTGAATAACCTTTCTACCTTTATCTCTTTCTCTATCTCCTCTTAAAGACCAATAACTCTTAGAGTTGTCCCTTTGAAACTATTTTCTAAATTCTGTAGATGTGCTTATTTTATATTCTTTTTTTTCTTTTGTTTCCTCTGTGTATTTTCAAATAGCCTGTGTTCAAGCTCACTAATTATTTCCTTTTACATAATCAATTCTGCTATTAAAGGACCTTGATACATTCTTCAGCATGCCAATTGCATTTTTCAGCTTCAGAATTCCTACTTGACTCTTTTCAATTATTTTAAACTATTTTTAACGTTTATCTCATCAAATTCAGACTTCCTTCTCTGTGTTATCTTGAATTTATTTGAGTTTTATCAGCACAGCTATTCTGAATTCTCTGTCTGGAAGATCACATATCTCTGTTTCTCCAGGATTGGTTTCTGGTGGCTTATTTAGTTCATTTGGTAAGGTCATATTTTCCTGGTTGGTATTGGTGTTAGTAGATATTTTTCAGTGTCTGGGCATTGAAGAATTATTTATTGTAGCCCTCACATCTGGGCTTACTTGTAACTGTCCTTCTTGCGGAGACTTTCCAATATTTGAAAGAACTTGGTTCTTGTGATCTAAGCTGTATCTGCTTTAGGGACACCTGAAGCCCAATAATGCTGTGGGTCTTGCAGACTCCTAGAGTACTGCCTTAACGGTCTTAAATAAAATCTTGGAGAATCCCTTGAATTACCAGGCATGGGCTCTTTCTCCCTTCCGTTACTTTATCCCAAACATACAGAATCTCTCTATTCTGAGCCATCTAAAGTGGGAGTGGAGCAACACCAGCATCCCTGTGGCCACTACCACTATGACTGCTGTGGGTCAGACCTAAAGCCAGCCTAATGTTGGTTATCACCCAATTCCTATTGTAATCACTCCCTAGCTGCTGCCTACTTTCACCTAAGGCCCTAGGGCTCTACGATCAGAAGCTAACACAGCCAGCCTGGGCTGTGTCTTTCACTTCATGGCTACGAGGTTCCCCAAGCCCCAAGTGGGTCCAGAAGTGCTGTCCAGGAGTCAGGGAATAGATCAAAACCTTAAAAGTCTATCTGGTAATCTATTGTATTGTGGCTGAGCTGGTGCTCAAACCACAAGATGCTGTCCTTCCCACTCTTTCCTCTCCTTTCCAAAGGCAGAAGAGCTTCACCCTATAGTCTGTGCCGCCACAGGCCACAAGAAGTACTGTCAGACTACTACCAACTTTCCCTTAAGTCTCAAGGTCTCTATTCATGCTGCCTGGCCTAAGACTCACCTTTCAGGGAAGTGGGCTTCCATCCTGCCTAGCGCAGGTCTAGAAATGTCATCCAAGAGTCAAGTCCTGAAATTGGAAACCTGAAGGGCCTACTTGGTGCTCTACCCAAGTATGTATGGCTAATTGAAGAGCAATGCTGGTCTCTAAGGTGCAAGACAAAGTCCACTTTACTTTTCCCTCTGCTTTTCTCAAAATATGGAGTTTTAGCCACCACAGCTGGTAATGCACTAAGTCTCACCTGAAGTCAGCAAGCCTCAGAGGCTCACCAAGGCCCTCGATGTAGTACCTGGATATCACCACTGGTTATTCAGGGCCCAGTGGCTCTTCAGTTAGCAGGGGATGAATTCTGCCAGGACTGATTCCTTGTCTTAAAGGCAGCAGGTTTTCTTCTGGTTCAGGGTGTGTCTAAAAATATCATCTGGAAGCTAGGTCCTAGAGGGGAAGTCTCATGACTCTGACCATTGCTCTATCCTGCCATAGCTGAGATGGTATCCTGGATATACAACAAAGTCCTCTCCACTCTTTGCTTTGCTTTACTCAAGTGGAAGGAAAGGGTCTTTGGGGGACTGCAAGCTGTGCTGCCTGGGTTCAAAAAGGGCTGATGCCAGCACTTTCTTGGCTGCCTCAGCTGGTGTCTTAGTATGTTATGTGGCCCTCTAGTCTACTGTCTTTGGGTCTAGCTTGTGGAGATAGCAGTAGTAGTTGGTGGAAATGATAACTCAATTTAAAAAATAACTTTCAATAACTGACAATGGCATGATTCATTGAAGAACGCTCAAAAAAGTCATTTAACAAGACCACCTCTGGAGTGATCGCTCAAGATGTATTTGTCATCCCCCGCTTAGTTCCTTTCATGCAAATATTACAGAGAATCTTAAAAAGAATGGCAGAACGACATATCCAAATCAATTTACTAACAAAATTAATAACACACTGACTTAAATTGTGATCAACAGGAAAATTTCCTAAGAGAGGTAATGAGATAGCTCACTCAGCAGGAGTATATCATAGGCTACGAGGACTTTTGGGACTCAAACTGCATTGTAATTACACATCTGAAAATCAGAAGAGCTGGTTTTCTATGGCGTCAAATGGTTCCAAACATTCAAGCTATGCATTGTTTGCTAATGATTTGCACTCTCCCTAAGTTACGAAAATCATTCATTTTACAGTCAGCCTTTACAAGTAAAATGTTCCTATTTCATTATATTTTACAGAGGAGGACAAAAGATATGTGTGCTTTTGCAAACTATTTTTGACATAATTAGGCAAGCTTTTGGCATACAAAGGTCTGTGAATTCTTCTCAACCAAAAATAAATGTACATTTTAAATCCCTTTAAATCTTTCAGTTGCAGGAGTACTTAGATAACTGGAGACATGCCTGCCTCTGCTATTTCCATTGGAAAACAAGAAATCTACACTGAGCAGAATTCTAAGTCTATAATGAATTTTATAACCTATGTCTTACCTAAATAGAAACAAGACATGTCTAAATGTCATTTCTGCACAAGCAAGGTTTATATAGGATCCAAAATTTCTCTTTATAACACTCTCTATGCCAAGGCTCCTTGTTCCTCATATGTAATTCCCATGCCTTAAGCACCCTTCCTAATTACATCACTGTTTTTTGGCCTTCCATCTCTGTGCATGGTCTAATATCTTGAAACATTTATAAATAATTTATAAACATTATTTGAATAGCTGCTATACAGTAACCACTATTTTATGCAAGGCATTATAGATATCAGCTGTATAAATTTGATCTGTGCTCTCTCAAAAGAGAGAATGGGAATCAGATGCACAAAAATTCTTTGTATACACAGTGGCTTAGGGCTGTATTACAGGTATATAGTGGATTTTGAAGACACATGAGTGAGAATAGTCAACTCTGCCTACAATCAGCCTAAGAATGCCTCCCAGAGGATTTAAAGCTTGAACATGGAATAAAAATTTCACAGATGATTTAGAAGAAAAGACATTCCAATAAAAAGACTTGCATGTATAAAGTCCCAAAACTCTGAACTGGTATGAATATATCTGCAAGAATTTTATTATAGTTGGAACTCTAAGTATTGAGAGGGAGGATGGAAAATACTGAGAAGTTTTAGAAGTTAGAATAAATACAATGATAAAGAACATTCACGTGATTTGACTCTGTGTCCCCACCCAAACCTCATGTCAAATTGTAATCTCTACATGTCAGGAGAGGGACCTAGTGGTAGGTAATTGGATCATGGGGGTAGTTTTTCCCCATGCTATTCTCGTGACAGTGTGTGAGTTCTCACGAGACCTGATGCTTTAAAATTGTGGCACCCCTGCCTCCTCACGCTCTCTATCCTGTTGCCTCATGAAGTAGGTGCTTACTCCTTCTCCACTTATTTCCATGATTATAAGTTTCCTGAGCCCTCTTTGGCCATGCAGAAATATGAGTTGATTAAACCTTTTTTCTTCATGAGTTTCCCAATCCCAGGTAGTTATTTATACCAGTGTGAAAACAGACTAATACAAGCATTAAAAATGCATCACATTTAATTGTCTCCAGAAACCTGCAGGTTACTAAAACCCACAGATATAAAGGAGCTAGTCCAAAGCCAATAGCTCCTCCTGGTCTTAACCTGTCTCAAATCAGGCTATTACTGCTGTTATAACGCACAGTACAGAGAATGAGTGAAGAACTTTTAGCCTTTAACCACTGTCAAACTAGCTATGCTAATGTGCCCTTGAGACATTAATAGATGACTAGCTAATTTAAACTTTTTCTATGGTATTAGTGGATGATAGCAGCTTCCTTTTAAGTTTCCTGAGAAAAAAAGTAAATACAGTCATGCATCACTTAATAATAGAGTTATATTCTGAGAAATGCATTGTTAGGTAATTTTTTCAACATGCAAACATCATACAATGTATTTACACAAGGCCAGATGGTATAACCTACTATGTACCTAGACTATCTTGTGCATATTTTATACATGTTTATATAAATATAAATGTATACTTTATGCATATGTAAACATAAATTTTGACTATTTATATATGTACTTGTACATACAAATGCATACATATGTACATATACATACACATATGCATGCATACCTTAACAGAAACTTTCAGTAGCAATGCAAAATGTGGGGAAACTAGAAAATAAAAATGCATGTTGTAGAGTTACAAATCTTTGCAAACCATTATGTTGATGGTCACCTTTTTTATATAACAATAGCATCATTCTTGTTCAGAAAGTTCCAGAGAGAAATCAAAGAGGCCAGAAAGTCTTCAGGTCATATCGATCCACAGATGCTTCTTGGCTTACAGTGGTGTTATACCCAATAAACTCATCATAAAGTCAAACCATGACAAATCAGGGATATTTTATTAGTCTGTTTTCATAATGCCATGAAGAACCGCCTGAGACTGGGTAATTTATAAAGGAAATAGATTTAACTGACTCACAGTTGTACAGGGCTGGGGAGGTCTCAGGAAACATAATTATGGCAGAGGCAAAGGGAAAGCAAGGCACCTTCTTCACAAGGCATCAGGAAAAAGAAGTGCCTAATGAAGCAGGCAGAGCCCCTTGTAAAACCATCAGATCTCATGAGAACTCCCTCACTATCATGAGAACAGCATATGGGAAACCACTACTATAATTCAATTACCTCCACCTGGCCTCTCCCTTGATACATGGGATTATGGAAATTATAATTTAAGATGAGATTTGGCTTAGGATACAAAGCCTAATAATATCAGAAGCTTTCATTGTACAAGAAAATCTGTTTGATTCCCAACCAGGAATGAAGCCTCCAGAATAGATAGCAGTATAAAAATTTATAGCATGAAGGCCATACACACACACACACACACACACACACACACACACACATATATATATATTGCCTCCAGCTAATGTGCTGGAATTTAGTTCAATGTATATATTTTAAAGAATATGGGTACTAGAATCCTAGGTGCAATGTACATACAGTATATAAAAACAGATGCAAATAGTTTCAGACAAAAATCATAATAATTATTCTCTGAGGAGAACAGAGTCCTTGATTAATAGTTTTCCTCAAAATAATATTATTTTAAAAGAGTGCGAAAAAAGCAATTTAACATGCAAAAATTTAAAAATGCTAAATCTTCGTATAATTTGGAAAAAGGAAACTAATAACAGTAGGTAGGGAACCAATACCTCAGAATTTCTATGTATGCTCTAACTGAGTTTTCACTCCATTAATAAAAGAATAAAACGAATCTATATGTAGAATGCCAGCTTGTCTATCATTAAGCTTATTTTATCAAGTTTATTCTAATAAGATTTTTTTAAAGTTTATGAAATAATACGTTATTTGAGGTTGATTACATCAAATATATATTCAAAACTCACACTCAGGGAATCACTTCTTTTAGAACTTATTGATTATGGTGTGACTTTCTTCATGCTATAAATACAGTCATCTGTTTTTCAACAAATTGTAATCTTCCTGAGAGCATGAATAGTGTCTTTTTTTCTCTCTACCACCAACACTTTGGTCTAAGACAAATAGCACATAATAAATGTTGTTTGTTTAGGTTAATTAATGATTGTATACATGAATGATTTTTAACAAGCATACTTGGAGTGACATACCATGATGAGGCATTAAAATAGAAATATTTAAATAAGATCTTTTATACCAATTGTGAGAAATAATTCCTATAACTTTTTAAAAATATTGTAATACAGACAATATTAAAAGCAAAGACACACTCATTTGTGTATATTTCAATGTTGAGTCAAGTTATTCTCAAATTTACATATTTGTTTTCATTTTCTTTTATATATCCTCACTTTGAGTATTTTTTTATTTTCAATATTGTAAGCTTAAATAATGTTAGAGTTAACTTGTTTCATTACATTTTTTGAAAACTATAAAAATAGCAATTTGTCTTTCTCTTTTAGGGCTGCTACGGCAAAACAACTTAGAGTGGGTAACTTACAAACAATAGAAATGTGCTGCTCATGTTCTGGAGGCAAGAAAATCCAATATCATGACACCAACAGGTTAGGTGTCTGGAAAGGGGCCCACTCGTCATAGATGGTACCTCCTTCTCTGTGTCTTTACATGGCATCAGTGCAAACAGTCTTTCTTAAGTCTCTTTTATAAGGGACCTGATCACCTCCCAAAGGCCTTATCTCTTTGATTTTTGTTTTTGTTTTGTTTTGTTTTTTGAAACACAGTCTCATTCTGTTACCCAGCCTGGAGTGCAGTGGCATGATCTTGGCTCACTGCAACCTCCCCCTCCCAGGTTCAAGTGATTCTTCTGCCTCAGCCTCTCAAGTCGCTGGGATTACAGGTGTGTGCTACCACACCTGGTTAATGTTTTATTTTTAGTAGAGATCAGGTTTTACTATGTGGACTAGGCTTGTCTTGAACTCCTGATGCTCAATTGATCCACCTGCCTTGGCCTCCTAAAGTGCTGGGATTAGAGGCATGGACCACAGCTCCCAGCTAGCCTTATCTCTTAATACCATGTTTTTGGGGATTATGCTTCTTCATATGAGATTTGGCAGTGGGGAGCCACATTCAGAATACAGCACAATTAAAATCAGGTAAATTTTGCAATCACTGTTTTAACAATTGATGATGGCAACAATCAACAATGTACACTAAAACCAGAGTGAAAGTTTGTTGGAGGTAGAAAAAGGTCTAAAATTATTATCTAAAAACTATGTATGAATCACAAAAGTCAAATGTACCTGTATGATGGATACCACCTTTACCAAATGCTAACATTAGCATCACAACAATGGAAGAAACTGACATTATATACTTTTTGATATATTTCAGTGATGAATACACATAAAAACTATATAGAATTCATGCCACAATATTTCCCCAAATCTAAACAAAAGGGAACCACTTGGCAAGGCCAGGTTTGGGATATCCTGCAAGAAAACTAGCCTAGATTATTTTTAAAAATTAATAACTTAAGCAGCACACACTCACATAAATATACCAACACACATACACAAAACAGGGGCACAGCTCTAGGAAAGAGAAACCTCAAATACAAAAAAAAAAAAAAAAAAAAAAAGTAGCTGGGCATGTTGGCTAGTGCATGCAATCCCAGCTACTCGGGAGGCTGAGGCAGGAGAATCACTTGNGTGTAGCATGCAATCCTTGATGGCTCTCAGTTACAATCTGAACATGATGTATATTTTGGTAATATTATGATATCTACATTAAATGTCTTAAAAGCAACATGATATTCTGATTATTTAGAAAATGTGATACTAAGTAGATACTTGATAAGGTATTTAAAAAGAAGCAATAGAATATTTGCATTTTACTTTGTAAGTGATTCAAAAATAAAATACAGTTAGACAAAAAAATGTTGTGAAATATCGACATTTAGAGCATTCAGGTAAAAATATATTGCTTTTTCAAATTTAGGTGGATTAAAAATCTTTCAAAATAAAATATTAAGGGAGTCCTACAAACAAATTAGATAGTCTAGATGAAATGGACAAATTCCTAGAACACACAACCTACTAAGTCTAAATTATGAAGAAATATAAAATGAGATTAACCCTATAAGTAATAAAGAAATTAAATCAGTAACCAAAAGCCCCCCCAAAAATAAATAAAATCTCAAGACCAGATGTTTTCATTGATGAATTCTACTCTATATTTAAATAAAACTAAAAGCAATTCTTTACAGACACTTCCAAAAAATTAGTAAGTAGGAAATATTCACAAACATATTCTATGATGTCAGCATTATCCTGATACCAAAGCCAGACAAAAACAGTACAACAAAACTACAATTCAATATCCCTCACAAATATTAACATAAATATCCTCAAGAAAACAATACCAAACTAAATTCAACAACACTTTTAAAGTTTTATACACAATGACCAAGTAGGATTTAGTCTCAGAGTACATGACTGCTTCAGCATATGGAAATCAATCAACACAGGATATCCATTAACAGAATACAGGGGAAAAAAAACATATAATAATGTCAATTGATGTAGAAAAGCATTTAACAGAAATCAACACATTTTCATGGTAAAAAAAAAAATCAACAAATTTGGATTAGAGAGCCACAATATTAACCTAATAAAGGCCATACATGCAAAACTCAGCAAACATTATGCTAAAAGGTGGAAGACTGAAAGTTTTTCTTCTATTTTTAGAATCAAGAGTAAGATGATATAGTTTGCCATTTATATTCAACATGGCACTAGAAGCTTTACCCAAAGCAATTAGGCAAGAGAAAGAAGAAAAGGTATCTAACTGGAAGGAAAGAAGTAAAATTATCTCTCTTCATAGATGATTTTATATGTTCTAAAACTAAGCCATGAATTGAACAATGTTGTAGGATTCAAAATTAAAATGTAAAAATCAGTGGCATTTTTGTAGACTAACAGTTAAGGGTCTAAGAAAATTGACAAAACAGTTTCATTTAAAGTAGCATCAAACAGCATACAATATTAAAGAATAAACTTAACCAAGAGGCAAAAGACTTGTACACTGAAAGCTACAAAATGTTCCTGGTTGGGAAAAGCAGCAAAGGAGAAAGAACTTTGAGAGTGCTTACATAAATTGGCTATGAGTAACACATAAACGAAGAACATCAAACTGCAGAAGGCCACAAGAGGTCTCTGGGGAAGAAGGCCTCTCCACCTCATGTTCTGGTGGTGACCTAGGCTGTTGCCATAAACATTGTGCTCAAGGATGTAAAACTCCTTCATAGCACTATGATGTAGCCAGACTTGTAGGCTCCTTGTAAGGTCTGTTTTTTACCAGCTGTACATAGATAATAAGCTAAAAGATAATCACATGTTCTTGTTTTGTGTAACTCTCAAACCATCACTGTTATCAATCCTTAGGATAACACACCAGTTCCAGCTCACGGATTCACTTCCAGCTGACTGATTCATTCCACCATCACTCCACCCCTACCCTATCAATCAAATAATTTTATTGATTTTTCACTTCTGATTTTGAAGATAAAATGAAGTATTATATGCATCAACACCCTAGAATTTTGGTTTTGTTTTTTTTTTCCCTCTGTGATACAAAACTGTTCCAGCCAATTTCACCTAAATCAATCATTCCAGATCTACATACATGGGGGCAGAATCATCAGGGTTTTGCAGTGCTAGAATCTTCAATTCCTCCAACAGAGATTTCAGACTGATGTTGAAAACTGTAGCCAGAACTTTTCTAAACTCATTGTGTTTTTGAAATCAATGTGAGTTTCAGAAACAGATTATCATCACTCACTGATTAAGAAATCTTAATTTGGATGAAACTTGGTTTCACCTCCTTCCCACCAATCACTGTCTCCATTTTTAGACATGAAGCTAAAAAAAAAAATGTAGTAAGTTGAGGAGAAATTTGCATACTGCATATGGCTATTTTGTAAGTAGATGTTTATTTTGTTCTAAACAACATCCAAATCCATCTGGAAGTGGCTGAAGAATATTAATAAACTTCAGTGTAATTTTGTGGTTAATGAATGATACTTTTGATACAGTGGGTGTTCAATAACATTTCTAATAATAAAACCATGTTTAAAATGTCCAGAACATGCTCAAGAGGTAAAACTCTAAGGACAGAAAACAGATTGGGTTTGACAACAACGGGCTGTGAGCTTTTTCTTGAAAATATGCAACTATTCTTTTTCTGGATGGGGTGGTAGTTGTATAAGTATATATATTATATATTATTAGATTTATATGTATGTGTCAGAACTCATAGAATTGAGGATGACTTTTTATATGAGAAATATATCTTAATGTATCTAAATTTAAAAGTTAAAACTCTGTATTAGCCTATTCTCACACTTGTATAAAGAACTACCTGATACTGGGTAATTTATAGAAAAACAGCTTTAATTGACTCACAATTCCAAATGGCTTGGGAGACCTCAGGCAACAATAATCATGGTGGAATTGGTAACAGGTACATCTTACATGGTGGCAGGTGAGAGAGAGTGTGTGAAGAAGGGACTGCCAAACACTTATAAAATAATCAGATTTCATGATAACTCATTCTCTATCATGAAAACAGCATGGGGGAACCTCACGCATGATCCAGGCACCTCCCACCAGGTCCCTCTCTTGACATTTTGGTATTATAAGGATTAAAATTCAAGGTGAGATTTGGGTAGGGACATAGGGCCAAACCATATGAAATTCTATATGTTATATAGAATATGTTATTGAAATGTTTGATATTTTGAAGAGCTCATATGAAAGATGCCTCTTGTACCAACAGGTAGGAAAGCTAGGCTCTTGTATTAAACAGTTAGCTAAGTTGTGGATGCAGAGGAAAATGTCTTGAAGAAAATATCAAGTGCCATTTTAGTGAATACATGAATGATAATAGAGAAAAACAGCCTTATTGCTGTTATGGAGAACGCTTTAGTGGTCTGGATAGAAGATCAAACCAACCGCCATAACATTCCCTTAAACGAAAGCCTAATGCAGAGAGAGACCCTAACTCTCTCTTCAGATATATGAAGAAGGGTGAGATAGGTGAAGAAGCTGCAGAAGAAAGGTTGCAAACTAGCTGAGGTTAGTTCAAGAGGCTTAAAGAAAGAAGTTATCTCCATAACCTAAAGTACAAGGTGAAGCAGCAAGTGCAGATGAAGAAGGATACAGCAAGCTATCCAGAAAACCTAGCAAAGATAATTGATAGAACTCTTGTTGGTATAAACAACAGTTGCTCATACTAAACAACAGTTGCTTATACTAAACAACACTTACTTATACTAAACAACAGGTTTTCAATTGGAATTGGAATTCTACTATTGGAAGAAGACACCATATATGACTCTCATATCTAGCAAGGAGAAGTCAATGTCTGACTTCAAAACTTCCTAGGACAGGCTTAACTCTCTTGTTAGGGGCTAATTAAGCTAATGATTGTAAGTTAAATCTGATGCTCATATACTATTCCAAAAATTCTAAGGACCTGAAGATTTTTGCTAAATCTACTCTTCTTGTGCTCTAGAAATGTAACAACAAAGCAGACGTCAGCACATCTGTTTATAGCATGGTTTACTGAATATTTGAAGCCCACTGTTGATGCCTACTTCTCAGAAAAAAAATGGTTTCTTTCAAAATATTACTGCTTATTGACAATGCTCCAGACCACACAAGTGCTCTGAAGAATATGAACAAAGACATTAATGTGATTTTTATGACTGCTAATACAACATGCATTCTTCAGCCAGCAGATTAAAGAGTAATTTTGACTTTCATATCATACTATTTAAGAAATACATTTGGTAAGACTATTGCTGCCATAGAAACTGATTCCTCTGATATATCTGGGCAAAGTAAATTAAAAGGCTTCTGGGAAGAATTCAGGATTCTACATGCCCTTAAGAACATTCATGATTCATAGAAGGAAGTCAACATGTCAACATCAACAGGAGTTTGAAAGAAGTTGATTCTAACCCTCATGGATAATTTTGAATTCAAGCCTTCAACAGAAGAGGTAACTATGGATATGTTGGGAATAGCAAGAGAATTAGAATTGGAAATGGAGCCTAAAGAGGTAACTGATTGAATTGCTGAAATTTTATGATCAAACATTAATGGATGGGGAGTTGATTCTTATGGAACCTACTCCTTCCTGGTGAAGATGCTATGCATACTGTTGAAATGATAACAAAGGATTTAGAATTTACATGAAGTTAGTTGCTAAAAAAGTGGGAGAGTTGGAGAGGGCTGACTCCAATTTTCTAAATACTTTTATTTGGGGTGTTTTATCTTTGGGTATCACATGTGCAATCTTTATGAAAGGAAGAGTGAATCAACATAACAAACATCATTGTTGTCTAATTTTAAGAAATTGACACAGCTACCCCAACCTTCAGCAACCACCACCCTGATCAGCAGTAGCCATCAACATCAAGGCAAGATTATTTGTCATCATAAAGATTACTACTCACTGAAGGCTCAAAAGATTGTTAGCATTTTAACAATAAAGTATTTCAAAATTCAGATATGTACACTGTTTTTTAGACATAATGCTATTGCACACTTAAGCGACTACAGTATATTGTAAACATATCCTTTATATACACTGTTATATAAATTGTTTTGTGTGGCTCATTTTATTTCAACATTGCTTTATTGGCATGGTCTATAACTGTACCGCAATATCTTTAAGGTATACCTGTATTTTTAAAGGTTGATTTTCCCTTCATGATTGTATGTCTAAGAACAAGAATTGTTTTCCAAAATTACCTGTGTTTAGCTCATTTTTTGATGAGATTATTTCTTTTCTTGGTGATTTGTTTGAGTTCCTTGTAGGTTTCCTTTGTCAGATGCATAGTTAGCAAAAATTTTCTCCCACTTGGTGGGTTGTCTGTATACTTTGCTGATTATTTCTTTTGCCCTGCAGAAGCTTTTTAGTTTAATTAAGTCCCATATATTTATCTTTGCTTTTGTTGCATTTGCTTTTGCTTTTTTTTTTTTTTTTTTTNTTTTTTTCTTTTGGCAGCGTCTTGCTCTGTCAGGCTGGAGTGTAGTGGCACAATCCTGGCTCACTGCAACTTCCGTTTTCCAGTTACAAGCAATTATCCTTCCTCAGCCTCCCAAGTAGGTGGGACTACAGGCTCATACCACCACACCCAGCTAATTTTTTTATATTTTTAGTAGAGATGGGGTTTCACCATGTTGGCCAAGGTGGTCTTGATCTTTGGACCTCTTGATCTGCCAGCCTCAGCCTCCCAAAGTGCTGGGATTGCAGGCGTGAGCCACTGTGCCCGGCCTGCTTTTAGACTCTTGATCATAATTTCCTTGCCTAAGCCAACATCAAAGTTACTTTTTCTTTCCTCTCTTTTTATTTTTTTTTTTGTTTGTTTGTTTGTTTTGAGACCAAGTCTTGTTCTGTCACCCAGGCTGGAGTGCAGTGACATGATCTCGGCTCACTAAAACCTCTGCCTCCCAGGTTAAAGTGATTCTCCTGCCTCAGCCTGGAGTAGCTGGAATTATAGGCACCTGCCACCACAGCCAGATAATTTTTATATTTTTAGTGAAGATGGGTTTTCATCATGTTGGATCAGGCTGGTCTCGAACTCCTGACCTCAGGTGTTCCCTCTGCAGGTCTGAGATTTAGTCGTTGATTGCTCTTCAGTTGATTTTTGTATAAGGTGAGAGATGAGGATCCTGTTTCATTCTTCTACATGTAGCTTGCCAATTATCTCAGTACCATTTGTTCAATGGGGTGTCCTCCCCCCACTTTATGTTTTTGTTTGCTTTGTGGAAGATCAGTTGGAGGTAAGTATTTGGCTTTATTTCTGGGATCTCTATTCTGTCACATTGGTCTATGTTCTTATTTTTATACCAGTATCATGATGTTTGGATGACTATAGCTCTGTAGTATACTTTGGAGTTGGGTAATGTGATGTCTCCAGATTTGTTCTTTTTGCTTAGCCTTGATTTGGATATGCAGGCTCTTTTTTGGTTCCGTATGAATTTTAGGACATGAATAGGCAATTAGCAAAGAAGATATAAAAATGGCCAAGAAACATATGGAAAAAAATGCTTAACATCACTAATTATAAGGGAAATGCAAATTAAAGCCACAATGCAATACTACCTTATTCCTGCAAGAATGGCCATAATTAAAATATATTAAAAAATAGATGTTTGCATGGATGTGGTGAAAAGGAAACACTTTACACTGCTGATATGAATATGAACTACTACAACCACTGTGGAAAACAGTATAGAGATTCTTTATAGAACTAAAAGTAGAACTCTCATTTGATTCAGCAATCCCACTACTACCCAGAGGAACAGAAGTCATTATAACAAAAATACACTTGCACATGTATGTTTATAGCAGTATAATATAAATGCAAAAATAAAGAACCAGCCCAAATGCCCATTAATCAGTGAATGGATAAAAAATGTATATGTATATAACTTTTTAATATACGTATTCCATAGCATACACACACACACACACATACACACACACACACACACACACACATATATATGCGCTATGGAATATATACACACATATTCTATAGCATATATATTAATGGCATTTGTAGCAACCTGGATTGAGTTGGTGATTATTATTCTGAGTGAAGTAACTCAGGAATGGAAAATCAAACATCGTAAGTTCCCACTCATAAATGGGAGCTCCGTTATGAGGATGCAAAGGCAAAGGAATGATACAATGGAGTTTAAGGACCCAGAAGAAGGGTGAGAGGTAGTTCAGTGATGAAAGACTATGCATTGGGTACCGTGTACATTGCTCAGTGATGGGTGCACCACAATCACTGAAGTCACCACTAACGGCGTTATCCATGTAACTAAATACCACCTGTTCCCTAAAACCTATTGAAATAAAAACAAAAGAAAAACAAAATTTACCTTTGCTGCTCACCCCCGAAATGCATATGCAAATTTCAAGCTTATATCCCCAGAACCTAACATAGTTTTAAAAATAATGAGTGCTAAGCAACTTTTGTTAAGTAGAATAAAGTAAATCAATTGGTGTATATTTTGCTATCATGTTTTTCATTGTCTCCTTCCTGTACTTGTATTCTGAAATTGATTCAATTAGAGATAAGAATCTCTTGTTACTTGAGACAAGTGAGCTGCTTATAGATGTTTCCAATTACCTTGCCTGAAAATGCCAATACAATTCTTAAATTACAGACAGGAATGAATTATTCTAGCAGTTTCCTATAGATGCTATTATCTGAATGAGTCTGCATTCCGCTGAAACATTCATATAATTATCTCAAATATAGGTCAAGTAGTCATGTCAGTACTTAATTTTGTTCTGTTTTTAATGGTTTATTTGCTGGACATAATATTACATTTGTGACATTATCAACCTTAATAAGATTTCTACATTTATCACTATGGAGATATAGATTCTCTTCTAAAATTCTTTTTGTAGAGAAAACAACTAGCTCTGAGATAAGCTATAATGTAACTCATTTGAAAGTTAGAGAAATATTCAGGTCATAGACTAAAATGGGAAATAAGTGAAGCCTAGAGCAATACTGGGCACATTAGGTGTTTAATAAGTATCTGAAGCACTTATTAACGTTAATGTTGCCCTGTGAGCAAATGCCAACAAAGAAGGCCAAAGAAAGTTGGGAATGTATTTTTACAGTATTGAGAGTAAATAACTGTTAACCTAAAATTTTCAAACAGAAAATATACTTTCCATAAATGAGAGTAAAATAAGTACATTCTCAAGTACAGAAAAAATGAACAGAATTTACAGCCACTTGCATCCCTAAAAAAGTTTCTAAGAATGTAATTCTGGAGGAAATAAAATCACTTTAACATGAAATTGTAAGATGAAAACAAAGTGAATATGCAATTAAATCTAACAAAAGATGTAGGGATAATATAATAAAATGCTGTCTAAAGTGTGAGATTAATAGGAAAGCAAGATAAGCCTAAAATAGTGTGCTAGTTGGGAGGGTGTTAAGAGTCCACGTGTTCTAGGATTATTTCTCTTTACTATCTGCAAGAAGGGATAAGACATACATTAGTGAGATATTCATGTTGCAAAGTGCCAACCATGACTAAATATTAAACAAATAATATATCATGACCAAGTTTGGTTTAGCACAGAAAAGTATCATTGGTTTTATATTACATATTCAAATAATTAATATATCACATTCAATTATTAAAATCCCTAAACTGTATAATCATTTCATTTGCAGCAGACAGCACATTTGCTACAACTCAATAACCATTTTTATCTTATTTTTAAAAATTGATCATATAGATGTGGTATAGATGCTAAAATCTACATAATGTTGTATGGAGAAATATAAGCATTCTTCTCTCTATTGTACATATGAAACAAGTATGGCCACTCTTATCATTTCTATTTACATCATATTTTGTGTCTGGCCAAGCACAGTCGCTCATGTCTGTAATTCCAGCACTTTGGGAGGCCGAATAGATCACCTGAGGTCAGGAATTCAAGAACAGCCTGGCCAACATGGTGAAACCGTCTCTGCTATTAAAAACAAAAAATGAAAAACAAACAAACAAAAAAACAAAACAAGGTGTGGTGGCACATGCCTGTAGTCCCAGCTACTCAGGAGGCCGAGGCAGGAGAATCACTTCAACCCAGGAGAGGGAGGTTGCAGCGAGCCCAGATTGCCACTGCACTCCAGCCTGGCGACAGTTAGTGAGACTACATCTCAGAAAACAAAACAAAACCTTGCGTTGATACCTTAGCTAGAAATAGATAAAAGAAGAGACCATATGTTTATTATTCTTAGAAATTAGATACATATTTTAAAACAATCTAAACTGAAATAAGTGAACCAGAAACAATCTTTAAAAAATGTAACCAAAACTCCTTCAAGATAATTGTAAAATGGAGTGGAATATTTTAAAGAATACTTGAATGAATAGGGAAACATAAATATTGCTGAATAAGAAACCTAAAGAACCAGGTTGTCACAGGAATAACCATAAAAATTTGACACAGGATTTTTCAAGTAATATTCTAACATTTAAAAGCAAAGAAAACAACTAGGAATACTTTTGTAGGTTTTGTTGTTGTTGTTTTGCCATGTCCCATATTCTTCCAGACATTTTGACATGTCTTTTACTGATCAATAAAGAGGAATGTCCTGTGAGACTCACTGGAGCAAGGCGTTCTTAGTGAAGGTACTCTTGTATAATACTGCTTACACTGTATGTTTAATGATTTTTCATTCTTATGACAAAATCACACACTGTGCAAATTCTGAAGGCGTTATGGGGTTTTCCACAGAGTCACTCATCTATTCATTTTCTCTTTAAGCCAAGGAGGAGATTTATAAACATAAATTTTATTTCAAACTTTGTGTACATAAATAGTTTAAAATTCAGAATCTTGTACCTCTTTTAGGAAAGTTTTTTTTTTTTTTTTTTCTGAATAAGAAAAAAAATTATTTCTTTCTTCCAGAAGAAATAAATGAAGTAGCCTTCTAATGGAAATTTGAGAATCCATTCTACGGTAATGAAATTGCCATATTAATTGTAAAGAATGATTATTTCTAGCTTCATTTTGCCACAAATCTCCTTACACCTTAACCTTGCCATTTGTGAGAAAATATTGGGCTTCAGTAATTATTATTTCAAACATAAATTTGTGACTTTAAAAAATGTGTCACCATTTTAAATGTACTTTTCAGAGCCATGCTATCTTTATGAGATCTTACAAGGTCTATAATAATACACGTATAGATTTTGTGTTTCTTCTATGTTTTACTACTGAATTATGAACTTGTGTATCTTGAGCAGAAATGTTGTAGTTAGAGCTACAAATCATAAGGCTTGCCCTAATTGCCATCCTCCAATAATCATGCAATCTTAATTTACACATACAAACAAAGAAACATTGATTTTGACTTTGAGTAAAGCTTACAGTGACAACAATTGATCTTATTTTGCTTTTTAGAAACTGCACATTTGGTATGACAATTATCAAATATTAATGATAGGGAAACCACAAAACTATTTTCTCATCATAATTGTAGTATGGTATTTAGCAAATACTAGTTTCAGATGAGATTCTGAGACTGTCTTAGCAAATACTGCCATGACAGCCATGAAATGCGATGGTCTAACACAACTTAAAGACATATCTAGATATGCTTAATACAACATCTTCATGTTTTCTGTCTAACAGGTATTATCTATCATCTAATGCTCTGATTTTGCATGGCTGTCCATGTGGACATTTTGTTTCCTTAGGTAAGAATTAAGGTAATAATTCAGACATTTTAAACTTATTGTTTATATTACAATCTTAACAATTTGAAAAGCATCCACACCTAAGATTGCTTCTGATATAACAAGCGTCTGTCTATAAATATCAAAAATTCATTCTAAAATATTTTCTCTTCCAACTATCATGAGATCTACAATCATTTTTTGCCTTTTAAAAGTAGGAGAGGGGGGATGATCCAAGATGGCCATTTAGGAACAGCTCAGGATTGCAGCTCCCAGTGAAAGCACAGAGGGTGAGTGGACGCCGCATTTTTATTGCCCACAGACTAGGAAATTCC
>NW_016107780.1:1244117-1289290 GCF_001604975.1 Cebus imitator | reverse complement strand
AGATGTAGGTGATGGGGAGGAAGGCAGCAAATCACACTGCCACGTGTGTTCCTATGCAACAATTTTGCATGTTCTTCACATGTACCCCAAAACCTAAAATGCAATAAAATAAATGGGAAAAATAAATAAATAAAAAATAAAAGTAGGATAAAACGTAGAATATGCCATAACTTCTATTTCAATTCTACTCAAAATACACCCAGAAAACAATTGGAAAGAAATGTTCATACACACTATTTTGGCAAGGAAGCTTTTTGTTTGTTTGTTTTGTTTTTTGTTGTTGTTGTTTTCAATATACAGAAAATGACTTTTAAATCTTACCTATACTGAAGAGCGTAGACATGACCCAGAACTGCAATCACTTCCAATGCAGAAAAGTAATTGGACAGGGTCAAGTTTGCAACCATGATTTTAAAATTTATGAGAATCTTAACCGTAGTCTTAAACATTGACAGGAAATCAGACTGTCACAACTTAAATCTCAAGAGTCTCTATAAAGAAAGAACAATTTGGCAAATTTTTATGTTTGTAATCACTAGTGAATGTGGGGACTATTTATTACAATTTAAGGGAAGTGGTCCTACCATTCATTTACAATACTGCAATGAAAATTAAAATGTAGACCACAGATCAAATATGAGCCAATTTAAAACTTACTTTAGAAATCCAACTTACTGGTATATACCTATAAGTTCTCTAGTGATAGCTGTTTATTTTTTAGTATATACAAACAAAATAATTTAGCAAATGCACCATTACCCATTTTACCCATCAGAAAATATATTCGATAGTAAAATAAACTCCATTTTATCCAAGTTGCATTTAATTCCTCTTATATATAATGAAATAATAATTTATTTTCTGTGATATACTGTTTCTATTGCTGACCTTGATTCTTTTCGTTCTAAATTTGGAGAACCGAAAGCATGTTTTCAGCTCTGCAAAACAAACAGTACAATGAATTAAAAGAAAAACAACACATTTTTCCTAATGACTATCTTTATGGCATGATAACAAGAGATTTGAACTTAGAAAATATGAACAGTTAATTATGGCACATCTTCTCAGTGGTATATTATTACATTTTTATCTAATAAAAATATAGGTGGGAGCAAAAGACAAAACCATTAAAATAAAATTTTATAATAAATATATATAAATGTGAGCAGTCTGGAAAAGAACATGGAAAACACAAGAAATTAGTTTTTAAGTTTTAATTGTATAACAGTCATTGATTTTTAATCTTGTAATTTTTTATGATATATCTTAAATTCTAAAACCTCTCTGAATAATGAAGAAAAATTATCACCTGAATAACATCCATGTGTATTATGAATGATATCTTTAAATATCCCTAAGTTTACCAAATTTTCTAATAGCAAGTTATCAGAAAATTTAATTATGTTTGCTTTAAGGACAACATTTGAGGAATGCTGGCTTAAGTCCATATGGATAAGCAGCTCTTTTACCATAAAAATAGGCTGGGCTTCTTAGACATGGCTTGTTTTTTCCCACAAAAAGGAAATTAAAAGTATTAGATTGGTGCAAAAGTAATTGTGGTTTTTGCCATAGTTCTTTCCATTGTATTTCTCTGACATCTGGTAGAGAACTGTCCTCAGGTGCACCTTAAAACCAAGTCAGGAACGTTTTTGTGGTCATATTTGAGAGAAGGGGAATAAAGTGATGATAAATAGCACTCAGATAAGAGATCTGGTACACATCAGCTCACCTCTTAATTCATTGAAGAAAAGTCAATCATATATCCATATTTAGCTTCAAGAGAGTTTAGAAATATAGTCTAGCCATATTCATGTCTACAATTATAATTAAGCAAGGAATAATGCATTTTGATGGACATCTAGCAGTATCCACTACGATCTGTCACATAGCTAGCTGTTCATCCATGTGTGCAGAATTTGAAAACATCCCCGACTATAAAGCAAGATGACATTTAACACAAAACTCCACACTTAACTCTGTATAGACCAAAAATGAAAAGTTAGCCTCACTTTCTTAGGAGAGAATCCCTTTAAGTGTAAGGTACAAACTGTACTTTCTAGCAGCTATTCTTTGTTGAGTGTTTTTACAAAAACTGAGTACAAGTTACTCTGTGCAATTACTAGGCCTGTTTCCAAATACAAAGACCAACCAGCAGGCAAGCACTTGAAATCACCTCTAGTAATCAGCAAAAATACCAGAAATGAATGATTTTATGTCAATAAGGAACAAGTGATTAGTCTTAGTATAAATATTCAAAATCCTTTAATATACTCTAAAAAAAAGTTTCATAGGATTAAAACACTAAATAATTAAGAAAGACAGAAAAAGGAAAAGAATTTACCTACTTAAGAAAAATCATAAGACAAACTTTGTAAGAATAATTATTTTAGCTATTTTTCTCTGTAATTAGTATAAACTATTAGTGTCACACTGTTAAAAATACCGATTAAACATAATAATTTTAGAAAACTCAAACAAGCATGTCCAATGCACATACTAAGTTGAAGCATTACAAATTGCCAATATTTGTTTTGTTGTTGTTGTTTTTTGTGTGTGTGTGTATGTATATATATGTGTGTGTGTATATATATATATATATACATAATTGCACTTTAGGTTCTGAGGTGCACGTAAAGAACATGCAGGTTTGTTGCACAGGTACATACATGGCAATGCAGTTTGCTGCCTCCATCCCCATCACCTATATCTGGCATTTCTCCCCATGTTATCCCTCCAGAACTCCCTACCCCCCACTGTCCCTCCCCTAGTTGTTTTATGGCTACATAGTATTCCATGATGTATATGTGCCACATTATCTCTGTCTTGTCTATCATCAGTGGGCATTTGGGTTGGCTCCAAGTCTTTGCTATTGTAAACAGCGCTGCAATGAAGATACGTGTGCACGTGTCCTTATAATAGAATGATTTATAATCTTTTGGATATATAACCAGTAATGGGATTGCTGGGTCAAATGGAATTTCTATTTCTAGGTCCTTGAGGAATCGCCACACTGTCTTCCACAATGGTTGAACTAATTTACACTCCCACCAACAGTGTAAAACTGTTACTATTTCTCCACATCCTCTCCAGCATCTGTCTCCAGATTTTTTAATGATCGCCATTCTAACTGGCATGAGATAGTATCTCAATGTAGTTTTGATTGGCACTTCTTTAATGACAAGTGATGATGAGCATTTTTTCATAGTTTGTTGGCCTCATATATGTCTTCTTTGGAAATGTGTCTGTTCATATCCTTTGTCCACTTCTGAATGGATTTGTTTGTTTCTTGAAAATTTGTTTTAGTTCTTTGTAGATTTTGGATAGTAGCCCTTTGTCAGATGGGTAGATTACAAACAATTTTTCCATGCTGTTGGTTGCCGGTTCACTCTAATGATTTTTTTATTTTGCTGTGCAGAAACTCTGGAGTTTAACTAGATCCCATTTGTCTATTCTGGCTTTTGTTGCCAATGCTTTTGGTGTTTCAGTCATGAAATCCTTGCCTTTGCCTGTGTCCTGATGGTTTTGCCTAGGTTTTCTTCTAGTGTTTTAATGGCGTTAGGTCTTATGTTTAAGTCTTTAATCCATCTGGAGTTAATTTAATACAAGCTGTCAGGAAGGGATCCAGTTTCTGCTTTCTGCACATGGCTAGCCAGTTTTCCCAATACCATTTATTAAACAGGAAATCCTATCCCCATTGCTTGTTTTTGTCAGGTTTGTCAAAGATCAGATGATTGTAGATATGTTGTGTTGCCTCCGAGACCTCTGTTCTGTTCCATTGGTCTATATCTCTGTTTTGGTACCAGTACCATGCTGTTTTGATTACTGTAGGCTTGTAATATAGTTTGAAGTCAGGTAGCATGATGCCTCTGGCTTTTTTCTTTTTGCTTAGAATTGACTTGGCTATGCGGGCTCTCTTTTGGTTTCATATGAAGTTTAAGGTGGTTTCTTCCAGTTCTTTTAAGAAGGTCATTGGTAGCTTGATGGGGATAGTGTTGAATCTCTAAATTACTTTGGGCAGTATGGCCCTTATCACGATATTGATTCTTCCTAACAATGAGCATGCAATATTTCTCCATCTGTTTGTGTCCTCTCTTATTTTGTTGAGCAGTGATTTGTATTTCTCCTTGAAGAGATCCTTTCATCCTTTGTTAGTTGTATTCAAAACTCTTCAAAAATTAATAAATCCAGGATATGTTTTTTTAAATATCAACAAAATAGAGCACTAGCTAGACTAATAAAAAAGAAAAGAGAGAATAATCAAATAGATGCAATAAAAAAACAATAAAGTGGATATCACCACAGATTCAACAGAAATGTGGCGATTCCTCAAGGACCTAGAAACAGAAATTCCATTTGATCCAGCAATCCCATTACTGGGTATATATCCAAAGGATTATAAATTGTTCTACTATAAGGACACATGCACACAAATGTTCATTGCAGCACTGTTTACAATAGCAAAGACCTGGAACCAACCCAAATGCCCATCGATGATAGACTGGACAGGGAAAATGTGGCACATATACACCATGGAAGATTATGCAGCCATAAAAAACAATCAGTTCGTGTCCTTTGTAGGGACGTGGATGAACCTGGAAACCATCATTCTCGGCAAACTGACACAAGAACAAAAAATCAAACACCGCATGTTCTCACTCATAGGCGGGTGTTGAACAATGAGAACACATGGACACACGGAGGGGAGCATCCCACTCTGGGGTCTGTTGGGGGGAAATAAGGGTGGGACAGCAGGGAGTGGGGAGTTGGGGAGAGATAGCATAGGGAGAAATGCCAGGTATAGGTGAAGGGGAGGAAGGCAGCAAATCATGCTGCCACGTGTGTACCTATGCAACAATCTTGCATGTTCTTCACATGTACCCCAAAACCTAAAATGCAATTAAAAAAAAAGAAATACAAACCATCATCAGAGATTAGTACAAACAACTATGCACATAAACCAGTAAACCTGGAAGAAATAGATAAATTCCTGGATGCTTACACCCTCCCAAGCCTAAACCAGGAAGAAGCCAAAACCCTGAATAGACTAATAACAAGGGCTGAAGTTGAGGCAGCAATTAATAGCCTATCAACCAAAAAAAGCCCACGTCCAGATGGGTTCATAGCCGAATTCTACCAGACATACAAAGAGGAGCTGGTACCACTCCTTAGGAAACTATTCCAAACAATCCAAAAAGAGGGAATCTTCTCCAAGTAATTTTATGAGACGAACATCATCCTGATTCCAAAATCTGGCAGAGACTCAACAAGAAAAGAAAACTTCAGGCCACTATCCATGATGAACATGGATGCAAAAATCCTCAATAAAATACTGGCAAACCGATTGCAACAGCACATCAAAAAGCTTATCCATCATGATCAACTAGGCTTCATCCCAAGGATGCAAGGCTGTTTCAACATACACAAATGTATAAACATAATTCACCACATAAACAGAACCAAAGACAAAATCCACATGATTATCTCAGTAGAAGCAGAGAAGGCCTTCTACAAAATTCAGTAGCCCTCTATGCTAAAAACTCTCAATAAACTAGGTATCTACAGAATGGATCTCAAAATAATAAAAACTATTTACGACAAACCCATAGACAGTATTGTACTGAATGGGCAAAAACTGGAAGCATTCCCTTTGAAATCTAGACAAGGATGCCCTCTCTCACCACTCGTATTCAGTATAGTATTAGAAGTTCTAGCCAGAGCAATCAGGCAAGAAAAAGAAATAAAGCATATTCAATTAGGAAAGGAGGAAGTCAAATTGTCTCTATTTCCAGATGACATGAGTGTACATTCAGAAGACCCTATCATCTCAGCCCCAAATCTTAAACTGATAAGCAGCTTCAGCAAAGTTTCAGGATACAAAATCAATATGCAAAAATCACAAGCATTCCTATACACCAACAACAGACTTAAAGAGAGCCAAATCAAGAACGAACTGCCATTCACAATTGCTACAAAGAGAATAAAATAGCAATATTTGTTTTTAATGTACTAAAGTTGCTAATTTATGCAGTTCAACCTAGAATTATAGCCCATAATTAACACATTAAAATATACTCGATTTTAAAAGGAAATTGTTTTATTTCCATTAAATAGATATAAAATAATTGTTTAATATTTCAATTATATTATCTGATAAATTTATATTTATCTGATTTTTCCTGACTTCAGCCTTACTCCTGCAGGTCTATTCATATCTTTGCCCTTATAATGCTATATACCTGTACAGCATGGTGTTTCTACTGTCGCATGTGATCCACAGAACACTTAGGTAAAGCAATTAAGGCATTAATTACTACATGTCCTATTTTACAGGTAAAGAGATAGAAACCTATCTTTTAAAAGTCAGGTTCTAACATAATCTCTCCTAAGAGATTTTCCTTTACTTAAATGTGTGATATGAAGATGGTCCTCCTCAATGTTTCCATGATACTCATGCATACCTCAATGATAACACTTATTATGGGCACATTAAATGATCACCCAATTGACTTGCAAGCTCCTATGTGCCTCTTCCTAAAATGCTCCTGTGTCTCCAGCAACCAGCATAACGCCTGGCACATAGCAGACTCTCAATAAGTATTTTCAAATGAATTTATTCTTTTCGAGTAACAAGGCAATACCCCTACACACACATAAACACACAGAGACACAGAGCATTTGAGAATACATTATAGTATAATCAATTTTATTGAAAACTGAAGTCGGATGATTGAGATGCAGATTTTGTAACAGAAATGTAAGCAACTTCAAATTGAACAAGCAACATTAATATTTTTACCTATGTTTTGGCTATAGTAGCTTCTCAATCTCTAAGTAATTTCCTTTCACCCTCTATTCTCTTCATCTTTTGATCTTTCCCCATTATTATAAGCACTTTCTCCAAATCAAATAGAAAACCAAATCCCTTTCTTTTTATCACACCTCTTTCTCTGACTCTGATTTACTACTCAAGGAACTTATGATAGAATTTTTCCAATCATAGTTTCCTCAACAGAGAATTCTGGTATCAGTTGTTAATGTTCTTTTTTTTTTTTTTTTTTAATGTTGCCCAGGCTGGCCTCGAACGTGCAGCCTTGCCTCTTCAGGCGCCAGGACAACAGGACTGAGCCACTGCAGCCCCCTAAAGTGATGTTCTTTTAAGATTTCTGTATGTATAAATCTTACAAACCATGCATTTGGAAAAGTGGAAAATCTCAGCATACTACTATATTCTATCCTAAAAGAGTGAAACTTGATTGTGAAACAGAGATGCAGATTGTCAAGGACTGACACTAAACAAATGAATATTATCAAGTTGAAAAATTACCATCTTGAGGGAAAAAAGAAAAAAGTATAGACAAGGCAGCTTAAACTATCTGCAGAATATAGATCTTTGACCCTTAAGCTGCCTGTCTCAATTCTAATTGATTATCTCCCTTATAAGCTTCTTGAACAGAATTAATAAATGAATCATACTACTTCCTCCACATCAAGCAGTTTTTAAGTGAGAGTAGGTATTAAAACCCAGGTGTTTGATTTCAGGGTCAGAGTGCTCACTCTTCACTACAGCCCATATTTTACCTTTGGTTATTTGCAGGGAATTTAAGAATAAAGAATTCAGATTATGCATATTAAGCGTGGCATATGTAAAACTGCATTTACATAACTTACTCAATTTTATACCATTCTTATCTCACTTTTCATGTGGTGTGGTATTTAGCCTTTTGCAAATTGTTTGAACTTAAGGGTTATGGTTTCTTTAGTCTCCATGGAAACACTGACTATATATTTGTGTATTGAGGGTTTTGTTTTGTTGTTACCCATGTTAGCTCAGCAAAATGTTCAGTTATCTCAGATAAATTGAAAATATGTTCTGCTGAAGCAAATATTTAAAATGAATAGTGTTTTTTATTTTTTCATCTACCTTAAATAAATAGCTTTGTATTAATACTGACTTTCAAGTTAAGAGTTATAGTCTAAGAAATTGCATCACTTTAGCCTCACACACTAAAAAGAATAATTTGTTTAATATCCTTGCTTAGTATTTGAAATTGATTTCCAGGTAGGGAATTTTATACAGTAAATGAGTTCAGTACATGTTCTGACATCATCTATTTAACTGGCAAAAAAAAATGTTTTTAGCGATTTTCCTGGGCAACCAATTCCCAACAGTTTGATAGATTTGGGGTTAAGGTCTAGCAGTATACACTGGGCATAGTTCACCCCACAATTTTCAAGGGCAGCTTGAGGTCAACTTGCATTGTTGTAAAACCACTGTAGAGAAGACAGACAGCCATGGCTTTCTGTGATTATTGCTGTGCCACTTTTCTCGAACTTCTAGATTTTGATAAGCACAATCTGTCAACACGTATATAATCGGAAATGCAGTAACCTGTTGCTTTATTATTTATTTTGCACACCAGGCTGACAAAATTGAGCCTTGACAGGGTTTCAAGATTTTTCAGTGTTGATTTTTCGGAAAACTAATTCTGAAACCATTGAATTTTTCAATTTAACATTTATATTTTATTCTTTCAAACAACTTAAGAGATCTTGTTATTGGAGGCAAGAATTGGTGAAACTAAATTAATTCTGATAGTTCCCTGCAGGGAATGAGATGTAATATCCAATCAAGTTAATAGAATCTCTAGACGAAATGATTAAAGGCAATTCTCATGTTTTCTGGGATCTGAATAATTTTTGAATAGTTTAAAAATTCAAGCCTCTCTTATTACAGGTCATAACTCTTTAATAAATCACAACAGACAAATCGGAATTTGTCAAATTACATTGTTTTGAACGTCATGGTCAAAGTTTACTAGATACTTGAGATTCTCTTTAAAAATCAATTTATTTGGTGATGTAAAAAAATTAGAAGAAAAAAAAACACTTTATATCTATTGCTGTGAAAAGGTAAACTGAACTACATTCCAAAAGTTCAGCACTTATTCTGCATACTAATTATAACAAGAAATAATTTCTCTTATAGAAACAGTTCAGGTCCCATGCTATTTCTGATGTTTTTTAATCTGATGTCTTTCAACATAGCCAGTAGAAAAGAACAAACTGGAGCAAGATAAAGGTTTTACTTTTTTAAAAAGGGGAGGGCAGGAAACCAAAAGCAATATTTGAAATTATACCCTAATTCAATATTGAAGATAAAAAACCTTAATCTGCTACATAATGTACATTTAGTGGTTCATAAAGTTCAATTTTTGGTAGCTTCAAGCATCATATCAGTCCCTCTATTTATTCTACGTTATGTCTTGTTTGAAAATAAAAAGCTTATTATTTCCCAATTCCAAAACACACTTATAGTTTGTAGAAAAACAAGGGAGTCAGCTGACTTCAGCATTGAAACAGCTAGATTTCACTGATGGGATTTTGTATTTAGAATAATAACATAAAATAGCATTTCAAACGAGTTGTTTATATACAACAAATTTACACATTTAGGTTGAAACTTGTATACAATCCTGCTTTTCTTTATAACGACTGATCATTTTAGGAATGTACTTCTCTCTATTTAAAAGAAGATGATCAACAAAAATAAATTTGTTCAATTACACAATTTTCTATAATGTCATTGATTACTATTATTAATAAAAGAATTTCTCATAATTTTACTAAGCCAATCCCAAGTGTATGAAAAAAAAAATAACAGGTTGAACATGAAAACAGCTTTGTTAACTAATGTATCCATTTCCTGTCTTGACTGTGCTACACAAAGTCAGATGAGTGGGTTTAAAGTTCACACAATGGATGAAAAATGAAAGTGAATGTCATTAGCATTTACTATGAGTCATGTACATGAATGATAATTCCAAAGGATAAAGTGGAAATTGAGGTGACGTTCATGAATTTTATTCCAGGAACACTGAATTGCAAATAATTTTCAAAGAAAGAGAAGACCATGGCAGAGACAAAGGGAAAGAAAAAAACCATTAGAAATGTATAATCTGACAATTATTGTGTCATTAGAACCAGAGAGAGAAGTTTTTCAGAGAGAATTATCACCTGCTAAGCCCTGTGGAGAGGTCAAGTGAAATAAGGATTAACAGTGATTTATTGTGTAACAAAATGTGACTTTTTGCTAGCTACTGCACTTTTGGTAACTGGTAACAAAATAAGCTAAATTGTAAATGTTTGCAGTAGAGAATTAGGGAGAGAAATGCTGGAGACAATGAATGAAGACTCTTGGCTGTAAAGGAGATAAACAGAATACTAATTAGAAAAAGGTTAATGTTCTTGCTTGATGTTAAAAAAAATAAATAAACTGAGAAAGATGACCATGCTGAGGGAAATATGTTTGGAGCATAGGAAAATAATTTAAGCATAATGAAATGCTGGAAGTGCCAAGAATATAGACTGATATTTTGTGAGTAAAATTTCTTTTGGAGAACAGGAAGAGATCTTTCATGATATAAGAAAGATAGAGGCAAAAGGGAGCACAGATCTAATGTCAGTTATGAAGGTAATGGAGCCTCTGCCATGCAGGACCCCAGACTATTAAGAGTTTTCATTTGTACTTTCTTCATGCGGCTTTTTCTTCTCCTCATTTTCAGCATTACCTTTTCCTTTTTTTGTCATACGTTTCCTGTTCCAATTCTATTCAGGTTCATCTTACTATGGTGAGCTTTTGCTCTTTATCCTTTTAAAAATCTGTTCACAAGATAAGCAAGGCATTCACAGGACATTTACAACCTAGATGCTAAATGTTATGAAATACTCTCCGTTCCTGGCTTGGAGCCCATTATTTTGTGATGGTGAATCATGCTTGTCCAGAATGAAGATGATGTGTATTAAGCAGGTACTGAATAATTTATTTATTTTTTTTAATTAGTATGCCAAACTTAGGTATTTCAAATTTAAGAATACAGAATTGTTCTGGATCTGCTTTTGGTTTCATACCAAGATTCAATTTGAAGATTTATTCTTTCCTTTTCCTGTTTTAACCAGCAAAATTGGGTAAAATCAATGACTAAGATGAATAGGGTCAAGGAGCATGCTCTTTATCATATTTTGGATACATGTTTGTGAAAATCACAATAGTGTTGAATTAACCTTGTCAAATCTATCATATTTTCCTACAAAATTAAAATATATTATCTGCTGAGAGCTAATTAAAAAATATTATTACATTAATATACAAATATATAAGCTTCTTGTATTATTTCAGCAAAGTTTTGGACAACTGACATTAATTTTACTGACAACTGAATTATTTTCATAATAATAAAAACAATCTTAAAACAAATTTCAGGAAGCTCTGAGCAACTTTACTAACAAAAAGATTAAGATATAGATATACTGTAAATATTTAAAGGTGGTTTATCATGCTAGGAAACATATGATCAGATACTATTTGCTCTGGGTCTTCTTTTTCAATTCCAACCACTGGCTTCTGTGTTCACAATGGTAATTTTGTTTTGGTCTCTGCCTCTCTTGACCCTCTGAAGTTTGTATGTGCACAGATTCTGTACTTTTACCCAGCACAACATAGCCAAACACTGAAAGACCAACTTACAAATATAATCAAGGTAAAATTATACTTTATATTAACATTTAGGGGACACTTTACTTTCATGCCTGTGTTTTATTTCTGCCCTTTGGCCTTCTCTCCTGTTCCATAACTGCTCTTGACTTTGCTTCCCTAATTTGGTATCCCATGAACCCTTTTTGACAGATACATATGCTATGTTACTTCCCCAAAACACAGTCATGGAAATAGTGAGGGACAAGAAAGGGGTTAGTAGAATTAGTCAGCAGAATGCAAACCATCTTCTACTTTCATACTATCTTCCATGGGACCTTTAAATTTTATTTATTTTAATGTCTTTGCAGGACCTTTCCATAATATTAAACGTAATATTTCAGTCTCACCTTTTCTCATCTAGAGCAATACAACAATGTCTTAACTGGGCTACTTGATTTGCACAGGTGCCTGTGATGTAAATTAAACATTGTGTCATGCTAATACCTATAACCTCTTAAATAATTCTCCCTTCATTTGTATAAAATTCCAATTCCATTAAAAAGACAAACAAGGTAACAAGCATCTCCAGTCTCATCTTTTCCACCAACAACCTTCTGATGTCTTCAATCTAGCCTCAAGTTTCTCAAAACATGTTCCACAGATACTATTCAGTGGCATATTCATAAATATACAAACCAAATTTAATCCGAATAAGTAAATTTGATAAATTCTGGACTAAAAGATTATAAAAGAAATTTTTAACTGAAGATTTTCCCATATTAATTAATATGCATTTTAATTCTCCAAGAAGAGTGTAAAACACTTCTTCAACAATTTAACTGTAGCTCCTATAAAATGAAGCATCTTGAGTAGTGCTCTCATAGCCTTACTGCATTTAGACAGTATGTACTCTTTCACCTCCAGCCCTCATACCAGTCCTTCTGAAATACGTTTCTTCAGCTATTTTAAGTGTTAAACGTTGGCTCACTCACCTATTTAACCTATTTAAACCACTTTGATTTTGCTTCCTGCAATATAGAGGCAAAAATAAAAAGGCTAAATTATGTGTTCTTGCATTGTAAGAGTGCATAAAACGATGTGCTCTTGCAGCTAAGGTCTTACAGCTAAGATTCTGCAGACTGCCTGGTCCACTAAGGAGAAGCATCCCTGTGAGATTTGACCACAGACATAAACAATGTAAGGCAATGACAATGAAGTTATTGACTATTCTGTCAAGCATCATGGTGAGAACTTGTTCTCTAATAGTAAAACATTAGAAGTGCTGGAATATAGGCAATCATAGCAGTCGCTCAAACTTTAGAATGTCATGAATCAAGGCAGCAAATTTACACTTGCTGCTATGATTCTTTCTATATGATTTCCAGGCCTGATTCTTTGATCTTCCCATAAGTTTTCTAAGTTAACCTTTTTTTTTTAATTTTTATGTTTATAGGTATATAATAGTTATATTTAAACAATTTTTTAGCAATTTCTTTAAGTTAATCTTTACTCTGCATTAACTACTTAGACGGAAATATAGGATTGGATTGCCTTAAACTACAAAACAATTATTGATAGAAAAAATGTTAATAAAGAATGTATTAGATTAATATATTCTGAAAAACAATGAGAATCTAGGAATTGTTATTTTATCTAATTGACTTTTAATTTAGTGAAAACCCATTTAGCATTTCATGATGGTGGACTGATAGTCCATGGCATGCTGTGGTTAAACAGTTAAATTAGTAACTGAAATTAAGCATGTATTAAAAACAAGGTTTTGGTGAATAATAAACTTATTTTTAGACTACTATTGAAAGATGTAAGGAATATAAAAGTTCAGTGTTCACTGATTCTATTTAATTGCATTAGAAATCTTAAAGAAAATATCAAACTCAAAGTTTGAAAACCTTAGGTAAATCAGTAAAAAACAAGTTTCTTGTTTACTTTAACATCATTTTTCTCTCATAGTCACAAAATTTATGAGTTATATCTCATCCTGTTACTCAAATATAGTATAGATTGAAATAATAGAATCAAAGAAACATACAAAATATGGAGAACTCCAAAATTTAAGTGGCAACACTTTATAAAATTCAAATGACTATGACTACACCAAATCGTACCGTCTCATTTCTTAATTAGTGCAGCCCCTTCTCTGTCCTATGGGGTTTCTCCTGCATTAATTAAACACCGTATAATGATATAACCTGAAAAAGTTGCCCTGCAGAAGAGCCAATTCTTTCAGCTCTACCTTATTATCTTACTGCCATCAGATCTAGAACTTGAAACAGATTACTTTCTATCCCAGTGTGAAAATTACAACCACAAATTCAGAAGGAAGGATTATATACCAAAAGAATCACAGTATTTTCCTTGTTTATATTGGCAAATTTGGGAGATTATTTATGTAATGAATTCTGAGGGTGCTTCACTAAGGAAGGCAGAATTCAATTCAGGTTGGAGTGAATTCATTGAAATGGTCACACAGGGTATTCTTCACTTAGTGTTTTAACTCATAGAGATGACCATATGTGGTTAATTGAAAGAAGCAATAGTTCAATGGCACCTAAATAAATGAAGTTGACAGAAATTCTGGGATCTAAAAATCAAAATAATTGAACTCATGAACATAGATAATAGGATGATTACTAGTGGCTCAGAAGTATTGTTGGGAGATGATGGGAGGTGGAGATGGTTAATGAGTACAAAAAAATGGAAATATTGAATAAAACCTAGTATTTGATAGTACAACAGGGGGATCTTTAGGCAATAATAATTTAATTGCACATTTCCAGATAAGTATAAGAGTATAATTGGATCATTTGTAACACAAAGGATAAATACTTAAGGGGATGAATACTGAATTTTCCCTTATGTGATTATGTATTGCATTTCTGCACCAAAATAGTTAATGGATCTCATAAATATGTACAATTATTAAGTACTCACAAAATTAAAAATAAAAAAACTGAAATAAAATTTAAAAAGGAAGTAAAAACTTTAGGCAGATTAACATTAAATGGACTTACTATATGTTAACTGAGACTAGGTCCTTGACAAATCTTTGAAAACCTATATGTGAGAGATGTTCCAGCTTCTTTAAAAAGTGATATGTTCATTATTCTGTGTGGGCAGGAGTGCTGATAGTACCACTGTAAATGATAGTATCCCAAGTGGCTGATGCCAAATAATAGAACTTAACCAATACATGCAAGTTACTGTAATAGACGTACAAGACTTAATTACCAAAAAGAGTATCAATGTGGTTACCATAACAGAAGGAACAGATGGTAATAGGAATCACTGGACTCAAATGGATATTTGGCAGTTCAATTGATAACTAAATGTCTATGATCGAAATACAAGGCCAAGCAACTAGGTTCTATTTTCATACATAAAATGGAGAAAGACACATCTTTCTAGGCCTGAATTAGAACTACCACAAAAGTATTCATGTATACTTTTCTAATTCACAAGACTTGATTTATAGAGTCAGAGAATTTTGAATAATGGGAGGCCTGGTAATCTTGAGAAAATTTCTAAAATCATATATCAGTATATATGTGTGTGTGTATCTATATCTATATATATATTGATATATAATTATAGATATATTTATTTCAGGTCTAGGAGTCCATATGAAATTTTGTTAAACACGTCATGAGGTTTGTTGTATATATTATTACATCATCTAGGTATTAAGCCCAGTACCCCAATAGTTATCTTCTCTGCCCCCTCCTTCCTACTACCCTCCCCTCTCATATAGACCCCAGTGTCTATTGTTTACTTCTTTGTGTTCATAAGCTCTTATGATTTAGCTCCCACTTATAAGTGAGAACATTCAGGATTTGCTTTTCTGTTCCTGCATTAATTTGCTAAGAATGATAGCCTCCATCTCCATCCACATTTCTGCAAAAGACACAATCTCATTAATTTTTACGGCTGCACAATATTCCATGGTGTGTGAGTATCACATTGTCTTTTTCCAGTCTGTCATTTATGAACTCTTACATTGATGCCATATCTTTTCTATTGTGAATAATGCTGCAATGAACATTTACATACATGTTTCTTGGTAGAACGCTTTAGATCCCGCTGGGCATATACCTAATAATGGGATCGCCGGGTAGAATGGTAGTTCTGCTTTTAGCTCTTTGAGGAATCTCCGTACTGCTTTCCACAATGGTTGAACAAATTGACACTCCTATCACCAGTGTATAAATGTTCTCTTTTCTTCACAACTTTGCCAGCATCTGTTATTTCCTGACTTTTTGATAATATCCATTTTGACTGGTGTGAGATGGTATCTCATTGTGGTTTTGATTTGCATTTCTCTAATGACCAGTGATCTTGAGCATTTTTTCATATGCTTATTGGCCATATGTATGTCTTCTTCTGAGAAGTGTCTGATCGTGTCCTTTGCCCAAATTTCAATGGGGTTGTTTTTCCTTGTAAATTTGTTTAATTTCCTTATAGATACTAAACAGTAGACGTTTGTCAGATGGATAGTTGCAAAAATTTTCTCTCATTCCATAGGTTGTTTACTCTGTTGATAGTTTCTTCTGCTGTTCAGAAGGTCTTTAGTTTAATTATATCTCATTTGTCAATTTTTGCTTTTGGTGTTTTCATCATGAAATCTTTGCCAGTGCCCATGTCCCGAATAGTATTGACAAAGTTGTCTTCCAGTATTTTATTTATTTATTTATTTATTTATTGTTTTTGGATTTTACAGTTAAGTCTGTTATCCATCTTGAGTTAATTTTTGTTTATGGCATAAGGAAGGGGTCCAGTTTCAATCTTTGGCATACAGCTTGCCAGTTATTCCAGCATCATTTATTAAATAAGCAATCCTTTCTTCATTGCTTGTTTTTGTCAAATTTGTTGAAGATCCGATAGTTGTAGTCATGCAGTCTTATTTGGATTCTCAATTTTGTTCCATTGGTCTATGTGTCTGTTCTTGTACCAGTAACATGCTGTTTGGGTTACTGTAGCCCTGTAGTATACTAAAAGTCAGGGAGAGTGATGACTCCAGCTTTTTCTTTTTGCTTAATATTTATTTGGCTATTCAGGCTTATTTTTGGTTCCATGTGAATTTTAAAATAGTTCTGCCTAGTTCTTTGAAGAACTACATTAGTAGTTTGACAGAAATAACATTGAATCTACAAATTACTTATACATTTCTATCAATTTTCTATAAATTTTATTGTAGAGATCTTTCACCTCTCTCATTAGCTGTATTACTAGGTATTTTATTTTATTCCTGTTATGGTATTATAAGTGAGATTGCCTTTCTAATTTGGCTGTTGCTGGTGTGTAGAAATGCCTGTGACTTTTGTGCATTGATTTTGTATTGTGCAAATTTGCTGAAGTTGTTTATCAGCTGAAGGAGCTTTTGGGCTGAGATTATGCAGTTTTCTAGATACAGAATCTTGTCATCTACAAACAGATATAGCTTGACTTCCTCTCTTCCTATTTTGATATCATTTATTTCTTTCTCTTGCCTAATTGCTCTGACCAGGACTTCCAATCTATGTTCAACAGAAGTGGTAAGAGAGGGCATCATTTTTCTGTGCTGTTTTTCAAGGAGAATACTTCCAGCTTTTGCCTCTTCAGTATAATGTTGGCTGTGGGTGTGTACCATAGATGGTTTTTATTGGCATGTTCCTTAAATACCTAGTTTATAAAGAGTTTTTAACATGAAACGATGCTGAATTTTATTGAAAGGCTTTTCTGCATTTATTGAGATAATCATGTGTTTTTGGCCTTTAGTTCTGTTCATTATGCCAGTATATTTTGTAAATCTTGCTCCTAGCTTTCTCCAAAGGCACTTGCAACCATTTACCAGAGTAAATGTGTATTGATGGGAAAAATCCTTGATTTGAGGGGATTATAGGATTATCTTCTGAGCTGACCTGTTAACCTCAGAAGGCTCTGAAGGTCAATCTAGTTCTTTGGTCAGAGTGGAGTCTAATGGGACTTGGTAATAAATGTGCATAGTTTTAGACTAAATCTATCTCTCAGTTGGCCTATCATATCTCAGAATGCATTTTGTATTTCATGGTACACACATGTAGTTTCAGCAGACATACTCAAACATCAGCAGGATCCACACATTGGTTCCTGACCAACACATTTATTGCTTTAATCAGAAAAAGCATCAAACGAATTTTTTCTCTACTGTTCTATCAAAGTTGGACATCAAAAACAGTACTATATCCCTTAAAAAAAACTACAGATCAATGACATCCTCAAAGACTTGAAGAATGCAAGGAGAGTTATACTGATATATATAAATACAACTTACCTGATGAGCCTACTGATATAACAGATATGTCTTGATAAATAATATTAAGTATTGAAACAAATTGAAGACATAGTTTCACAAATGGTTTCATTATTTAAATGAAACAACATAGCCCTGGTACTTGCTGTGTAATGTTGATTTAACAAAGTTTCCTCTCATCCCCAAAGAAGAAAACTGAAAAGTAGCTTTCTTTCCTTTGGCATAGTTAACAATATGCCTTTATTGTATCATTTCAGAGCTGTGTCTATTCCTTAATTTTATATATAATTTAGCGTTTAGGAACATTAATCATCTCATCATACCAGAGGATACCACTCTGATCTTCTGGATTGAAAATATTTAGATGATATAACCTAGTGATCAGTAACTAGAAGTATTGTGATGCCAAATGAAAATCCATACATGAATAAAACAAGAAATGAACTCCATAAAAATTCAGAGGCTTTCATTTAGATAAACATGATTGAAGTCTAGAATATGTTGATATTTCCTTCAAATTAAAAACAAAATGGTATGACTTGTACTTTATAAAACTAAAAAAGAAGCATACTCATTAAAAACTCTGTCCATTCAAAAATTATCTGAGGCTGGCAATTTGTAATGTGTTCCATAGAAATAGAAGGCTCATCAGCTGTCTCAGGCTGGAATGCTTGTATGAATTGGTGATTTTTTTTTTAATGTATTTTTGGTAGGTTTTAATGCTGGCTGGTGTTCATAGCAAGCCTCAACAGGGGAATAACAGCAATTGACCTTAGGATTTTAGAATAAAACCTTGTTCTTCTCAACAAGTAACTCTACTGTTTCTGAGAAATAGAATTTATTATTATTATTATTGATCCATGTTAAAGGCTGAATGCTTTTTTACGGAAACCTAAGTATCCCAATAACTTGAGCTTGCCTTCCTAAATTTGGTGATATCTGATCCATTAAGCCATAAATTCAGACATCATCAATGGGACTTTATCCACAAGTAGTTAGCTTATATTTTCAATATACCAACCCCTGCTACAACTTATAGCTATAACCTCTTTGTGAGTTCTCTATATCTTAGTGGCTGAGAAGAACAACAACAACAAAATGAGCCTGGTTTACAAAAGGCTTTAGCCTTTTGTAAAATACTTTTAGCTATTAACAACTAGAAGTAAACTGTCGTAGCCTTAGGATCCCACTAATTGTCTCTGATGGAGATGGCAGGATTTTGATTTATCCTTTTAGCTATCTTTCTAATTTTCATGAAAAGAGAGATATACAGAGGTGTGTGTGTGTCTGTGTGTGTATACATACATATTAATATGTGAAAAGTGGTAATAGTTTATCAGGATGATTAATTATGTAGAAGTAGATTGGACTGGTGGCCAGAATGTCTAATAAATAGTGGCTGGAAATGTTGGAGTAATCATAAAATGCTCACCAGTAAACCCTCTCAACACAATTATCTTCATAATAGCATTATCGAAATCATCTATCTGTTCCTCAGCCAGCTGCTGTCCTCACCATCCAAACACTTGCTTAGTAGAAAATGAATATGAAGATAAGAATTAAAATTTTCTATGACCCCCAACAATATGAATGTCTCCTCTGAAATGATGATTGTTTAGGTGATAAAACAACAAAGCTGTTTTTTTCTTTCTGGAAAAGCAGTTAAACATCATTTTCCAGCCGCTTTTAATTTGACTTTAGCTATATAACTAATTAGCACCAATGGTAAGGTGAAACATTACTTCTTTTGGAGAGAAAAGGGTGAGTGTGCTCCCTTAATTCATGTTTTTCCACTTGCCCTTGGAGGCTATATGTTTGAAATATGTTAGCAGCATAGGATGGAAGAGCCATGGGTAAATGCGTGAATATCCATAAATATTCAACTAAGTGCTTTTACCTATAATATTAGACTATTAGGTAAGAAAATAGTAATTTAATTTTATTAAGCCACTGAGATTCAGGATTGTTTGTTTCTGCATTTATCATGTTTTGGCTATATAAAGACAGTAATGCTTTCAATACTATTGGCTTAGCGGCCATATGGTGAGCATTAAAGGGACATATATCATACTCGATATAGAACAATATGTTTTATTCAGTAGAAAGTTGGTAAAACTATTGACCATGATAACTTAGAAAGCAAATCTTGAGTTTCCTGAAGCAAAATCTCTAGAAAAGCAGTTAAAAAGAACCCCTGTGTCGTTTTAGCAAGTATTGGCTACATTTGGCAAGATATTACAAGAAAAACATAAGCTTAGGAAAAAATTCAGTGGTTTTGAAGAAGAAAGAAAAAGGAATTGATAGAATTCAGAAATAAGGACCTTGAGGGACTAGAAAAATTGTTTGCTTTTAGGCAAATTTTAAGAAAAAAAAGATTGAGAAAACTTTAGTGACAAAAGCTCATTAAGTCTCAACATTTGAACAAAGGTCATATTAGAGATCTGAATTTCCCATTCCAGCCAGATAGCCTAAATATAATCCTTATTTTCTCGAAAGAGAGACACAGGCACTAATCTGAGAAAGGCTTGGTTAGGTCAGTGGAGCCCTAGAGAAAAGATTTCTCATTAGAAGAATTTTATATTGGACAGAAATGGCCATCCCTAGGAAATCTGCCACTTCTAGGCATTGTTTGTAAAGAGCTTAGGACTGTAGCCTCCAAGGGAAAGTTGAAAATTCTGCAGCTGGAGGCTGTCAGCCAACTAAGTAGGTTTTATTTGGAAGGTAGATCAGGTCATAGTAGCACATGTGAATGGCTGCCACAGGGCAGATGCTCTTCTTTATACCAAGTATCATAAAATCTAAGATGCCAGTTATTGCAATTGTGCCATTACTTTATGTAATACTAAAATAACATTTTAAAACACAGCCAAAAATCTATGACATGGTGCTTTATTATTATTTGAATTTCTTATTCAAACACTTCACATTCAGTTCTTTTCTTGAATCACTTTTTTTAGAGTTTTCAATGTTACTATTTCTGCACAAAATGTCATCTTTTGTGCCTTCAACAATGACTGCATGCAGTGGCTCATGCCTGTAATCCCAGCATTTTGGAAGGCTGAGGTGGGTGGATCACCTGAGGTGAAGAGTTCGAGGCCAGCCTGGCCAACATGGTGAAACCCCGTTTCTACTAAAAGTACAAAAATTAGTATGGTGTCTTGTGCTGTAATCTCAGCTACTCAGGAGGTTGAGGCAGGAGAATTGCTTAAGCCTAGGAGGCAGAGGTTGCAGTGAACCCATGTCACTCCATTGCACTCCAGCCTGGGGGACAGCAACATAAGCAAGACTACATCTCAAACAAATAAAAATAAAAATAAAAATAAAAATAAAAAAAGAATGAACAATGCATGTTTTGTTTTATTCACCCATAGCCAGAATACATAGGTATGGAAAATAAAAAATAGAGTTGAGATATGTCTTTCATTTTTGCACTTCACGACTCACTTTGAATTTTTTTTTCCTTTTGTTTCTTTTTTGTTTTGTTTTACTTGTTTATTTTTTTTCCATGCCTATGGTGCCGAACCATGGTGATTTACAGATCTTAATACCCAAAGGAGAATGGCTCACAGTAGAAGATCTACAAATGGGTTTACTAAATTGGAAGTTGAGTTCATTATTTGACCTTTTAGGATTTCTCATTTCACTGAACAAATAGGCAAGCACAAGCCTGATGTGTAGCATTGGAGTGCATAATTAAATGAAAAACTGGGTTTTAATCTGTCACGAGAGCATGTGTGGAGCCTGAGAAAATCCTCTGAAACATCTTTTAATACTGTGGTATATACTGATAAAAGATCATAGATTGATTTGAAAAGCTAATATAGGTGAGATCAGCAAGTGCTCTCAGAATCCTGAGAAATAAAGGTTTTGATCGATACTCTGTTAGATAAAGAGATCTGATCACATGAGCTGCTGGATGAAAGCAAAAAATTGTCCATAAAGGGAGAAGAAAATTGTAAAGAACAACTATCAGTTTGTGGCTAGGTAGAACAATGACTATAATAGACTATATTTTTTCTTTCTTCTAGTTATTTATAATAATTTTCATTTTTGACAATTCATTTTCCTCTACAATTTTATATAGGATTTATTGGGGGTTGTCATATATACAATTATTTAATATATGACAAGCTATCAAGATAATATAGCAGTTAAACTAAAGGAAAATTATCTCCCAGTGATGGACAAAGGACTAACAAAACTTTAGAATTCTGCTTCTGGGTAAATGGTGAGTATATTTTCATGGACACATAGATGGCTGTATTATGATAAGTAAAAACATGCTATTATTATTTCAAAGTTAGATATGAGAAATCAGGTATGTGTGGAAATCCTATGTGTGGATGAGTAGCCATACCATGGATTCTGCAGTTGCTGTTAGTTTAACAGGTGCCCATTTAAACCTCTTTTTCTAACTTGTCATCCTACACTACTAAAGAACCCAGGAATCTAAAACAATATTTCCTAAACTTTCTTGCAATAAAGGCGTATATATGACAAAGTTCTCCAAAGATAGATAATTGTGTGAGATTTGGGGACAGATGTCAGATGTATAACGTGGTAGCTGTACACTTTTCACTAAAACATGCCTGTCATTTTATTACCTCCAGTTAGCTCCCTCAGCCCCTGCCTTCTATCTGTGTTAACTGTTGTAGCTAGATTTTGGGCAACTATAATTTAACATGCATCAAAGTATCCACACTTTACTATACTCTTCCTACTAAAAATAATAGTGGTACTGAACATATATTCAGCTCTTAATATCCATAAATATTCTACTAAGTGCTTTATATGCATTATGACATTTTATAGTGCCTCAAACAGGTCCATGAAGCTGGGTTTATCTTGTGATTATTAACATCATTTCCATGATATTAATCTGGAAAGAGGCCTGCTAGCTTCAGACCTCTTTTAGGGTAAGGACTGCAACTGCTACCAGAGTTTATATCTTTTAGTGACATGAAAGACTGTTTGGAAACTCAGAGGCTATCAATGAACATTTATTGAACAAATTCTCTTGCCTCTAGGACAGGGGCTATCTTAAGGGTAGGATTGAATATTCTCAATATTGCTATGCACAATTATATGGGAGTTGGGAAAACCAAATGCATCATGTTATACATGTTAGGTAAGTTCCAATATGACTGGGATAGCTATTTACCAGATTAAAAAAAAAATACTGCTGCACAATACATTTAGGTGGGAAAAATAGAGAAGCACCAATAGAATCAATCCTTGGTAGAGTAAACTATATTGCTGAGAATAAGAATAAATGACAAAGGTAAAGCTGTATTCAACTCTTAAAACATGTAAAATCTAATTTCAATTATGACTGTTCTATAAACTAATTTTGGGTAGTGAGACAGAACTTATTTTCTGCAAGTAACATAATCACTTGAAAACTTGATATAATAATTATATTATAAATCTTTCACATTCTTTCATTATTTTAAATATTGTTAACTTAATGAAAGGTATTTAAAAGACTGGACAAAGAAAATGTAGTACATATACACCATGGAATACTATGCAGCCATTAAAAACGATGAGTTCATGTCCTTTGTAGGAAGTTGGATGAATCTTCATTGAATGAAATCATCATTCCCAGCAAACTGACACAAGAACAGAAAGCCAAATACCGCTTGTTCTCACTCATAGGTGGGTGTTGAACAATGAGAACACGTGGACTCAGGGAGAAGAGCATCACACACTGGGGACATTTCGGGGGGGTAGGGAAAAAAGAGCTGGGGATGGGAAGGGGGGCAAGGCAGGGAAGGATAACACGGGAGAAATGCCAGATATAGTATGCACCTAAAGTTAAATAAATAAATTTAAAAATAATAAATAAATAAATAAATGTAATATTCAGTTCTAAAATAAACTAGAATTTCATTTATAAAAAAATTTCTAGATTCAGCTAAGAAAAAAATATGTGACAGCTAAAGAAATCAATGTGTATGCAAGTGAACATTTTTGAAAATTAAGCAGTTCCATATCTATATATAATTTTTTGTTTTCAAATGAAGCATGCATATATATAATTACACTTTGAATAACACCATGGGATTCATTCAAAGTGTCACTAATAATGCTGGAAATACTCCCAAGTAGTGAGAAAAAAGTCATCACATTATGAAAAAAAAGTCGAATTTCTTGATAGACACTGAAGATTGAGGTCTGCAGCTGTGGTTTTCTATCATTTTCAGACAGAGGATTCATCTTATGAACAGATTACATAAACTTAACGATATTGATAAATACAGTATTCTAAGTGTGTTTTTTCTTCCTTATGATTTTCTTAATATTTTCTTTTCTCTAGCTTGCTTTAAGAATACAATGTATAATATATATAATGTACAAAATTGATTTTGATGAACTCCTTATGTTAAGGGTAAGGTAACCTATTAATAGAGGGAAGTTTTGGGGAATCAAAGTTATGTATAAATTTTTTACTATGTGGGGGGTCGGTGCCCCAATCCCCACATTATTTAAGGTTCAACTGTAATTGAAGATGCATTAAAAGGACAGGAAGTCCTTTTACGAGGTAAAGAGAACTGACTTGATATACTAAAAGTCAAGAGAAGATACTGATGTGAATTGTTTTTGGATCAGGTGACTGTGATCAAAGTAAAAAGAAAAGAAAGGAGTGGATGAGAAAAGATGTTTATAAGCTAGTTGTGGGGATGTCGCATGACACTTTCCAGGCATGACATGGAGGTGAGCTTAAACTAAGCTGTATTGGAAGAGAAATGGAATAGTGGCAAATGTTATAATTTAACAGGTGCAATAGACACAACTTGAAGATACTGGTATGGATAAAACGGTTTCAGGAAAGAGGTGTTAAATGTTACTTCTGGGTTCCATATCTTTATAGAGGCTCATGCTTCTCATTGCATGACTTTTACTTGTCCTTCAGTTTCAACCAAATTGCACTTTCTAAACAACTAATCCAACCCGTTTAACCTTATGTAACCCATATATTTAATAAAATATTAAATATATCCACACACATACACACTTACACACTATGTATCCACACACATACACCTTTACATACACACACTCACACACACACACACGCGCGCACACACACACACACATTATCTGTATTAAGCAACTAGAATTAAAGGGAATGGTTGAAGAAACACATTCCCAGGATATATTTGAGAAAATTAATTCCCCACAGCAATTCATAAAACCAATATATCCTTAAAGTTTGAGGATTTGGGGAGAATATAGAAGGGTCTGAATAGAAAACAGTTAATGGAAGAAAAATTACAGTGCTAAGACTTCTGAACAAATTAGAATTTAGTTGTACTATGTTGTCAAAACTTCAAGGTGAAATAGAGAAACAATTGGCTCCAGATCTCCTCTCATATCATAGAAAAGAGACAGGTATGTTTCTAAAGTCTCAACTGAAGATGAATTTAAAAGTATTATATAAGGTACACCACGTTATCTGTTTTCCTTTTATTTTTTAATTGATTGAGATATAATTAATATAAAGTAAAATTCACTCATAATAATATAGTTCAAAATTTTAACTTCTTTCCTCAAAGATCTGCTGGTTCCTATTGTTTTGTCTATGATAGAATGGAGTATAAGTAGAATCAAAGCTATGCAATATTTTAGTCTCTCTTTTAACACTCAGCATAACACAATTAAAATTTGTGTTAGGCTGAAAGATGGCCCCGAGATATCCAATCTGTATTAGTCAGTTTTCACACTGCATGTAAAGAAATACCTGAGACTAGGTAATTTATGAGGAAAAGAAGTTTAATTAGCTCACAAGTCTGCAGGCTTTACAGGAAGCATGCCTGGAAAGCCTCAGGAAACTTACAGTCATGGAGGAAAGTGAAGAGGAAGAAAGGATCTTCTTCATTCTCATGGTAGCAAGAGAGAATGAGTGAAGCGGAAAGTCAGACAACTTTCAAACAACTAGATCTTGTGAGAACTCACTATCACAAGCACAGCAAGGGAAGTTTGCCCCCATGATTCAATCACCTCCCACCAAACCCCTGCCCAAATAGATGGGGATTACAATTCAACATGAGATTTGGGGGGAGGGGGACAGAGAGCCAAATCTTATCTCAGTCCTAATACCAGGAACCCATGAATGTTACTTTATATGGTAAAGTTTTGGCAGATATGGTTAAGAATTTTGAAATGAGGAGATTACTCTATATTATCCAAACAGGTTATAAAGGCTATCATAAATGTCTTTGAAAGAAAGAAACAAAGAAAGGTTATACACATAGAAAAGAGGAGGAAGCAGATTTTGGAGTGATACAGTCAAAGAATGCTAGTAATCAGAAGTTAAAAAGGCAAGGAACTGGTTTCTCTTCTAGACTCCCTAGAGGGAGTATAGTCCTGCTGACACCTGAATTTTAGCTCAATAAAACTAATTTTGTACTTCTAGCCTCCTCACCTGATATATGAAAGTCTAAATTTATGTTGTTATAAACCTTTGCATGTTATAATTTGTAATAGCAGCCATAGGAAACTAATATACTATGAACTTCTTCCATGATGTTGCATGCTTCAATAGATTATTCCTTTTTAATTGCTGAATATTTTAATGCTTGATGTATACAATTTATTTATCCATAAACCACCGAGTGAACATTTAGATAGATTCTAGTCTTAGAAAGTGATTATTAAAAGCTGCTATAAATATTAACACACAGGCCTAGATATAAACATACATTTCAGTATCTTTTAGGTGGCTATCTTGGAATAGCATTGCTGGGTCACATATGCCATATATGGGTCATATATGGTAAATATCTACTTAAATTTATACGAAATTACTAAATTATTTTTCAAAGTTACCTTTCCAACAATTCTTTCAGAGTTTCAATTTTTCCTCACCCATGCCAACACTTGGTAATTTCCTTCTTTTTAATTATAAAAAAATTCTTTAGAAGATGTGTAGTGGTATCTCATTATAAATGATTAATTATATTGAGCATCTTCACATGCTTATTGATGAATTTCCATGTTTTTAATTTTTAGGGGGAATGATTCTAGTTTTTGGTAGTTTTCTAAATAATTCAGATTGACTACTGGATACATGACAGAATTTAATTCCCCTATTATTTATTGTAAGCATAAGTCTTTACAGAAATCAGATATTAGGAAAATATCATGAATGCCTCAGGATATTAAATCGTTTTGGGCCACACATGTAGGTTACAATGCTGAAAGCTTTGTCTACAACATGTGCCTATCTACTTATACAAAAACATACATAGACATTCACATTAAAAATTCCAAAAAAAAGTACATTAAAAACAAAAAAAAAAACATGTGCAGTCAACAAACAAACAAAAAGAAGCTCAATATAATTGATTATTAGATAAATGCAAATCAAAACCATAATGAGATATCATCTCACATCAGAGTGGCTATTATTAAAAAGTCAAAAAATAACATGCTGGTGAAGTTGCAGAGAAAAGGGAATACTTAAACACAGTTGGTGGGAGTGTAAAATAGTTCAACCATGTGGAAGACAGTATGGTCACTCCTCAAAGACCTAAAAACAAAAATATCATTTGACCCGGCAATCCTATTACTGTGTATATACTCAGGGGAATATAAATCATTCTACCATGATAACACATGAACATACATGTGAATGTTCATTGCAGCACTATTTACAATAGCAAAGACATGGAATCAACCTAAATGCTCACCAATAACAGAATGGATTTAAAAAATGTGGTACATAGGCACTATGGAATGCTATGCAGCCATAAAAAAACAAGATTGTGTATTTTATGGGGAAAGATGGATGATGCTGGTGGCTATTATCTTAAGCAAAATAACCCAGGAAGAGAAAACAAAATACTGCACATTCTTACCTATAAGCGAGAGCTAAATGACAAGAACACATGGGGGAACAACAGACACTGGGGTCTACTCAAGGATGGAGGGTGAGAGGAGGGAGAGGAGCAAAAAATGGCTATTGAGTACTGTGTATAATGCCTGGGTGATGAGATAATCTATACAAAAAAACCAAAACAAAACAAAAACAAAAACACATGACTCGAATTTACCTATGTAACAAACATTGCTATGTATCTCCGAATTTAAAATTAAAAAAAAAGGAAAAAGAGATACCATAAACATAAGCAAAATAAAATGTTTTAACTTAAAAAATAAAAACACAACACACTGTCAGAACTTTTTGCTTGTTTGTTTTCAACCTCAATTCCTTAACACTGTCAGTCCTCACTCTAGTCAACTTATCATGACTGGAACTTATATAAGATTATTAGTTTAAGAGTTTAAGTCTATGCTTTTAATAGATATTCTGTTTATTTTTCATTTTATTTTCATATCCATCATGAATGTAGTCATTTTATATTTACTTTCAAATCCATTCTTTGCTATGTTATATCCTAGCCATTGATACTTCATCACAGTAAAAAGAAAAGCAGTTCTTAATCTATTAATATTATCAGGTACTGTTTGCATGCACTTATTAATTCTGAGATGTATACCTCTGAAAATGATATCAAACCTGTGGAAAATTAGTATAAAACTAAATAAGTTAATATTTTTAAAACCCTTATAATTCTGGTGTAAAGTAAGGCCTTAACAAGTGCTAGTTACTATTATTCATTAATTTGAGCTGGTTAATAGTTCACTTAACATAATTCTAATTTTGTTTAACATAATTCAAATTTTGCTTGATTGTCTTTTCATTTATTACATTTCAGGGTTATTTTTATTTGAAAGTTACACTTTTTTTAATAGTACATCAATTTTTCTATGTGTATGGCCAATGGAAAAATTACTGCTTATATTTTAAATTTTGTAATTATGGGCAGTACTTTTTATTTTCAATAAAATTATGTTATTTTTCTTTTATTTTCCTTCATGTCTTAATTTTAACAAGACATGGGTAATTCCCCCAAAATATCTGTAACAGAAGACCCCTGAACATACTTACTATAAATCCTTCATTCTACAGTCACAGGCTAGAAAAGGGAAAAAAGAAAAAGCACCCCAAACCTGCCTTTCCCAGAGCCATGAGCCTCCAGTAATTATTCAGTGAAGAATAATAGGTTGAAAGTTTTTTACATCAGAGGATTTTATTTTCTTCTATGCAAAGGCAAAAACACAAATCTTAGATACTTCACCGTTAAATGTATTTCTCAGTGATTCGTGATACATTGGCATCTAAATCAGAATCATCAAGGAGACATAAAAATGTTGATACCAAGTTCTCAAAATAATCCTATTCAATCATAATATCTTGGATACAAGTTAATAATTATTAACTTCAAAAGCAGGCAAGGTATTCCTAAAACCATGATTAAGAAATAATTCCTAGAACTATTTTTCCTGTATATGAATTTATTTATGTATTTATTCATTTATTTATTTAGAGACAGGGTATCTTTCTGTCACCCAGGATGGAGTGCAGTGTCATGATCTTGACTCACAATGACCTCTGCCTTTCGTGTTCCAGTTCAAGCTATTCTCTTGCTGTAGCCGCCTGAGTGCCTGGGATTACAGGCGTGTGTCACCACTCCCAGCTAATTTTTGTTTTTGAATTTTTTGGTAGAGACATGGTTTTGCTATGTTGGTCAGGCTGGTCTCAATCTCCTAGCCTTCAGTGATCTGCCTACCTCAGCCTTCCAAAGTGCTGAGATCATACATGTGAGCCACTGCGCCCAGACTTCTTTATGAATTTAATAAACTGCTAAGGCTACACATAAAGCTTGTAAACATAATGGAAATTTTAGTTAGTTGTGCCTATTTCTTTGAAATGTAAAAATTAAGAACGAATTTTAATGTACTAATTGAATGGTATTATTCATTCTTGTATTTCTTTTCTTTTTTTTTTCCCATTTATTTATTTTATTGCATTTTAGGTTTTGGGGTACATGTGAAGAACATGCAAAATTGTTGCATAGGTACGCACGTGGCAGTGTGATTTGCTGCCTTAAAGAAATACCTCCATAGAATTGAGACATTAACGTTTAAAAATTACAAATTGATGTATGATAATGTAATTCAGAGAAGAAGCATTTATTAGACTAAGAAATTTTCAAATTAGTAATTAAAATTTAGAAAAGGAGAAATTTTATCATTGACTTCAATTATTTTTAGAATATTTTATATACTGTAAGTCATTATTACAAAATAAAAGACTCTGGGATAAAATGCTTAATCATATGCAAATTTGACTCACACAAGAATGATATTTATATAATACTGACAAAGGATTATTATATAATTTTTCACTTGTTTTTTTCTTGGAAAATATGTTCTTTATTTTCAAAGTTTCTGTAAATTTCAGCCATGTAGATACGTATTGGAAGATAAATACATGATTTTTAAGGCAAATGTAAAATTATATTTTAGACATGTTAAAATCAGCAGATTTTCATAGTGCTAGAGTCTGCATGTATGAAATATTTTTCTCTAGGGGATCCATTTTCTGATTGGGAGTTAACAATCTTTGTTATTGGATCCTTTGAAATTCATGAAATATTGTAAAATTACATAAGATTACAAATTTTGTCTACTTATTTTTTTAGGGGATGAAAATAGAGAACAAAAGCCCAAAAGTCCATTTTATCATATTCTACAAAGAAAATAAAAAATAGATGATGTTTAAGCAAAAGTGTCATGAGCGTTTAGCAAGAATGTGGAAATATTGCTTGCAAGGACATAATGAACTACAATGCATGTGTGCATATGGGCCACTAATGTAATTAACATCAAGTTAGTAATTAATCGTTTTAAAGATAATACTCTAAATTTATTTATTAATCAATTGCCTATAACTATTACTATGTTTTAGTCACCATTATAGGTATTACAGATACGATGGAAAAATTAGATGAAATGTAGTTAGAAGGATACCAGGGAGCTGTGCAAAATTTATCATAAAGGAACTTCTAGACAATTGTAAGGACTAGTTTTATGCTGGGTGAAATGTGTAGCCACTGGAAAGTTTTAGCAGAAGACAAGCATTTAAGATTTAGGGGAAATGATTGACAACTAAATTGAAAATAAACTGTGGCAGGAACAAGAGTGCAGATAAGAAGCATTAGAAAATTATACTAATAATATCAATAAATTATAACAATAACCCATTTAAGAAATTACAGTGGCCTGTACCACATGGAATCAGTGGAATTAAAGAGAAAATCTGATACTTTACTGACATATCTGATGAGTACCACGAGAGACAAAAAAGAGTCAAAGATGACTCCACCTGTTTGGGCCAAAAAAACTGGAAGTATAAAGTTGCTAGCATCTTAAATGGATATACATTTTGGTAGGCTTGAATGGTGAAGATTAGGAATTCAGTTTGTGTTATATTGATTTTGAAAATACCTTGGACATCCAAGTACAGTATTAAATAGATATATGTGTGAGTCTGAAGTTTATGAGACAGATTTAGGTTGGAGATATAAATTTGGAAGTAACTTATACAAATAGGGTTTAAAATCAATATTCTGGTTGGAATCACTTAGGAATCACTTTGGAATCACAATCAGAATATCATATAACTTTAAATCATTTGTATTCCCATTTCTCTTCCCATAATTTTTAGGATTAAATTATTGAAAAATGAAGGAATAGAACATGACCATTATGTAGAATGGAAAAAATGGCACTGGAGAACATCTTAATTTTTATTAGGATTTTTATATTCTGAGGATATAAACATCCATAATATTGTACTTTCATATTTACCCATGTCTGAACCTTAAATTGTTATTTCATGGTTTAGCAAATGTTCAACTGCATATGTTATGTGTGTACTTTCTCAAGATATAATGCTAAAAGTATATTAGAATAATCCTTCTCAGGACTCTGGTTTTTGATGAAAACTAGTCAAAACAAATAAGAAAATAAACAATGTTAAGTTTAAAATGTTAACATTTTTGTGATTTCTATGGTTATGATAGACTTTTTCTCCAAAATCAATGACAACATTGGTTAACCAAGGCTTAATATGCTTTACACATTTCTTGGCTCATGAGATCCCAAAATAAATATGATACTGTACATTTACACCTGATTTTTGAAAACCAACACAATGATCCAAATGTAATTGAAAAGATAATAATAAGAAAATAGATTTATAACGATAGAGAATGTAGTTCTACACTTAACTGTATAGGAAAAAACAAAACTAGAAGACAAAGTGGTCAGGTATTTATGCTCATATTTAATATCTACATGAATCCTAGAGCATCAAATAAAAGCCAATACAAATATGTTGTATTATTGCCTTAAATCTCACCACTGAGATAAAAATAGGTGGCTTATTTTTAAAAAATAATTTTTGTGTACTATTTAAATTATATTTAAATATAGTATATTAATATATTATGTGGTATATATTATACAGTATAGCATTATATATTGTAATTATAAATTATATTTGCATTATTTATTAAGGTGGTACATACATTAAGTGTGGTTTTTGCATTATTGAAGTATGGTGTTTGATATTGGAATGCGTTCTTAAATGTGGTTACGTTATACATCATTTTAATGTACATTTCTCACTTTGTTTTTTGCTAGTAACTTATTACTTTCTGCTTATTTTATATTTATTTTATACAATGGAAATGATGTTAGACAAAAAGGAAATTCAAGCGATTTTCTTGTTCGAGTTCTAAATGCGTCATAAAGCAGTGGAGACAACTTCCAACATCAATGCCTTTATTTGGCCCAGGAACTCCTAAAGAAACACCATTTTGTGTGACTTATGCATGGCCATGTTACTAAATTTTTGTTCAGTGAAATGAGATTAGAAGTGACATGAGCAGTTATTGAATCCATAAAGGAAAGAAACGTCTTCCCTTCTAATTTTCCTGTTTCCTTCCTGCTAAATGAAATACAGTGCAGTGGTTTTCAAGAAGTCTTATAAAGCAACTTAGTTGCAAAACTAGAATATTTGGTTATAAAATACGCCCCTTAAATACTTATTCATAAAATAAAGTTAAATTCTATGCTCAGGTAATTATGAACTCATCAATTTCACTTGTAAAATTTATGTAGAAAAAAATGACCATTTAAAAAAATATGTTTAGGCTGTCTAACTTTTTCTAGGAAGTCTATCCTTTCAGGAGAAATCTAGTGACCACACAGAATAATAAATAAGATATTTCCCTCAATAAAGCAGCCTCAGATGCTTCCAAGCATCTTGTTCCATTACCAGGATAGGAAATTTTAACATTTGCCCGGAATGATTTGATAATTGCTGGAGACCAGTGATTTATATGTCTTCCCTATTCATTCCTTTTCTGAAATTGTATTTTAGATAGATTTATCTTGATCTTGCTTCACCTTGTTATTTTTGAGTTGAAAAACCAGTATCATTCTTTAAGTTTATAGATGACTGAAATTGACAGAGAAAATTACCATGAACATTGAGCTGGTTTCAGTAATTGGATGGAACTTAGTGTTTTGCACTATGGAAAGGGGGTAATATTGCTATGTAGGAAACAGCGTATGTATAGATATTTGGGTGGCCAGAGGCAAGGACTTAAGCAGAGATGTGAGTTTTCTCCCAATACTGTCTCTTTCCTTCTTCCTTTAATAATGAAAGCCATGAGGTTTTGTTGGGTATATGGCAATTGAGTTAAAGGCCACATATCCCAGTCTTTTTTTTTTTTTTTTTTTTTTTTTTTACTTTATACAAAGCCATGTTACTAAATTTCTGTTCAATTACATGAGATGAGAAGTAACATGAGCACCTACTAAATCTGTAAAGGGAAGAAACAACTTCCCTTCCAATTTTCCTCTTTTCTCCCTGCTAAATGAAATACAGGGTGAGATGCTGGATTAAGCATAACAGAGGCAATTCAATAGCCAGAATTGAAAATGATAAAGCAAGAATATGAGCCTGTATTTTTGACATCCCAAAGCTGTCATGACAACCCTGGAATACCTATACTCAGTCTATTATGTGGAAGAAATGTCAGTTCTTTTGCTTAAACCACCATGAATTTTACTCTTGGTTTAGAAACAAAACTTGTTTTACCCCAACTGATACAATCAGTTAAGATTGTTTAAAGATTAAAAGGATAAATTAATATAGACCTCTAAGCATAGTATCTAACAAAAAATTACATTCTCAATAAAATAAAACAGTATTTTATATGGATTTGTAACCTAGAGAAAAATGATACACACTATTTAATGGAAGGTTACAGTTAATGAGACAGAAATAGTAAATATATTATTCTATTATCATTTGCTTTGCAATATGGTGCTCCAAATGAGTAGTTTATAAATTAAACATTTCATTTTTTCCAATAATATTCACATATTAATTCACTCATTCACGTATTTTATTTTTAAAAAACTCTATTGTTTCATTATTTACTTTGTATTCTACATTCCTCAAAACAAAGAAAAATATTTATTGAATATTATCAACAAAAAGCAAGAGATAAAGATATAACTTCCAAAAAGGCTTTCCTTGCCCACTGCCTAGGCAGGGAAAATTTATCAAGACAGAGGAATTGCAATAGAGAAAGAGTTTAATTCATGCAGAACTAGATGTGTGGTAGACTGGAGTTTTATTATTACTCAAATCAGTCTCTGAAAATTTGAGGATCAGGAATTTTAAGGATAATTTGGTGGGTAGGATGATTTGTCAGGGCAGAGGTGATATCATATGGAGTGGAAGTGGGTTTTACTTGCTGTTTTCTGTTCCTGGGTGAAATCACAAAACCCATTGAGCCAGATTGCTGGTATGTAGTGGTGCCCACTGGTGCATCATAACACAAGGTCTGCAAAATAACTCAATCACGGATCTTAGGTTTTACAACAGTGATGTTATCCCCAGAAGCCGATTCAGAATCATGCAGTTTTCAGCTGCATGACTCCTAAATCATAATTTCTAGTCTTGTAGCTAATTTGTTAGTCCTACGAAAGCAGACTTGTCCCCAGGCAAGAAGGGGGCTTATTTTGGGAAAGAGTATCATCTTTATTTCAAAGTAAATTTAAACTAAATTCCTCCCAGAGCTATTTTGATCTACACCTAGAAATGAACAAGGACAGCTTGGAAGTTAGAAGTAAGATGGAGTCAATTAGGTCAGATCATTTTCACTGTAATAATATTCTGTTACATTTTTTGCAAAGGCAGTTTCAATGGTGTTACCAATCTTTTAATTCACCACCCTTCATTTAAATGTAGGATGTTTTCATAGTCTGGGCATTTTTAAAAAAATATTCAAAACGGCTGCATTAGCTATGTTTTCTTCCATCATTAGTAAATGTTTTTAAATGTGGGAAATCATGAGGCTATATTAGATCTACATAGCACTGGAATAAACAGGATGCACATGCCAGTAACACTACACTTCATTACTATACCCTTATATTCTTATACCCACAATGTGCAGATGTACAGATGTGCACACATATATGTCCACATCCACACACATATATTCTTAGTCCAGAAGAAGATAGCACTTACATAATACTAACATATTACATTATTATTGACTAAGTTAATGGTTTACATTGGGGTTTACTCTTTCTGTTATATAGTTCTGCATGTTTTGTAAAATGCATAATGTCATGTATACACCCTTACAGTATCATATAGAATAGTTACACTGCCCCAAAATTCACCTATTTATCACTCCCTTTCAAATTCCCATGAACTTCTGGAAACTAGTGATCTCTTTACTATCTGTATAATCTTTTCCATAATATCATGTAGTTGGAATTATACAAAATATAGTCTTTTCTGACTCATTTATTTCACTTTGTAATATACATTTAAGGCCCCTCCTGTCTTTTCATGTCTTGATAGCTTTTTTCAGCTTTGTTTTGTTATTATTTTTCCTACTCCAGTTGGAGGAAAACAAATACTTCTTTTAAATCACCAAATAATATTTTATTATTAATATATGGATGTATCATGGTTTGCTTATTCATTAACCTATTGGAGGACATATTATTTGCTTAAGGGAATATTTGTAAGAACATAGGCTAAGTTAATCCCTCTTTGAACTTGGAGTAAAGTCCAAATTAGTTTCCTGATTATACATGGTCCTGCTGAATTTGGTGTCTGTAAACTTCTTCAATCTTAATTCATGCTACTCTCTGTTTCTTGCTCATTGCTCACTAGTATCTGAGGATTCACAGTGATCTCCTTACTGCCTGAGAACACTTGACCAACTCATTCTCTCCTGGAAACATGGCTCCTCGACTCTTTATTCATGGCTGATTCCTTGTCATTTATTTGAGCTTCAGTATAGATACTACCTCCCTGAGAGGTTTTCCTGGAAAGACCTGTTCTCTAATTTAATCTATTGCAGTACTCTCTGCTTTCCTGATATACAACTTACTTTATATTGCCTTTATTCATTTTAGTATTTATTAATGTATTTATTATGTATTTTTTATTTTTCTGGAATAGACAGTAATTACCAGAGGACACAAATGTAGCTATTAGGTTAATGACTATATACTCAACACTTAGAATGGAAGCTCAATAAATATTCATTAAATTCAATAAACATTATTTTAATGTTTCCTAAGGGTACTACTACTACTTCTACACACACACACACACACACACACACACACACACACACACACACGTGAGTATTTTCCCTTAGAATTTGATGTATAATTTTTATCAGCTTATTACTAATAGTTCAGCCCTCCTAAGGAATCTAAAACTTTACTTATAGAAATCAAAATGTGACTCTAGATTTTTTTTTTGCTGAACAGCACAAATAAGGAGGAGAGAAGCTGTATTTTGAAGTTTTTTTATTATGTAGAGAATATATTCAAATTACTCAATAACATAAGTGTAGAGAATAAGCAATGAAGAATTTCACCAAGTATTTCCGTAAACAAATTAACACATTATTATTTACCAAATTTTTATAACAGTACATCTTAGAAGTTTCTTCATATCAGCATTTTAAATTTTAAATTAAAATGTACTCATATGAGCCACAAATATAATAAGACCTTTTCATGTATTCTCCAGGAGAAAAAAATCATCAACATTCACTAGAAAATCCTGATTTTCAGACTAATGCATGTATATATCCTTTCTTCACCACACCCAATGCTACATAATTGTGAATAAAGTTAAAATAAATTTTATATACACTATAATAAATGTTTTTGTAGAAGCATTACTTATGATTTGGTGCTATAGAGAAGTAAGAAAGCAATTTTACCAGGTTATCTACCAGGATATCCTTTTTACAGAAGGAGATATTTTTGAAACATAAGCTTGACATATAAAAAGAATGTAATTGAATTACAGAAATGGATGCAGAAATTTATATAAATTCTTAATATCTGTTATAAAATACAACAGATCATTTAGTATGGGCAATGAAATAAAAAAACACCCTTTCAGACTGCAGTTACAGGACTATAAAAATGTCAGCTTAAGAGAATCACTCACATGTCTGAGTTATTCACTGTCTTTGCTGACTTCTAATGAACAAAAATCTCAGTCCTCATTGACTTTAGTTTTACTCAAGGAAGGGGTGTAAATAAACTATCTTGAGTATATAGTAGTTCAGCATTAAAAGAGATATGGGAAAACAGTTTTATGAGAAAGAAGGAAAGAAGGTGGGTTTTGAGGGGTGAAATTTTAAACAGACTGTCAAAGAAGACATAGAAGATAAAATTTTAGTAAAATATGAGAAAGGTGAGAGAAAAAGTAATGTCTGTTAGCTTTTGAATGTGGTTCATTGACATTAACTTTAGAACTTAGAATAATGTCCACAACATAATTAGTAGTTGATAAATATTTGTTAGATATATAAATGAATAAACTAATTTATAGAGTAATGATAAAAATAATGTATTGGGAAATTGTGTGAGCTGAATTTGAGAAAGAATATTTATTTTCTGTTAAAAAATAAACTCTATAGGCAATAGGATTAAAGTCCATGAATACTTTGAGATTATATTTTAGACTTATTAATAACATCATAAAATCATATTTGCTTTTGGAGAAAATTTATATTAAAAAGTGGTAAAGTAAGAAAAGACAATTTTCAGACAGCCCACTTAAAAAGAAGTCAATGATAAGCCTAGATATATCCGATACTGGTGACAGAGTTGACATAGAGAAGTTAGGATGGCTCCAACATGCTTTTTTAATGAGGTACTGAAAAGATTTACTCACAAAAATCAATCGATGATGAAATAGAGTGAAGTTATTAACAATTTCCAACTTTCTCACTTGGTGGCTGAGAGAGATAGATGGTAATTCAAATCACTTACATAATTGATTAGAGTATGAGCAATTAAGCTTGGGAAGACAAGAAACATTTAATTCATTTTGCACTTTCTGAGCATGCTCTGACTTGAGTTACAGATAGAGCTGTCTGGTTTTATTATATTATAGATATTAAATGAAATGCTATAAAGACAAATAGAAGGCTATTTGTGTTTAGAGGTGAAAAAGTTTAGGGGAAGAAATAAAAGGAAAGTAACATTTGAGGCCGCTCATGAAAGGTGAGGTAGCATTGTCTGGTGACAAGGAAAGGTTAGAAGTCATTCCAAGCAAGGAGAAAACCCTAAATTCATAAAAGGCAGAAAGGATATTATTAGAAATGGAGGAGGTTATATATATATATATATATATATATATATATATATATAATTGCATTTTAGGTTTTGGGGTACATGTGAAGAACATGCAAGATTGTTGCATGAGTACACACATGGCAGTGTGATTTGCTGCCTTCCTCCCCTTCACCTATATCTGGCATTTCTCCCCATGCTATCTCTCCCCACCTCCCCACACCCCCATCCCTCCGGGGGGGGAGGCAATATATTAATATTATTGGTAATACTCATATGGACAAACAAACTTAAGTTGTGCATGGAAGTGGGTTTCTCACATTGATGTTTTCATAGGCTATTTTTTGCCTTCATTCTCCAGGTAGTTTACCAGCTTATATTTAAAGACCTTAGAAGATTTGTTTCTGCAAAACATAGCCATGTTTCAGAAAGCTGTAAAAGACTGTTGGATTTGACTATTATGAAACAGTCTATCACCATTGTCATTTAAGTGTTTGAAGAATATTTTGTTTATGATGGAGTGTTTGTGATATTGCTTGTCACTTCCCATTGCCTTTTGAGCAACATGATAACAGGAATGGCATTACCAGGAGCAATTGACTTTAACATTGTGAAGGTATTTAATGGAGTTCAGTTATGGCTATAAGTTTCATACACTAGCCATCTGACTTCTACCATAATCAATTATTATAACTCTGTGAGACAGTTAAATTGAGTGACCTCTAGGGCTACATGCTTGAAATAACATTTTAGCAAATCTATATAATATATAGTTGTAAATCCCAACTTCAGTTCATGGAAGTGTCACTTAAATGAACTTGGCAAATAGCCTATTTAAGAATATGACCGATGCTGGTGTAAAATGCAATATATATTTATGCTCCAGTGGATCAGATAGTACTAAAGAAGAGCCTGAAAATCTAAGAACAGCTTTTTGCCTTCCTTATTGCCTTTATCACACATTTTTAATTCATTTTAGACAACTCAAATATTTACTATTTATATAGTTTTATATATATGTTAAGATATATTACTAAAAAATTTAGGAAGTAAAATTTTGGTTATTGCTATAGCTTCTTTAAAATGTTCAGTGTTTGGCCTAGGAATTCCATAATAACCAATCTGGCATTAATTAAGCAATTGATCAAGTATTAATTTAATGTATGCTGTAATCAGTCTCCATTTTATATGTATATTCAGAACGCAAAAAATATAATTTGCAATAATTTGACAAATGTATCTTCTCAAGGTATTATGACTGTATTAACAAGGGTATGACTAAAGTATATGACAAATATGAATACTGACCTCTGACAAGCATAATGGATATTTTCTTTTGTATTTACAACTTATTTCCTGTTATGTTTCTCCACTATGAATCTGTTTTTAAATGTTGGAAATTTCATATTAAAACTAATATCAGTTTATCAGTTGTACGTATGAGATCTTAATTACTAGTGATTGATTTGTACATCATCATTCTAATGAACCACAATTTCTCAGCCTTGGGCACAGATTAGATGTCATTTTTTTTTTTTTTTTTTTACAAAGGAGTTTTTTTGTCTCCTTTATATAATGTATTTTCCCCCAAATATTAATCTCCAAGTAGGAGGAGCATTCAACATGAACTACAATAATAAAATTTCTCAAAAAGATATTGTTAGTGGAAAGCTATGCACAATATGATTCTATAATGCCCTATGTGTCTGGACTTCTTACATTTGATATATCAGTACTCAAAAATCAATGATTAGATTCCTGTTACACAGTCTATAAGAATTTAAATAATAATAAATGACGTATTATATTGCAAGGACTGAGTTTAGTGCATACCACGTAAGAACTGATACACACAAAGGTATTAAGTATTATCTAATAGTGGTACTAGTAGTAACAGTTTTATCATGATCATTACTACTACTATTGTTTTGTGCCCCACAAAATAAAGATCTCCATTGATTTTATTATCACTGCTTCAGTTAGAAAATGGAGATTAATTTTGTAGAGCGATATATGGAAAGATGAAAATAAATGCTTGCTTACTATAATTCAAATATTCTATCTTCCTTTATTTGATAAAACTTCTGGGAAGAAAATAGAATCAAAGGTGGTCTGAGCTGTTTATACAGAAATGTTTAAATGTTCTCCTTACATATTTCTGCATCTCTCTAAATTCATTGTTCCATTTTATTTTTTATTTTAGTTCTGTGGTATTATTTCAACACAAAACTGTCACTATTGAGTTCAAATAATAATAATTGTTGTATCATGTAAGTCAGTAGTTATAACATGTGCCATTTACATATCTTAATATCTCACTTGCTACATTTTCCAGATCTTTAATAAAGTTATATAATGCTATGTCTAACACTGACAACCATTGACCATAATGGCCACTTTCTTCTGTAAATATTTACAACTTATTACCTGCTATTTTCACCATTTATCTCTTTTTATACAGTAAAACTCTTTAAATTGAAACCAAGGCAAATTATTGTTATGATAATTTTATTAGACACCCTGCCACTGTTTTAGCTAAGAAACAAACCAAAAAAGTATGTAACTCTACCTTATAATTCTGTAGTTTTTCAATTTCTTTCATTTTTTCCATACTTATTTCTATGGTTTGACAAACACATAGCCTGTGCTTTAAATTAGAATATAAACTCCTAGAAAAATTATTATACTATATATACTATTTATTTTCATTTACAGATTTTCTATGGACAAATGTGTTTTCTTTAATTTCAGACAGAATTCAGCATCTGCATTGTTTTTATACTATTTCTTTCCAAGTATCTTTTTTTTTATATACTTCACTTATAATCTCTGACCACCATCTTACTTAAATCAATTTATTTTAAATGTCATATGTCATGTGACTAGATATTTTTTCTTCTAATTGGGTACTTATTTTTCGATATATTCAAATACACCTGTTCTACGTCTGTCTAATGAAGACTTTTTATCTTGGTTCTGATCTGAAACATTAATGGTGAGATTGGGAGTGCCTTTTAAGACAGTTTAATTTAGTACACAGATAGCAGGACACATTTCCTAATGCTAGGTAATTATCTCATGGTTTTCACATTGCTGTTGTGGATATGTGTGGTTTTCAATAATGAAAGCAGTTATGACATATAATATGACAAGAAACAATGACAAGTTTAAAGAAAATATTATTTTGTTTTTTCTCTAAATGTATGTATTTATTTCATTGTATATATTTAAGATGCATAACATGATGCTGTGACATAAATATACATAGCAAAATAATTACTACACTCAAGAAAATTAGTATTTTTTTATATTAGTTCCCTTTTGTAGTCAAAACACCTGAGATCTACATTCTTAGAAAATTCAAGTACACAGTATGCAATTAATTATAGTCATTACATTTAATCTCTAGGCTTACTTATTCTACATAATTACAGCTTTGTTCTCTTCAACGTACATATCCCTTTTTCTTCCCTTATGCATAACTGGTAACCACCATTCTACTCTCTGTTTATACCTATTTGACGTTAAGATTCCACCTTTTAAGATTATGAAGTATTTTTCTATTTGTGGATGGCTTGCTTTATTTAACATAATGTCTTTTAGGTTAACTTATATTGTCCCAAATGGGAATATTTTTTTTTTAAGGAATTATATATATATATATATATAATTATATATATATATTTATGTATATATACACACACACAAAAATATGTGTATACATATTAAAATATATTTATATATAGAAATAACTGTATATATAAAGAAATATCTATGCATATGTATAGAAAAATATGTATATGTGTTTATAGGTATAAATGTCAAAATTTAATCATTTATTCTTGACAGTTTTTCATATCTTAGCTATTGTTAATAATGCTTCAGTGAAAGGAAGTGGATCTGTCTCTATGAGATGTTGATTTCATTTCCTTTGGTTATAGAAAGCAGAGAGAATCCTGGATCACATGGTAGTTCTATATTTGATTTTTCAAGAACTTTCATGCTGTTTTTGATAAGGGCTGTAGGAATGTATACTTGCAACAATAATTTGGAAACAAAGGTTTCCACTTCTCCACATCCTTACCATCACTTGCCATCACTTGTCTTTTTGATAATAGCCATCCTCACAGGTGTGAAGTGGTATCTCATTTAGGTTTTAATTTGCATTTCTCTGATAATCAAGGATGTTGAGTACCTTTTCATATAATTTTTATGCCTTCTTTGGAAAAATGTTTATTCAGGTGCTTTGTCCATTTTTAAAATCAATTTATTTGATTTTTATTATTGAATTGTGTGAATCCCTTATATGTTTTGGATATTAACCACTTATTAGATAAACACTTTGCAAATATCTCCCAATCCATGTACTGCCTTCTCATTTTGTTGTTGCTTTCATTTTCAAGATACTTTTTAGTTTGATGCGAATTCACTTGTTTATTCTTGTTTTTGTTGCCCGAGCTTTTGGTAACATACTCCAAAAAAAATGCCATTGTCAATAGCAAGAGCATTTTTTCTATGTTGTCTTTTAGGAGCTTTATGGTTTCATGTCTTATATCTTGTTCTCTAATCTATTTTGAGTTTATTTTTGTGTATAGTGTAAAAATGTAGCAGCTTCATTCTTTTGGATGCATATACAGGTATTGATCGACTTACGACCTATGTAACTTACGACCATTCGACTTTACGACCACAATCACTAGCCATGACTGCTCCATGTCTGGCAGCGCAAACGTTGCCAAGCTGGGCGTATGACAGTGTGGACCAGCTTCTGGCAGCACTACCATCTCCGCGTGCACCATTTCAACTGTTATCACAGACTAGGTACAGCAATTTGTGTTTTGTGTCTTGGATATTTTTCATCAAACCCCTCCCAATAAACTTCTTATACATTTTGAGGCAATGGACCCAAACATTGAACGATTTGCAAGGATTGAACAGATGGCGCACGATGTGCTTCATCCATACCATGAAATTGATGAAGAAAAAAAGAAACATACAATCCAGACAAAGCTCACCATGTTTATGAAAAAATCAACTCTGGTAACCCCAACTGCTGCCTCAGATGACGACATCAACAATCCGCAGCCAAGCACCAGTGGCCAATAAAATGTTTAGTACATGTTTATATATTTTGATATGTTTTGCAATTGGGAAAATGTCTCCTATGGTATTTTTTACACCTGTATTTTGTATTTTTGTATGTACCTGTATTTTGTAATTTTGTATGTTTTGCAAATATTAAACCAGTTGTACTGGTAATGCAGTGTTTTACTTAAACCTGATGAATGTAAAAATAAGAAACAAAATGGTAGAGATGATACAAATGGCATAAAATGAACAAAGAAAATTATGATATATAACAATGAAAGAAAATTATGATAAAATATGACTTAAAGATTTTTATAACATCATTTCACAGTACTGTACATATAGCCTAGGCAACTTACGACCAAATCGTGTTACAACCAGTCTGTCGGAACCAATCGTGGTCGTAAGTCGAGCACTAGCTGTATCCAATTTTACCAGCACCATTTATTGAAAAGACTACTTTTTCTCCTTTGTAATTTCTTGGTCAAAAATTAGCTGACCTGATATTCAAACTGAATTAAAAAACACTTCACAAATATTATACATTATGGACAAGTGGGGTTAACCCCAGGGATGAAATGTTCCTATACATTTTCAAATGAACCAATGAATCAATTATTCAGTGAGATCCTATCAAAATTCCAATGTTATTCACAGAATAAGAAAATTTAATGATCAACTCAATGAAATGAGAAAAGGCATTTGACAAAGTTCACTTTTTTATGTTAAGAACTGTCAACAAAATAGGTATGGAAAAATTGCCTCCACATAATAAAAGTCATTGGTGAAAATCATAATCAAAAGGAGAAAATCAAAACTAATAAAAGCCATTGGTGAAAATCATAATCAAAAGGGGAAAATCAAAGCTATTTCTCTAGTATCTTGTAGAATGCAAAGATGCTACTCTCAATACTCTATTCAACATAGTACTAAAAATACTAGCAAGAATAGACAAGAAAAAGTAAAGACATCCAAATTGGAAAAGAGTAAGTAAAATTATCCATGTTTGCAGATGACTTAATCCTACATTTAGGAAAACATAAAGTCTCCACCAAACACACACACACACACACACACACACACACACACACACACACATTAGGAGTAATAAATTGAACTTAAATCAGTAGCATCCAAAAATTAATGTACAAAATAAGTTGTATTTCTTTTCTTTTTAAAACTTTTATTGTAGGTTTAGGGGTATTTGTGAAGGTTTGTTACATAAGTAAACCCGTGCTATGAGGGTTTGTTATACAGATTATTTAATCACCTGAGTATTAAACCTAACATTCAATAGTTATCCTTCCTGCTCCTCTCCTTTCTCTCAGCCTCCACCCTTAAGTAGAACCCAGTGTCTGTTACTATGCTGTGTTCATGAGTTCTCATCCTTTATCTTCCACTTACAAGTGAGAACATATTTGTTTTTCTGTTATGTTAATTTGATAATAAAAGCCTCCAACTCTACCTATGTTACCTCATTTCTTCACTTTTGAAAAATAAATCAAGGAAACAACCTGTTTACAACATCATTAAAGCAAACAAAATATATAGAAACAAATTTCACTAAGAAAGTGAGAGATTTATGTACTGAAAACCATAAAATTTTGATTGAAGAAACTGAAAAGGACACAAATAAATGGAAATAAATACTGTGTTCATGAATTGGAGGAATTGATGTTAAAATGTTCATTCTACCCAAAGTGATCTACAGATTTAGTGCAATCTCTATCAAAATTCCAGTAACATTTTAAACAGAAATACAAA
>NW_016107780.1:1192498-1244092 GCF_001604975.1 Cebus imitator | reverse complement strand
AAAAAAAAAAAAAAAAAAAAAAAAAAAAGATGCTAAAATTTGCATGGAATCACAAAAGACTCTGAATAGACAGGGTATGGAGAAGGAAAACCAAAGGTGGAGGCATCACACTTCCTGATTTCAGAAGATATTACAAAGCTATAATAATCAAAACAGTACAGTACTTACATAAAAACAGACAAATAGACCAATGAAATAGAATACAGAGTCAGAATTAAATTTTATTTTAATAGAAATTTTTAAAACTCCATTTAGTGGAGAGACTTGGACATCATAGTACTGATCAAAGAATAAGATATAAATATTCACTTCTTCTGAATTGTGTTTAGCTCAGCAAAAATATGATGAAATGATGAAATTTTGTTTCATGAGATAAAGGTATAAAATATACCTTTTAAATGAATTTTAAATCATCATGTAGTTTTTATTAACAGTCAGATGTTTCCTATAAGATGAGCCACATTCTCATTTATAAGATTAGAAAAATGTTAATATCCCAGGACACCTGGGATGAATGATGAACATCACAGATCTTATCAGCAGCGTAATTGAGCTGAAAAATTGAAGGTCTGAAAAGCAGATTTTGTTCCTATCCTACAAATAGAATATTCTTTACCAAAAAAGGCAAGATGAAATATGACGATTTAGATTCTTCATTATTGAAAAATGAAAATTAGAAGTTGTAAAAAATAAGACAGAATACATTATTTAGATCCACTTCCAGACCCATATTAACATGTTTGAAGCCATTCAAATATAAAACAGGCATAAAGTACATAGGGAACCATCTATTATTTTCCCTCTAGAAATATTAAACGCAGAGATGCTTTGCCAATTAAAGCTGTCCAATGTGAATTTTCTTGGCACTTTATCAACATCAATATAAAAATGATTCAAAGAATAATGCCAGTTCTTACATTTTAGCTTATCTCAAGCAATTTCAAATCTTACTAAATAATCACCTTCAAGATCATTCTACTACTATGCTTCTTTTCTTTCTATGAAAACTATGAAATGATTATAGCACACCAAGATTCTCCTATTCCTCTTCATAACAAAATTAAAAATAAATAAAATAATGTTTCTCTCACAGATGAGCATATTTGGTAATTACGAGTTGAATATTTTAGAGTTTGTAATTATAGAATTAAATCAAACTAGCAAATATATTTCTTGTGTGTTTATTTCAAACAAAAGATATTCCCCAAAACAAAATTTATTTTTATAACACTGAGCATTTATAAAGAAGCTAACTTGTATTAAAGTAAGAAATACATTATTATATTGTCCTATAATCAAACATTTCAATTTTGATGTTGACCATCTGGAACAAAACATGTTAAGCATATTCTGGACTATATAAAGACGAATGGAACTATGAGATCAGCACTAATTGAAATACTCAAATTAGTCAACCCAAATGGCATAATTAGAATATGAATTTTTTTAACATTCAGGCTTTAGTGTGAATAATAGTCAGTGAACACATGTTTATTGTTTACATTGTGGGTTTAATCAGGCAAAGAAAAGATATTTAGTAACCATGGCAATCTCCACAATTAGTCATAGTGATTTTTAAGACAATGAGAAATTCACTCGAGTTAAAATTTTGTGGGACATAGAGAAAAGAGGGAAACCTTTCATCGATTTAAGCATCTCTGTTTCCAAATAGGCTCATAGAGTAGGGCCAGAAAAACTAATTGATTAATAAATTATATGATTTTTGCTTTGAGAAATTTCTATCTGCTTAAGTGGTTACTTTTCTAGCATGCTGTTAGCTTCTCTATATCTCAAAAACATCTAGTCATATTAGTCAAAACAATAAAAATTGTATCAGTCATTTAGATTACTAATCTGTGTGGTAAATTCAATTGATTTACATAACTTAAAGAAAATTTTGTTAGCCTGACTACACAAAAGGTAAAATTTGCTTTTCTGGTCTCATAATTAAAACTACTTAATTTTATCATCAATCATGTAGCCTGCCTGCCCACCTGCTTGCTTGCTTATTTATTTATTTATTTATTTATTTATTTATTTATTTATTTCAGAGTCTCACTCTGTCTCCCAGGATGGAGTGCAGTGGCACAATCGTGGCTAATTGTAACCTCCACCTCCCAGGTTCAAGTGATCCTCCCACCTCAAACGATCCTCTCACCTCAGCCTCCAGAGTAGCTGGGATTACAGGTGCATGCCACCATGCCCAGTTAATTTTTATATTTTTAGTAGACATGGGATTTCATAACATTGACCAGGCTGGTCTCAAACTTCTGACCTTAAATGATCCAATCCCTTGACCTCCCAATTTGCTGGGATTACAGGCATGAGCCACTGTGCTGGGTCCCATGTAGCTTTTATTTCAAAACCAAAGAAAAAAACATGGGACTTCACTGTTGCTTAAATGTTTCTATATGGAATGATGTAACAGAGGAAAAGAAATATGCTTATCTATAAAATATTTTAAAATGTCTTATTTGTATTTAAGATAAAAATCAATTGGCATGAGAAAAAATTAACATGGGGAAAATTTACAAAATTTTCTATATAACATTTGGCTGTTGCTTTTGTTATCCATTTAATTTAAAGACTATAGGAAATGTGTGGGAAGCAATAGATTTTAGATATTTCTACAGAGGTCATTGTGTATCTAACCTCAGTGTTTAAACATTTACCTCACATGCTACTATTTGGAAAAATACATGAATTGTTGTGACAAACAATCATCAAGAGAACAATCCCCACTAAGAGAGTCAGACACAGACTACCAGCCTTTCAATATAAAAAGGTAAAATATGAATATAAAATATAAATAAATATATAGAATATAAATAAAATATAAGGCAATCAGTATACTTTATCTCCATAACCCAAGTAGAATTTTAGTATTTGTAAATCTTATTTTAATGTCTTATTCAGACTAGTTTTTCATGTACTCATAAGAAAATTAACAAGCCACTCTCATTTAAGAGATCCACTAATAGTTCAAAGTGAATTAAGATACACTCGTGTCCCACAATATGAATTGTCTTTTTCTATGTTTGACTAACCACAAAAAGTAATTAAAATTAGTTACTAAAGATAAAGGATTTTTAGTTTCATGTGTTGATTTTGTAGTGTGCTGATTTCTAATGTGATATAATAGTTCTTGATATACTGAGTGTTACTAATCAATATGAAACGTACTATTTTTAGTTTGGAGTAACAACACCTAATGTAATAAATTAAACAAAACCCAAACACATTGTTTCTATAAATGGAAATTGTGAGATAAAACAAATCTCAGGTATAATTGCACTGAAGGACAATGACTTCTCCCTATCTTGGTTCTGTTTTATTTTGGCAACTATTAATTCCTTCTTTGTAGACCAGGCTTTCTGTAGGTAGAAAACAGCTGATACTAGGAGCTGCTGCTTCACATACACCCAGCTCTGTAACTTAGTCAAAACTGAGAGAAGCTGGCTTTTCAAACAATTTATCCATCAAACAACCCATTCCAATCTTCTTTTGAGTTAGTACTGCTCCCTTGTTCCAATCATATGCTTTTGATAAGACTTCCAATTATACTGCCTCTCACTCTTAAAGTTAAATGGAATTTTAGTGTACTCAATTTTCAGGACATAGTAATTAGTCTGGGATAATGAAAATGATACATTAAGGCCAATTAAAGGTCTTTTCGTGGTTGTTCATATTTTGACATATAATTATAGGAGCCAGGAGTCTTAAATTTAGGCATTTGCTTTATACTAGTACTGTAATTATTGATTCTTTCTTCAAACAGCAGCCCAATAATAATTTGCATAATGTTCATTTACCAAGATAAATCAATAGGCAGCAGATTAATTAAATTAATCCAAATTAACAAACATATATTTTGGATCTGCTATGTGTCAGCAGCTGTTCCGGATGCTACCGACTTACACAAGAGATGATACAGTCAGTTCCTTTATGCTTATACATGGATTTACTCAATGCTCATAGAAATTGATCACCATGTTAGCGGATAAAGATGTTGCCCAGGTAGTGCAGTGGTTCTCAACTCAATCAAAATTAATGTGTCCCCTTACATCAAATTAATTTTATAATACTACCTTTAATCTCCTGAATTTAAATGTATGTGTAATATCAGGTTATCCACATAATTTCAAAACCTTCAAAGTTATCCACATCATTTCAAAATTTCAATATAATGCCCTACTAATAAATAAATTATAAATAAGTTAAAATAAAATAATGTTTATTTAAATATATAAGTGCTTTTTGAAACCAAATGACTATTAAAGATTCACAAAATATTCCCTATATCCAGTGCTGCATCCCAGGTTTTGGATCCCAAAAGACTGAGGTGGTTTGATTGAATGTGGCAGTTACATATACTTGTTTTATTTTGCCTTAAATTTCCTAAATCTCCATGCACTGTGCCACACACACCTGCCCATCGCATCTGAGTATATTGAGTATATAAAGAGAGTAGTTCAGACATGAAAAATGCTTTTCTAAACTTTCTCAAGAATTACATCAATTACTTTAGCTTGTATGACAAAATTTTTTTTAATTTAAACACTTGTTTTATTTTCTTAATGGAGAACAAAATATGATGATCCATACACTACATTATTCTAGGCTTCTTTGATGGCTGTAATGGGCCACTTTACAGTGGCATTTTTAAGCTTCCGCTGATCATACATTTGGCTGAATTTCTTACAGCTACTAAATGAAAGATGCCAGATAAAAATGCTTATTTAGACTCCATTTATTTAAACCTTAGAAACACACACAAGTTTATAGTGACAGAAAGCAGACTGGTGGCTGGTTGGGGTTAGCTAGTGGTGTGTGGTGGAGAAAAAAATTCACAAAAGACAGCAGAAAATTTTTGGTGGCGACATACATATTCACTTTCTTAATTGTAGTGATTATTTTATGATTGTATGCATATATCAAAATTCATCAAATTGAACATTTAAAAATGTGTGATTTAATATTTGGCAACTATGCTTTAATATTAAATATTACAAAAAATTAAAATTCTACATAATAATAAAGCAAATAAAGCCCCTTAAGCAGCTTAAAAAACAAAACAAAGCAAAAAAAACTTAGGATTGAGTATGGAAAGATCATTAATATAGCATGCTAGAATATGAACTTATTTGATTACATTATTTATTTATTTACTCATTCATTCATTCATTATTTGAGACATGGTTCCTCTCTGTTGCCCAGGCTGGAGTACAGTGGTGTAATCATGGCTAAGTTTTTAAATTTTGTTTAGAGATGTGGTCTTACTATAATCATTTGCTCAGGCTGATCTTGAACTCCTGGGTTCATGTGATCCTCTTGCATCAGTCTCCCAAAGTGTTGTTATTACAGGTGTGAGCCACTATGCCCAGCTACATTAATTTTTTAAGTATCCACTGGGAATTTTGTTTTGGCTTATATATTAATATGATATATTATAGGGAGTTGGTAATTCTGCATCCTATGTTTTCTAATCCAAATATTACGGGGATATTGGAACTGGATTTATAACAACCATTAGAAAAATCAAATGTGAATAAGGGCATTGCAAGCCTAAGAATAAATATTAGAATTGATTACTGCGTTGAAATTCACAGCATGGTAAAATTTTATTGCCATGTGTAAACAATCCAGAACCTTTTAGAGTTAAAACTCTAAGTTACAGTTAAAACTTTAGTTGGCCATAATCTTAGAAATATACTATAAAGAACTGGCAGCACCCTAAAGAAATATGGTGTTTAAGCAACAAAATTTTGCCATGGCATTTGGCAAATCAAGTAAAAGGCAATAATTTGTCTGCCTTATGCTTCTTAACTGCATTAAAATTTTCACAAATGTTACCTCATCAATGATGTACAGAGAAAAATGATTCATGAATATAACACTACATTCTATTTAGGGAAGTCATCTTTTTAATGCTATAAATAATAAGGTAGTATAATTATGAGTAAATATGTAAATTTGTAAATAAAATATTAATAAATGTATTGCATATAACAGTGTAAATAATAAAGAGTTTCATTGACGAAACTCGACAGATATTTTTTATTCTAAACTGACCCTTATAGATATTAAATGGTTGAAATGGAAAGAAACACTTCCATGTAAAAGCCGTATGCAAGTTTTAATATCTGAAGAGTGAGATTTGAATTCCAACTTGGGTTGTCTTTATTTTGGGCCAATCTTGTGAACAGATATTTTTAGTGGCATGAATGTAAAGCAGGAGCATAGTCATTCTGGAGAGGATTAATACACACCACAGCATGAGGGTCTGGTATTTTCCCTGAAGGAAGGATCATTCACATTGACAGTTGTCTTGAAATGGGCAAAGTTCTGAGGTAGTAAATGAGAAATAATTATGTGGATCACATGTAGAGAAGAGAGGGTGTTTTTTCTTTGTTTTTCCTCTGGTGTCTTTTTATTCAAGCCTGCCAATGATACGATGAGCATTTCTAGTAATTCAGGAATAATTTCTGGTGAGAACAATACTACTTCCTAGTGGTCCTTTAGAAAAGGGGGGAAAAAGTGATTTATTGGTTGTAACTTAATTAGAAGAAAAATCAGAGATGCTAGCTCGACTTTTTTTTTTTTTTCTCTCTTGAGACAGACAATCAGCAATGGCATGGTCTTTCCTGGCAACCTCTGCCTCCCAGGTTCAAGCAATTCTTCTGCCTCAGCCTCCTGAGTAGCCGGGACTACAGGCACATGCCACCACACCCAGAAAATTTTGTATTTTTAGTAGAGACAGGGTTTCACTATGTTAGCCAGGCTAGTCTCGAACTCCTGACCTCATGATTCACCCGCCTCGGCCTCTCAAAGTGCTGGGACAGGTGTGAGTCACTGTGCCCAGTCAATGCTAGTCTTTTTGTACTCTACACACAGTACTGATAAATATTCACTGAAATTAAAAGCCTGCTTAAATTATCTGAGTTCAGAATCTAACTCTATTGTACATATAAACCCAAGTGTTTTGGGATAAATTTAATATACACATGTTTTTCCTGTAATGGCACTTTCGTGGACATAGAGGTAAATTACGCCTTCTTTGTATATAGTTACTGACTAATGATGACACTGCTGTGGCATGATACTTGAATTGTTAGCACAATGTGTCTACACATGCAGCAGCCACATCATTGTTACCTACATTGTAGCAACTGATTCTACTTATGGTTACCACCTTTAACCATTTTTCTTTTATTTTCCTTTAAATACATTTTTGAAGAGATGTGTATCTATGTTATATTATTTATGAAATTTAATTCATTATATCAAATAGAGATGACAAAATGTTATCAAAAGAATTCACTCTAACAGAGCTAAGAAACAGTGACATTGTAGACAAGAACTTAGGGACGGGAGACGTGGCTCACACCAGTAATCCCAGCATTTTGGGATCCCAGCAAGTGGATCACCTGAGGTTAGGAGTTCGAGGCCAGCCTGACCAACATGGAGAAATCCCTTCTCTAATAACAATACAAAATTAGCCAGGCATGGTGGCACATGCCTGTAATCACAGCTACTCGGGAGGCTAAGGCAGGAGAATTTCTTGAACCCAGGAGGTGGAGGTTGTCATGAGCCGAAATTGCACCATTGCACTCAAGCCTAGGCAACAACAAGAGTGAGACTCTGTATCAAAAAAAGGTAGCACTATATGTTATCTTTATGTTAAACTACATTTCTATTATAATAAGCCTCCTTTAAAGCATTCCAAAAATCTCAGCTGGATCTCAGCAGAAATAAGAAAAATTTGAGAAAGGTCTTGGGACTTGCTAGCTATTAAAAAAATGAATATTAAAATATTTCTCATTGATAAAATGCTGATTGGCTAAAATGGTTCAGAGATGAGCTCAACTCTGATGTAAATAAGCTGGAAGTATCTAGCATTCCTGTACTTTCTAACTTCAGGGAAAATACCTGAAGATTGACCTCTGAATACTCTTAATTGCAGGCATTAGTTTGGAGGTAAATTAAATCTTTTCCTCAGTATATAGAATATTGTCACATTTGTCTTGGTTAATCTCTCATATAAGTACTTATATGAGAGTTCAAAGTACTTATAAAACCATAATGAGGAGTATAACTTCATTTTTGGATATTTAACTGAGGACAATTCTAAGCCTCACCCTCTCTTTCCTCCTGTGTGCACAATCTGGACAAACTGACAACAAAGCTTGGGTGTCACTCCTTTGGCACCGTCAGAAGAATCAAACCACATGAGCCCTTTCCAACACAGAGAAGCTCACATTTCTGCCTCATCCCCTAATCACAATAAAAACCCAGGCCAGACTCCCTTCCTTGCTTTCTCCAACTATGTATGAGTTGCCGTGCTTTCCCCAGAGACCTCAATTATATAGGTAATAAACCTTCTCATATCCACTTGGGGTGTGCTTGTGTGTGTATGTGTATGTGAGTGTGTGAGTTTGATGTACATTTTGCATGTGTTTGGTGTGTGTTTGGCGTGTGTGTGGTGTGTGTGTGGTATGTGGCGTGTGTGTAGCATGTGTGTCTAAACATTTAAACTAAATCTTGGGTAGGGGTTCACTTGTCTTTGCAAGAGGCCATAACAAAAGTGGAAAGATAGGAATTCATTGGGCTATAAAGTTGCATGAATTTTTTTTTTTACTTGCTGGCTGTTAACTAGTGAATGGAGTGTGTTTGGAGCTATTTGGTTAAAAATATGCCTGCAATATAGTCTAGCTGTGAGTTTGGAAGAAGACACCTTGCAAGTGGTTTACGTATCAGTAGCTGCTGTTGCCTAAAAAGGCTAACTAATACACTGCGGTTGTACATCACCAAATTGATGTAGATAAGTTCACAACATATATAGAATCACATTTAGTCCTCACTATAGAACTATGAATTAAGTACTCACTAATTTTAGAGGTAAAGAAATTTAAAGTTACTATTGTTAAATAATTTACTCAATACATACAAGTTGTGAGACTCAAACTAAGTTCAATTCCAAAAACCTGTTCATAATCATTTCATTGTTAATAGAGCCTCTTATTTTAAACCTTTAAGAATTAAATTATAATGAATTCCAATCAGAAAGCATTCCTGTACTAACATTATTTAGAAAAGCTTCTAATGAGTTATAACTGGAGACCAACTGAGTGAAGGGCTTTATAATTATACATTGATAAAAAATAAGGCGAGATGCAAAATACTGGTAAAATGTAAATAAAGAAAAAGGAAAAAGAAAAAAAGATACATCAAATTTATTCTAAACTCAAATCTCATATTCTTTTAAAATCGGGAAAACTGTATAATTATTTCTATATTTGTATATTATTAAACATTCTCCATTAATTGGTAGTCATTGTACTGATGTCTTTAAATATGGTAAAGTTGATAATTTCTGAAAAATTAATTTTTTCAGTTTCCAATTTTCTAAAGAAAAATTAAACAGTACCATAATTAGCAATAAATTTCTCTATGGCTTGCTATTTTTTAACCCTTTCCTTTAACTTGGTGGATCTAAATTTATTCAACACTTATTACAAGGCAAATTAGAGACATAATACAAAAAGATTTCTCCTCAGACAATGTGTTATTTAATGAGGAGTACTTCCTTTGTCATAAATTGCACAAAAGCATAAGCGGATAGTCAAGGTGAGAAAAATATGGTCAGTGTCAAAATTGACTTCCTCTTCCCTCAGTTTCCCTGTCAATAGCCAGTAAAATAATTAATAGTAAAAAATAACATCTAAGGTTTGTTGCGAATTTCTCAATTAAATTTCTTTATATCTATTAACCTATTTATCTCTTACAAAACTTAATGATGCATGTACTTACTATCATTATTTTATAGGTTAAGAAATGGAGAAAGCTTTTCTTTATTTTGCCAAAAGTCACAAGTAAAAATTGTAGAGGTAGGCTATAAGTCAGATTTCAGAGACTATGCTTTTAAACATTTCTTCTATTGCTTCCCTATTATGGCAAAATAACACAACTTCAAAATGTAATTGGATTGTGGTTTTTAATTTTTAAAAAAATTACCTTATCTTTGCAATGCTAAAAGAAATGTTTGGCTCTTTAAAGGTTCTAAGGAAATAATACGAGAGGGTCAGTATAACCAATTGAACATATTACTGATTTTCAACTTTCAAAATTACATTATAAAATCAATTAAGTAAATAATAAACTCTTTTTTTCTAAGAAAGGTAGAATACAAATGAATGGAATAAAGTTCATGCCATTTAGAAAGATTATGAATTGACTAAGAATTTTTATTTTAATTACACACATAGAATAAAAGATATATGTATATACTGGGTCAAAAGGTAAAATACATCTTTTGCTGTGGTTATAAAAATTTTAACAAAATCCACAGGGTCATAATTATCACTTTATAAGCTCATTATTTAAATATTAATGAATAGCATACTAAGATAATATGAGATTTTCTTTAACCTAATTTTTAAAAATCTGTAGAAAGCTGACAGATAACCACATTTAATGGTAAAAGACAGTGTGTTTTGAATTTAATACATGGAACAAGGCAGGGGTGTTTTATTTCACTACTTGTATTTAAAGTTGTACTAAAGGTTATTGTATTAGTCTGTTCTCAGAAATACTGTGAAGAAAACTAAAGAAATACTCAAGACTGGGTAATTTACAAAGGAAAGAGGTTTAATTTACTCACAGTTCTGCATTGCTGGGGAGGCCTCAGGTAGCTCACAATCACATTGGAAGGCAAAGGAGAAGCAGGTACCTTCTTCACAGTGCTAGAGGACTGAGTGAGTGCAAGCAGGGGAAATGCCAGATGCTTATAAAACCGCCAGATCTCGTGAGAACTCACTAATTATTATGAGAGCAGCATGGGGGAAACGGCGCCAATCATTCAACTACCTTCACCTGGTCCTGCTCTTGACAGGTGGGGATTATGAGTATTATTACAATTAAAGGTGAGCTTTTTAGTGAGGACACAGCCAAACCACATCAGCTATGTTCAGTGGAATCAGCCAAGAAAAAAAGGAAACACAAATACCCACATTGAAAGGAAAGAAGTAAAACTGACCCTTGCATTCAACACAATTATCTAAGTTGCAAGTCTGATGAAATTTACAAAAAAAATTTACTCAAATGAATCATTGAATTTGGCAAGGTTGCAAGACATAAGGTCAATATAGGAAAAACAAGTATATTTATATGCTAGCAACAAACGGAAATTGAAATATAAAAGCAAGATCCTTTACAATAGCTTCAGCACTTGAAAATACACAGGAGGAAATGTTATATAATTGATAAAAGACTTCTGTACTTAAAATACAAAATATTATTGGGAGAGAATTTAAATAAAATCTACATGAATAAAGCAATGGCTTTTTATTGTTTGGGAAGTAAATATTGTTGAGATAATTACTGATAAACTGATTTACAGATTCAAGACAATCCTAATCACAATTTCAGCAGGCATTTGTTATTACTGTTGTTGACATTAACAAGCTGATTCTAAAACAGAATGGCTAAAACAACATTAAAAAAATACATACTTGGAAGGCTAACACTAATTTTAATAGCATAATCAAAATAGCATAGCAGTGGATAAAGATAGACAAGCAGTTGAATGGAATAGACTGAAGTTTCTAAAAATAAAATTAAGGATAGATTAAAAAGTTGAGTTTTGACAAAATTGCAAAGGCAATAAAAGGGAGAAAGCATAATTTTTTAATGAATGGTGCTGGAAATTGGATATCAATATGCAAAAATAAATAAGTGAACTTGGTCCCATAGCTCAAATCACATACATAAATTAACTCACAATGGTTTATTCATCTATTATAAAAGCAAAAATCATAAATCTTCTAGAGAAGGATTCCCCAACCCCCAGGCCATATACTGATACCTGTCTATGGTCTGTTAGGGATCAGGCCACAAAGCCGGAGGTGAGTGGCAGGTGAGTGAGCATTACCACCTGAGCTCTGCTGCCTTTCAGATTAGCAGCAGTATTAGATTCTCACAGGAATCTGAACTCTTTTGTGAACTACACATGCAAGGGATCTAGGCCGCGTGCTGTTTATGAGAATCTAATGCCTGAAGATTTGTCACTGTCTCCCATCACCCTCAGAAGGGACTGTCTAGTTCCAGGAAAACAAGCTCAAGGCTCCCACTGATTTTACATTATGGTGAGTTGTACAATTATTTCATTATGTTTTACAATGCAATAACAGAAATAAAGTGTGCAATAAAAGTAATGTGCTTGAATCATCTCAAAACAATCCCCCGAAAGCCTATCTGTGGAAAAAAATTGTCTTCCATGAAACTGATTCCTGGTGCCAAAACGTTTTGGGACCACTATGTTAGGTAAAAATATGGCATAAAATCTGTGTAACTTTAGATTAGGCAATGATTTTTAAAATATTACACAATAGTGCAATTCATTAAAGAACAAACTGACTCTGCTCTTCAAAGCTACTAAATATTGCAAAATTTTAAAAATGTTAAAATTTTACATGATGTGGGTCATGTAAATTAAGTCCCTTAAGCAGTTTCCTTGACATAAACATGTACTGAAAAGATAGCTAATATTGCATGATAAAGAACAATATTGGTACTGCAGATGTTTTAAATTTAAATATCATGTTGGTGATATAACTCATGTGCAGTTATTCATCATATTCTAATCTCTCTATGGTTTATTTTCTTCACATATACGATGGAGCTTATAAGACCTATGCTCTGCAATTGTTGTGGCAAAACCATATATGATTGATCCCTTTTATTTCATCTCCACTCCACTCCCCAAAATTATTTCAGTGGGAAATTAACATTGGGACATTAATCAAAAAAGTTCCTCATGAGAAAAAAGCAGTTTATTTAATTCAACAAAATTTTGTTTTACGTTTACTAAGTACAAAGCACTATTCCAGGTGCCTTGGGTATAAGAATAGGCAAAAGTTTCTGACTATGGAGCTCACATTTTAGAAATAAGAGATATAAATTAAAACCAAGTGCACGTGGCAAGTCAGATTCTTCATTCTTTCAACATTTATCTATTATCTCCTGTAGTTTTAAGTATGTCAGAAGATGATAAATACCATGAGAAAAAGAAGGAAAATGGGACAAGGACTTAGAAGATTGGAGGAAGAAGGCTTTATTATTTTATACAGAATGGAGGAAGGAAAAGAGTCCCCTCATAAGCAGATTTTATCAGTGAAGTTAAAGACAAGAATAAAGTGAGGGAGTGAGCTGTGAGGATGTCTAAGGAAAAAAAACATTCCAGAAGAAATAGTAAGTGCAAAGATTCTGAGGAAGAGCACTTCTGGCTTATTCAAGAAAACCTTATCACCTTATACCACACACAAAGTTAACAAATTCAGGAAACAGGAATAGATCTTCTCCAACAATCACTAATCAAAAATATGTTCTTCACACACATAGGTGGTCATAATTGTGAGCTGAGGGGACTACACTGGGAAATGATATGATGCCTGTATTAGTCAGGATTATCTAGAGAAACAGAACTAATAGGAGAATATATATATGGCCTAAAACCTAAATTTACAGCCTGCCAGTCTGCTTTATACAGCTTAGGAGGCTCTGAATCTCTTCAGAAACCTGAATGATACATATACATATGCAGAGAAAATAATTTATTATGCTATTAACCAGTATAATCCCCTACACTATTTATATACAGAGTTTATTATATATATATAAATATATATATAATATAAATTTATTTATATATTTAAATATATTTTTATGTATTTTATATTTATATATAAAATATTTATATATATATTTAAATATATATATTATATATATAATAAATTTATCATACATATTTATAGATAAATCTATATTTTATATATATATATAAAATAAACTGTATATAAGTAGTGTAGGGGATTAATATTGGTTATTGGCATAATAAATTATTTTCTCTGCATATGTATATTATGTAAATTATTTTCTCTGCATATATATATATATATATATATATATATATACACACACACACACACACACACATTCTATAAGTGCTTAGTAGAATGCACAGTCCCGGTTTTGGAGTAGTGCATATTTAACAGTGTATATCGCCCTGCAACAAAAGGCATGGCATATGACATGAAAACACTAAAGTCCATTCTTAGTTTTCTTTAATGGGCTCGCCAGCAACTTTCTTTACCACATGTATTTATAACACTATAGGGTCTTCTGAGCCATATGGTCCAAGTGGCAGGCATCCCTTTACCAAACCCATCATAGAGCCATTCATATCTCATGCATGATTGAAAACTGTAAATCTTCTCTGTCACTGAGAAAATATGCCAGGACAGTATCCCCAAGTGTAAAATCTACTCCAACCAGAACTGAAAAAGACTAGGCATCATGGTGAATAAAAATGTGAAATGAAATAATTCTTCCTTTTTTCTGATAGACATGTACCATATATCCTATATCACTGCCCCTTTTGAAAACTTTACTGATATGGTTAACCCCTGGATATTTGGTGGGTTTATCTCCTATGTTTTGGAATTAATATCTTACCAAACTCCAAAGTACTTTCCAGTACCAGCACATTCAATCTATGGATAGCATGACATCAATATACTGAATTAAATTGGTATAATAGGTACCATCTTTATGCATCCTTTTGGTATCTAAGATGACATGAATATCTGGCAGTCACCCCCTAGAAAGAGAAAATGTTCTTTATTTGCTAACTTAGATGTGGAGGGTAATTTCAGACACAGACCTGGCATTCATCATTATGATAACTCCTATCCCCCAGAACAATAAATTAATGTGGGGATTTTATCAATGCTCAAGAATGTCTATTAAAATTGTACCAAAGGGAATACTGAATAGAATTACAATACCCTGAGAATGATGGTCAGCAAACTGACAGAAGAGCAGAAGATCAAACACCACATGTTCTCACTCATAGGCGGGTGTTGAACAATGAGAACACATGGACACAGGGAGGGGAGCACTACACACTGGGGTCAGTTGGGGGGAAATAGGGGAGGGAGGGTGGGGGGTGGGAAGCTGGGGAGAGATAGCAAGGGGAGAAATGCCAGATGTAGGTGATGGGGAGGAAGGCAGCAAATCACACTGCCACGTGTGTTCCTATGCAACAATTTTGCATGTTCTTCACATGTACCCAAAAACCTAAAATGCAATAAAATAAATGGGGAAAAAAAAAGAATTACAATACCCTATTCTTCCCACTAAGTATAACTAAAAACCCAGGACATCACTTATAAAACAAACAGACTATGAAATAATGAGAAAAGAGGAGGACAGCTTTGACCTTAGCATCAAGGGCTAAGATAGTTTTTAGTTTACAGGGTTTTCTTTTGTCTTATATACTCAAGATTTGGAAGTAAAGGAGCTGAAATCCAGGAAATAAAATCAAATACACAGAAAACAAACAAATGATCAAAAATACTTCCTCAACATGCCTAATGTATCTAACCAAAGGACCTGGAAAGTAACATCTAAGGAAGACAGAAAACTTTTAGACAAAGTTGACTACCCTAATCAAATACCACACACACAATAAAAACTGTCCCAATCCTACCCAAACTGGCAAAGGCAAGGGGATAGCATAGACTGTCACCACCAACAGACTGTAATGAGGTGCCACAACAATCAGGCAGGGTAGTTTCAAAAAAGGCTAAATAAGAATCAGAATAGTTTCACACTTCCACCAAGAGAGCCGAATAGGAACAGCTCCCGAGTGCAGTTTCCAGCGAGAGGGATGCAGAAGGCAAGTGATCTCCACATTTCCAACGGAGGTACCAGGTTCATCTCAATGGGACTGGCTGGACGGTGGGTGTAGCCCAAGGAGGGAAAACCAAGGCAGGACAGGGTGCTGCCTCACCCAGGAAGTGCAACTGGCCAGAGGACTCCCCTCCTGCCCAAGAGAGGCCATTGGAAAATTTTCCCCTCTGGCACTCTGGTTCAGATACTGCGCTTCTCCCATGACCTTTACAACCCAAAGACCAGGAAATCCCTGCTGGGCCAACAAGAACAGCGAGTTACTAGCACAGATCTGCGTGGCTGTTCTGGCTGGTGCCACAGGTTATCAGTGCAAATCTGGGTGGCCATTTTGGCTGTCTCCTGGAGCGCCTGCCAGACAGAGCTTCCCATTCCCCAGAAGGAGGGGGAGCTGAAGGCAGGGATCCAAGTGATACAGCTTGGCAGGTCCCATCCCCCACAAGCCAGCAAACTGAAACCCACTGGCTTGAGAGTTTCACAGACAACATATCAGCTTGAGCTGGACCCTGGATGATGGAGCTTGATGGCGGGCAGGGTATCTGCCAGGGTGTTTCTAACATACCTGTGTAAACAAAAGCCAGAGGAATTTTACACAGCAGGTGGACTGAGCCTGTGACAGCTCAGCAGCACCTCTGCAGGCAGACTGTGACTAGGCTCCCTCCTTGCTGGGGGTGGCATCTCTGAAAAACACAGAGCAGCATGTCATGGACTCATAAATAAAACCTCACCTTCCTGGGACACAGCATCTGGGAAAAGGGGTGATTGTGAGTTCTGCTGGAGCAGACTTAAACGTACCTGCCCAGCAGCTCTAAAGGCAGCAATGGAGCTCCCAGCAGAGTACTTGCACTCCAATAAGGGACAGATTGCCTCCTCAAGTGGCTCCCTGACCCCTGTAACCAAAAAGATGCCTCATACAGGAAAGCTCTGGCTGACATTCAGCAGGTTCACTTCTGGGATGAAGCTAATGGAGGAAAGAACAGGCAGCAATCCTTGCTGTTCTGTGACCCCAGCAGGTGATTCCCAGGCAAGCAAGGTCTTGAGTGGGCCTCCAGCAGTCCTACAGCAGAGGGACCCATTAGAAGGAAAACTAAAAAACTAAAAGAAATAGCTTCAACGTCAACAGAAAAAATGTCCACTCAGAGACCCCATCCAAATTCGCCGACTTCAAAGACCAAAGGTAGACATATCCATGAAGATGGGAAGAAAACAGCATATAAAGGATGAAATCACTGAAACAGAATGCCTCTTCTTCTCCAAGGGATCACAACTCCTCACAAGCAAGAGAACAAAATAGCGTGAAGAATGAATTTGATGAATTGACAGAAGTAGGCTTCAGAAGGTGGGTAATAACAAACTTCTCTGAGCTAAAGGAACATGTTCTAACCCAAAGCAAAGAAACTAAAAACTTTGAAAAAAGGTTAGACAAAATGCTAATTAGAATAATCTGCTTAGAGAAAAACATAAGAGAACTTCACGAAGCATAAACAAGTTTCAATAGCCAAATTGATTGAGAGGAAGATAGGATATCAGAGATTGAACATCAGCTCAATGAAATACAATGAAAAGGCAAAATTAGAGAAAAAAAAAGTGAAAAGAAATAAAGAAAGCTTTTAAGAAGTATGGGATTATGCGTAAAGATCTAATCTAGGTTTAATCGGTATACCTGAATGTGACAGGGAGAATGAAAACACTGTTCGTGATATTATCCAGGAGAACTTTGCCAACATACAAGGCAGGCCAATGTTCAAATCCAGGAAATACACAGAAAACACCACAAAGATATTCCTCAAGAAGAGCAATCCCAAGGTACATAATCGTCAGATTCACCAGGGTTGAAATGAAGGAAAAAATGCTAAACGCAGCCAGAGAGAAAGGTTGGGTTACCCACAAAGGGAAGCCCATCAGACTCACAGCAGATCTCACAAAAGAAACTCTACAAGTCAGAAGAGAGCAGGGACCAATATTCAACATCCTTAAAGAAAAGAACTTTCAACCCTGCATTCCATATCCAGCCAAACTTAGCCTCATAAATGAAGGAGAAATAAAATCATTTACAGATAAACAATTGCTGAGGGAGTTCATCACCCCCAGGTCTGCCTTACAGGAGCTCCTGAAGGAAACACTAAACATAGAAAGGAACAACTAGTACTAGACACTGCAAAAATGTACCAAATGGTAAAGACAACCTACAAAATGAAGAAACTGCATCAGCGAATGGGCAAAACAACCAGCTAGTATGAAAATGGCTAGATCAAATTCACATATAACAATATTAACCTTAAATGTAAATGGCCTACATGTCCTAACCAAACACACAGACTGGCAAATTGGATAAAAAGTCAAGACTCATCGGTATGCTGTATTCAGGACACACATCTCACTTGCAAAGACACACATAGACTCAAAACAAAGGGATGGAAAAAGACTTACCAAGCAAATGGAGAACAAATAAAAGCAGGGGTTGCAATCCTAGTCTCTGATAGAACAGACATTAAACCAACAAAGATCAAAAGAAACAAAGAAGGGCACGACATAATGGTAACAGGATCAATGCAACAAGAAGAGCTAACTATCCTAAATATATATGCACCCAATACAGGAGCACCCAGATACATAAAGCAAGTTCTTAAAGACCTACAAAGAGACTTAGACTCCTACACAATAAAAGTGGAAGACTTTAACACTCCATTGTCAATATTAGACAGATCAATGAGACAGAAAATTAACAAGGATATCCAGGACTTCAATGCAGGCCTGGACCAAGTGGACCTAATAGACATCTACAGAACTCTCCACCCCAAATCCACAGAATATACATTTTTCTCAGCACCACATTGCACTTACTCTAAAATTGACTACATAATTGGAAGTAAATCACTCCTCAGCAAATGCAAAAGAATGGAAATCATAACAATCAGTCTCTCAGATCACAGAGCAATCAAATTAGAACTCAGGATTATAAAAGCACTGAAAGCTGTACAACTACATGGAAACTGAACAAACTGCTCCTGAAGGACAACTGAATAAATAATAAAATGAAGGCAGAAATAAAGATATTCTTCAAAACCAATGAGAACAAAGGCATAACATATCAGAATCTCTGGAACATATTTAAAGCAGTTTCTAGAGGGAAATTTGTAGCACTAAATGCCCATATGATAAGTGAAAAAAGATCTAAAATCGACTCCCTATCATTAAATGTGTAAGAGCTAAAGGAGCAAGATCAAACAAATTCGAAAGCTAGCAGAAGACAAGAAATAACTAAGATCAGAACAGAACTGAAGGAGATAGAAACACACAAAAAACATGGATGAACCTGGAAACCATCATTCTCAGCAAGCTGACAGAAGAGCAGAAGATCAAACACCACATGTTCTCACTCATAGGTGTGTGTTGAACAATGAGAACCCACGGACACAGGGAGGGGAGCACTACACACTGGGGTCAGTTGGGGGGAAATAGGGGAGGGACGGTGGGGGGCTGGGGAGAGATAGCAAGGGGAGAGATGCCAGATGTAGGTGATGGGGAGGAAGGCAGCAAATCACACTGCCATGTGTGTACCTATGCAACAATTTTGCATGTTCTTCACATGTACCCCCAAACCTAAAATGCAATAAAATAAATGGGAAAAAAATAAAAAATAAATAAAATTAAAAAAAAACACACACAAAAAAACTTTCAAAAAATTTAATAAATCCAGGAGCTGTTTTTTGAAAAGATCAACAAAACAGACAGACCACTAGCCAGACTAATATAAAAGAGAGAAGAATCAAATAGATGCAATAAAAAATGATAAAGGGGATATCACCACCAATTTCACAGAAATACAAACTACTATCAGAGCTTACTAGAAACAATGCTATGCACATAAACCAGTAACTCTAGAAGAAATGGATAAATTCCTGGACAATTGCACCCTCCCAAGACTAAACCAGGAAGAAGTTGAATCCCTGAATAGATCAATTTCAAGGTCTGAAGTTGAGGCAGTAATTAATAGCCAACCAACCAAAAACAGTCCAGGTTCAGATGCGTTCACAGTCAATTCTACCAGATGTAAAAAGAGAAGTTCAACCATTCCTTCTGAAACTATTCCAAAAAATACACAAAAAGGAAATCCTCCCTAACTCATTTTGTGAGACCAACATCATCCTGATATCAATACCTGGCAGAAACTGAACTTAAAAAAGAAAACTTCAGGCCAATATCCATGATGAACATCAATGCAAAAATTTTCAATAAAATACTGGCAAACCAAATGCAACAGCGCATCAAAAAGCCTATCCATCAGGATCAAGCAGGCTTCATCCAGGTGATGCAAGGATGGTTCAACATATGCAAATCTATAACCATAATCCATTACAAAAACAGAACCAAAGAGAAAAAACAGATGTTCATCTCAATAGATGCAAAGAAGGTCTTTGACAAAATTCAACAGCCCTTTACACAAAAACTCTCAATAAATTAGGTATTGATGGAATATATCTCAAATTAAGAAAAAGCTATGTAGGACAAACCCACAGTCAATATCATACTGAATGGGAAAAAACTGGAAGCATTCCCTTTGAAAACCGGCACTAGGCAAGGGTGCCCTCTCTTACTATACCTATTCAACATAGCATTGGAAGTTCTAGCCAAAGCAACAAGGCAAGAAAAAGAAATAAAGGGTATTCAGTTAGGAAAAGAGGAAGTCAAGTAGTCTCTATTTGCAGATGACATAATTGTATATTTAGAAGACCCCATTGTCTCAGCTCAAAATCTCCTTAAGATGATAAACAACTTCAGCAAAGTCTCAAGATACAAAATCAATGTGCAAAATCACAAGCTTTCCTATATACCAGTAACAAACAAAGAGCCAAATCATGAGTGAACTCCCATTTACAATTGCTACAAAGAGAATAAAATATCTAAGAATACAACTACCAAAGGATGTAAAGGACCTCTTCAAGAAAAACTACAAACCACTGCTCAAGAAAATAAAACAAGACAAAAACAGATAGAAAATCATTCCATGCTCATGGTTAGCAAGAATCAATATTCTGAAAATGGCCATACTGCCCAAAGTAATTTGTAGATTCAATGGTAACCCTATTAAGCTAGCATTGACCTTCTTCACAGAAATGGAAAAAAAACGCACACACACAAAAAAACCCACCTTAAACTTCATATGGAACCAAAAAAAAAGCCTGGATAGCCAAGACAATCCAAAGCAAAAAGAACAAAGTTGGAGGCATCACACTACCTGACTTCAAACTATACTACAAGTCTACAGTAATTAAAACAGCATGGTACTGGTATCCAAACAGAGATATAGACCAAAGGAACACAACAGAGGCCTCAGAAGTAATGCCAAACATCTACAGCCATCTGACCTTTGACAAACCTGACAAAAACAAGCAATGGGAAAAGAATTCCCTTTTTAATAAATGGTGTTGGGGAAACTGGCTACCCATGTGAGAAAGCTAAAACTGGACCACTTCCTTGCACTTCACACTAAAATTGACTCCAGATAGATTAAATATTTAAACATAAGACCTAACACCAAAAAAACCCTAGAAGAAAACCTAGGCAGCAACATTCAGGACATAGGCATAGGCAAGGACTTCCTGTCTAAAACACCAAAAGCAACGGCAATAAAAGGTAAAATAGACAAATGGGATATAATTAAACTTAAGAGCTTATGCACAGCAAAAGAAAGAATTATTAGAGTGAATCGGCAACAAACACAATGAGAAACAATTTTCATAATCTTCCCATCTGACAAAGGGCTAATATCTAGAATCTACAAAAAAAAAAGCAGATTAAAAAAAAAAAAAAAAACCAAAAAAAAAAAAAGCAGATTAAAAAAAAAAAAAAAAACCAAAAAAAAAAAAAGCAGATTAAAAAAAAAAAAACAACCCCATCAAAAAGTAGGTGAAGGATATGAACAGACACTCTCAAAAGAACACATTTAGGAGGTCAACAAACATATGAAAAACTGCTCATCATCACTGGTCATTAGAGAAATGCAAATCAAAACCACATCGAGATACCATCTCACACCAGTTAGAATGGTGATCATTAAAAAATTTGGAGACAACAGATGCTGGAGAGGATGTGGAGAAATAGGACCACTTTTAGACTGTTAGTGGGAGTGTAAATTAGTTCAACCATTGTGGAAGACAGTGTGGTGATTCCTTGAGGGTCTAGAAATAGAAATACCATTTGACCCAAGCCAAAGAACTATAAATTGTTCTGTTATTAAGACACATGCACACGCATGTTCATTGTAGCACTGTTTACAGTAGCAAAGACTTGAAACCAACCCAAATGTCTATCAGTGATACACTGGATAAAGAAAATGTGGCACATATACACTATGGAATACTATGCAGCCATAAAAAATGATGAGTTTTTGTCCTTTTCAGGGCCATGGATGCAGTTGGAAGCCATAATTCTCAGCAAACTGATATAGGAACCAAAAATCAAACACCACATTTTCTCACACATAGGTGGGTGTTGAACGATGAGAACACATGGACACAGGGAGGGGAACATCACACACTGGGGTCTGTTGGGGTATTCAGGCTAGGGGAGGGATAGTGGGATGTGGGGAGGTTGGGTAGGGATGACATTTGGAAAAATGCCTGATGTAGGTGACAGGGGGATGGATGCAGCAAACCACCACTGCATGTGTATACCTATGCAACAGTCCTGCAAGTTCTGCACATGTACCCCAAAACTTAAGGTACATATATAAGTAAAAATCAATGTAGTTTCAAAAAGGCTAAATAAGAATCATAGGCTTTTACCCTTACATGGGTAACAAGTTACCACTCTCCCCTAGAGTCACTGGGTACGATGTGGGGAACCTGTCCCTCCCCTTTTCTACTGGGATGATGTCAGGGGAGGCCTAGTTGAGAGAATTTTACCACTACCCACTGGTAATGAGGCCAGCCCCCATCATTCTAATGCCAGTGATACTCACATGAAAAGTATAATAAGGATATACTACTACTCTCACCAGAAAGGTGTCTGTGAAGGACTAGTGAGAAGTAGGTACTCCTATCCCCATTCATTAGTATCTAAACCCCTTTCTGGTGTGTTAATCAAAGAAAAGTGAGAAACCTGGACATCAGCCTCTATCTGGCAGAGATGAGGCAACAACACCTTTCTCCTATTAAAGCAGTGTCAGAGATAGCCAGCTATAAACACTTTTAATAAGACTGAGAGATTAATAACATATACATCCAAAATGTATAGATTTCAGGTTATAACCTATAACCTAAATTTACAGCCTGCTAGTCTGGTTTATACAACTTAGGAAGCTCTGAACATTTGCAGAAACCTGAATGACGCATATGCAAAGAAGATAATTTATTATGCCAATAACCACTATGATCTCAAATTGAATGAAAAAAAAAAAAAAAACTCAGCGGATGCCAACTCATTAATGACAGATATGTTACAATATCTGACACTATTTGACAAAGATTTCAAAGTAACCATCATTTTAAAAAAAAATCACTACATGCAGTTATAGACATTCTTGAAAAAACAGAAAGTTAAAAAAAATAAGACCACAAGTCTCAGAAAATACATAAAATATTTAAAGAAGAAATAAATGTACATTTTTAACTTAAAAAAAATAACTGGAATGTTGAAAACTCAAGAGATGGACCGAAAAGAAGAATGGAAGACACAGAGAAAATAATTAGTGAACTTCAAGACAGAATAAAAACTAACCTGGAAAACAAAACAAAACAAAACAAAACAAACAAACAAACAAAAAACAGAGAAATAGACCCAGGAAGGGGCTGGTAATAAACAGAGCCTCAAGAACTGTGAGATTATTAAAAAATACCTAACATCTACCACTTACATCATAATATGCATGGAAGGAAAAGAGAAAGAGGTCAAGGCTAAAGAGCATTTGAAAACAGACTAAGTAAACCTTTACAAATTTGACAAAAGACAAGCCAATGGAATCAAGAAACTGAGCAAACCCCAAACAAGATAACCCCGAAGAAACTAACACTTCATCTTAATCAACCTCCAGAAAACTACAAACAAAGGAAAATCCTGAAAGCAGCAAGGGAGAAATGACAATTTACTTATAGTGAAAAGCTATTTGAATGACAGTCAGTTTTTTCTTTTTTGAAGGGGAAAAATTTATTTATTCTTAAATTATTATGATTATACTTTATGTTCTGGGGTACATGTGTAGAACATGCAGATTTGTTACACAGGTACACACGTGCCGTAATGGTGTGCTGCATCCACCACCCCATCATCTATATTAGGTATTTCTCATAGTGCTATCCCTCCCCTAGCCTCCCGCCCCTCTCCTATCTCTCCTCTAGCCTCCCACCCTGACAGGCCCCGATGTGTGATGTTGCACTCCCTGTGTCCATATGTTCTCATTGTTCAACACCCACTTATGAGTGAGAACATGTAGTGTTTGGTTTTCTGTTCTTGTGTCAGTTTGCTGAGAATGATGGTTTCCAGCTTCATCCATGTCCCTACAAAGGACACGAACTCATCGTTTTTGATGGCTGCATTGTATTCCGTGGTGTATATGTGCCACATTTTCTTTGTCCAGTCTATCATTGATGGGCATTTTGGTTGGTTACAGGTCTTTGCTGTTGTAAACAGTGCCACAATGAACATATGTATGAATGTGTCTTTATAATGGAACGATTTATAATCCATTGGGTACATACCCAGTAATGGGATTGCTGGGCTAAATGGTATTTCTATTTCTAGATCTTTGAGGAATTGCCACACTGTCTTCTAACATGGATGAACTAATTTATACTCCCATCTTATTAGAAACCCTGGGGGGCAGTGGGAAGTGTCACAATATTTTTCAAGTGCTGAATAAAAAGGAACTGTCAATTCAGAAGGCTGTATCTAACACAAATGTTCTCTGAAAAAAATTGAGAAATGAAGACATTCTTCGATGAATGAAAACTAAGAAACATTGTTGTCTATACACCTGTTCTAAAATAGCTAAAGAATGGTCTCCAGATAGAAAGGGAAGGATAAAAGAAGGGATCTTGAAACACCACACACAACAAAAGAAAGAACAAAATAATAGTAAAACAAACAAAAAAAAAAGAGCTAGATTTAATCCATTTTTTCTCTTGTTTCTAAAGACAATTTATCTCTCTTTCTAAATTATGTTTGACTTAGGAAGAAAACAAAAATTATAATACTGTCTGATGTATTCTAAATGTATGTTCCGATGGCTAATTTTATGTGTCAACATGCCTAGGCTGTGGGCGCAGTTCTTTGGTCAAACATTTATATAGATGTTGGCTAGGCATGGTGGCTCATACCTGTAATCCTAGCACTTTGGGAGGCCAAAGCAGGTAGATCATGAGGTCAGGCATTCAAGACCAGCCTGACTAACACAGTGAAAACCTGTCTCTACCAAAAATACAAAAAAATTATCCAGACACAGTGGTGTGTGCCTGTAACCTCAGCTACTCAAAAGGCTGAGACTGGAAAAATCACTTGAATCCAGGAGGTGGAGGTTGTAGTGAGTCGAGATCATGCCACTGCACTCCAGTCTGGGCAACAAAGTGAAATTCCATCTCAAAAAAAAATAATTATATATATATATATATATATATATATACATATATATGTCACTGTGAAGGTGTTTGGTAGATATTGTTAATATGCACAATTAGCTGACTTTAAGTAAAAGAAATTCCTCTTAATAATGTGGGTGGCCCTCATTCAATCAATTCAAAATCTTTAGACAAAAGTTGGGATTTCCTAGAGAAGAAGGAATTATGCTTTAAGATTAAAACTTGAAAAACCTTAACTGAGTTTACAATATGCTAATCTGCCCTACAAATTTCAGACTCAAGGCTACAATATAAACTCTAACATAAGTTAACAGCCTGCTAGTCAGGTTTATACACCTTAGGGAGCTCTGAATCTCTGCAGACACCAGAATGATATGTATGCAGAGAAAATATTTAATACAAATGTATTAAAATGAAGTGCAAAATAATATAGAAGAAGATAGATATATACACTTCACTTAAAGCAGTGAAATTACATCTGTAGACTGACAGTTATTATATATATATATATATATATATGATATACATATATATATATATAATGTAATACATACGAAAACCACTAAGAAAGGTATGAAATAAATATCTGAAAACAACTATCACAATTTTTGAAAATCTTTACACAATAGAAGGCAGAAAAAGAAAACAAAGATATAAACACAAAAAACAAAGACAGCAAACAGAAACCAAACAAAAATATCAGACTCAATCCCCATCCTATCAAATATTACATCAAATGTAAATGGTTTTAAAAGGTTAATGTAATGACAGAGATTGGCACATTATGTGAGAAAAATGTGACACAACTATATGTTTAGAATAAAATCATTTCACATATTGAAATACAAATATATTTAAAATAAAAAGATTAGCCTTTAAGGATTTCTATGTATAAGATCATATCATCAGTAGCCCAGAATATTTGCCTTTTTTATTTCCAATTTAGATGGCTCTTTTTTCTCATTGCTCTAGGACTTCTGTAAATTTTCAGAATACAAAAATTAATGAGGAAAAATCAGTAATATTTCTATACACCAATAAAAATCAAGCCAGTAAATAATAAAAACTCATTCCTAATGGCAATAGCAAAGAAAACAAAACCTAGAAATACACTTCACCAATGAGGTGAAGTATCTCTTCAATGAAAATTACAAAACATCGATTCAATAAATCATAGATGACACATATGGAAAACCAACCTATGCTCATGGATCAGAAGAATCAGTATTGTTAAAACGATCATACTTCCCAAAGCAATCTACAGATTCAACGCAATTTCTATTGAATTACAAATGTTATTCTTCATATAATTTATTTAAAAATCCCCAAATTCATATAGAACCAAAAAAGAGCCCAAATACCTGAAGCAATATTAAACAAAGAGAATAAAGCTGGAAGTATGACATTACCTGCCTTCAAATTATACTGCAAGGCTATAATAACCAAAGCAGCAAGATATTGGTATAAAAATATAGACACATAGATCAATGGAACAGAATAAAGATCCCAGAAATAAAGTCAAATGTGGACAACTAACTGATCTTTGACAAAGTCAACAAAATATATACACCGTGGAAAGGCACCCTATTCAATAAATGATGTTGGAAAAATTGGAAAGCCATATGCAGAAGAATAAAACTGGGTCCCTATCTCTTACCATGTACAAAAAATGAACTCAAAATAGAGTAAAGACTTAAACATAAGAACTGAAACTATAAAATCCTAGAAGAAAACCTAGGAAAACTCTTCTGGACATTGATATAGATAAGTAATTAATTACTAAGTCCTCTAAAGGAAACATGACAAAAACAAAAATAGAAAAATGGGACCTAATTAGACTAAAAAACTTCTGCACAGCCAAAGAAACAGTCAACTGTGTAATCACACAACCTACAGAATGCGTTAAAATAGTTGCAAACCATTCATCTGGCAAATAGTTAATATATAAAATCTATAAGAAATTCAAACAACTAAACAAGATAAAAACAAATAACACTATTAAAAAGTGGGCAAAGGATATTAACAAACTTTTTAAAAAAGAAGACATGAAAGTGCCCAACAAACAAATAAAACATTTCTCTTGATTTATAATCATTAGAAAAATGAAAATTAAAGCCACAATGTGACACCATTTTATGCCAGTTCAAATGTCTATTAAAAAGTCAAAAGAACCAGATGTCAATGAGACTGCAGAGAAGAGGTCACACTTATATAATGTTGGAGGAAATATATCTTAGTACAACCTCTATGGAAAACCGTACAGAGATTTCTCAAAGAATCACAATAGAACTGGTATCTACTAAAGGAAAGTAAATCATTTTATCAAAAAGACACCTGCACTCATATGTTTACCAGGCAATATTAACAATAGCAAAGTCATTGAGTCAACCTAAGTGTCAATGAAGGGATGATAGGATTTAAAATGTAGTATATATAGATTCATCCAAATGGAATATTATTCAGCCATGAAAATAATAAAACCATTTATTCTGCAGCAATATCAACAGAACTCAAGGCCATTATCCTTAACAAAATGACTCAGAAACAGAAAGTTGAAAACACATGTTCTCACTAATTAGTGGGAGCTAAACAGTGGGTACATAGGAACATTCAGAGTATAATATTAGACACTAGAGAGTCCAAAAGATGTGAGGGTGGGAGGAGAGTAGGAGATGAAATACAAGTTATTGGGTACAATGTACACTATTCAGGTGATGGGTAAACTAAAAGTTCAGACTTCACCACTAGTCAATAGATCCATGTAACACAACTGCATTTATACCAATAAATCCATAAACACCTAAAAAGAAAAATTTAAAATAAAAGAATGAAAAAGATACATCATGCAATATTTGTGAAAAGGAAACAGAAGTATTACATTAATAATAAATAAAATATACTTCAGAGGAGAGAGTTTTACTAGAAACAAAGAGATCATTATATAATATTAAAATTGGTATGCTTCCACAGAAGACATAACAACCCTAAATGCATATGCACTAAAAAACAGAGTGGCAAAATAGGTGAAGCAAAAATTGATAGAACTGCAAGCAAAAATAAACAAATGTAAAGTTATAGTAGGAGACTTTAAAACTCCTCTCTCATGATTAGCATAAGAATTAGATGACAGAAAATCAGTAAACATATAAATAAACTAGGCAACATTGTTAAATAGGGAAAATCTAATTGACATTTATAGAAATACTTTTCCCAATCACAGCAGGATATACATTCATTTATAGTGCCCACAAAATGTAACCTGAGACAGGTTATTTCCTGGACCATAAAGGTAAGAATTAAAATCATACAAAGTGTGCTCTAATCACAATGGAATCAAACAAAATCAATAACAGAACGTAAGAAGTTCTCCAAACATGTAGTAACCAAATACATTTCTGAATAATTCATGAATTAAAGAGGTAGTCTCTAAGGGAATCAAAACATACTTTATGCAGAATGTAAATGAAGGTAAAATATATAAAATCTTATGGAATCCAACTAAAGCAGTGCTGAAGAGATATTTGTAGCACTAAATGTATACAGTAGAAAAGAAAAGTCTCAAATCAGTGAATTAGCTTTCACTTCAAGATAGTAGAAGGAGAAACAGCAAAATAAATTTATAGCAAGTCTAAGGAAGAATCAAGATAAGGGCAGAAACAAGTAAACTTGAAAAGAGGAAAAAATTAGAAAAAAATCAATAAAATAGACCTGGTATTTTTAAAAGAATAAAATTGAAAAATCTCTAGCAAGGCTGGCAAAGAAAAAGGAGTAAAGACAAACATTATCAGTCTCAGGAATGAAATAGGGCATATAATTACAGACCCTGCCATCATCAAAAGGATAATACCAATTGTATACAACCACTTTATAAATAGAAAAGGAGTTGTCACTTGCCACTTTTTTAATGAAGTGAGTATTACCCTGGTTCCAAACTAGAAATACAAAATAAAGAAAACTACAGATCAATATCCTTCATACCCCTATCTATCCTTCATGAATATAGATATAAATATTCTTAGCTAAATATTATAATAACAAATATAAGTAATACACGTAAAAAAGTTAATTATACACTATCACCAATTAGAATTTATTCCAGGGATGAAAGGCTGTTTCAGTATTTCAAAGTCAATCAGTACAATTAACCAAATTAACAGGCTAAAGAATAAATATCACATGATTACATTCATTGATGCAGAGAAAGCATTTTACATTGAACAATTATTTGTAAGAACAATTATCAAAAAATAATAAAAATATTTAGAGAAGCAATTCCTCAATTCTCAAAAAAATAATAAAAATAATTAGAGGAGCAATTCCTGAACTCGATGAATAGCATCTACAAAATACCTACAGCTAATTTTATATCTTGTAGTGAAAAATTAACTACCTTAGACATAAGTTTGGGAATAAGGCAAGAGTGTCTGCTTTCACGACTCTTATTCAGTGCAAATCTGGAAGATCTCAGTAGTGCATCAAAGAGAACAATGGAAATAGTACACATGTAGATCAAAATATGAAAAACAAACCTTTTCTACATGGAAGATCACAGGACATAAGATAATCACCAGTTTTATTTCTATATTCTAGCAATAACCCACAGATGCCACAATTTAAAATGCAATGGAATGTAAAACTTTTTCAAATAATAAACTACTTAGAGGTGTAAATGTAACAAAACTTGTATAGGATATCTATGCAGAAAACTATTCAGCATAGACAAAAGAAATTCAAGGATATGTGAAAATGAGGGAGATGATACTGTATTTTGAATTGAAAGAGTCATAGAAAAGATATTGTCTCTCAACTGATATATACATTTAATGTAATTCCTATCAATTATGATGACTTTTGTAGATATAGAAAGACTAAAATTTACATTAAAAAATAAAGAGCTAGAGTAGCTAAGAAAATTTTCATGAAAATAAAATGTGGAGAAATCAGTCTACCTGATTTCAAGACCTATTAGCTGTAGTAACCAAGACTGTTGGTTACTGGTGGGAAGATACACATATACATTAATTACACAAAATAGAGAAATCTAAAAAGCACAAGAATATGCCCAACTGATCTTTGATGAAGGGCAAAGAAATTCAATGGAGTGACTGCCTTTTCAACAAATGATGTTGGAGTAATTAGACATTCATGTGGGAGAAAATAAATCTTGAACTCATCTCAGACATTATGTAAATTTTAATTAAAATTGAATCATGAATTCTAAATGTAAATGTAATACCATAAAGCTCTAAAGATATCTTCAGGATCTAGAGGAATACAAGTAATTTTGGCCTTGACACCAAAAACACAATCCATACAAAGCAAACAATGATAAATTGGTCATCAATTTTGTTTCCTTATCCACAGAAGACCCCGTTCAGAGGACGATGATATAAGCTACAAACTACATATCCAAAAAAAGCGTTTTATCTACAATACATTTTTAAAAAGTTCTCAAAACTCAACAGTAAGAGAGCAAACAATCGAATGAGAAAATGGGAAAAGACATGAAGAGCCATTTCACAAGAGAATGCCCAGATGGCAAATAAGCACATGAAAAGACATTCAATGTCATTAACCATTAGGGAAATTTTGATTTAAAGCACAATGAGATATCACTACACACCTATAAGAATAGCTAAAATAAAATACAGTGACAACAAGGATTCAGGGAAACTAGATTACTCATACATTACCAGTGGAAATGTAAAATGGCACAGCCAACTCTGGACAATGGTTTTGCCGTTTCTTTCAAAACAAAACATAACAGCAATAACAACAACAAAACAACATGAACGAAAACATACCTAACATAAAACTCAGAATTGCTCCTCTGAGAATTTATATCAGAGAGATAAAAATTATGTTCATACAAAAACTTACACACAAATTACTTATAGCAACTTTATTGATAATAAGCAAAACCTGGTATTGTATGAATGGTTAAGCAACTTTTATGAATCTCAGAGTATTACACTGAGTGACAAATAATACAACCTGAAAATGTTTCATACCATATAATCTCATTCATATCAAATTCTTTAAATAAAAATTCCAAAATTATGCAAGTAAAAGACTAGTGCTTTTCAGTGTTTATGAAGGTTGTGACAACTATATGGAAGTAGATGAGGCTACAAAAAGGTAACGAGAGGGACTCTTGCAGTGATTGAAGTTTTCAATGTCTTGACTAAATCAATGGCAGTATCTTTGTTGTGATAGCATAGTTTTGCAAAATGTTAACATTGGTTAAGCCTGGGTAAAGAATATATGGTATCTCTACATTATGTCTTAGAATTGCATGCAAATTTATAATTATCAAAAAAAAAATATGTGTGCTTTAAAATATGTATGTACAGCAAGAGAAATGACTACTATGTGAGTCCATGAAAGCAATGGGCTTACTGTGAGCCAATCTGGGCCACGAATCCATTTTTTTCCTGGTCACCATTCCCACATAGCCCCTCTAACAAAGGCCATGGTGATTTCCATTTCTCTGGATATCTTTGACAATTTGGACCATGTATCCACAGTTCTTAAATTGTTTTTATTAGAAAGTGACTGATAGACAGTTACCTAAGTTACTCAAACTAAAGCTTTGCATTAGATATTTTGGGAAAATGACTGAAGGCATCATTACTGTTTACACTCATCACCATGTTGCAAGGTAAAAGGTAATTACCTATCAAAAGGTAATTGCTTTTTAGCCAATAAGTTCCAGATCTTAACTGTAGCTCAGATCTGGAAATTAGGCAGGCTATTTACCATTTTAAAAAAATTAGGGCCTCTGCATTCAATCATCAGATAATCAAGTTTGATATCCTTTGGTTGCATTGGTTGAACAAAATTCATATCAGATACTCATCTATCTTGATCCTAAGAATTTTGTGCTCTGAAAGTCATGTTATGAGTCAAGATCTTGAGCTGCCTATTCTATCTTCCCATTTATTACAGTAATTGCACCCTCTTGCTTTTTATGGTTAGTACCTGATACCTGACCTGAATTATTTAAGAATTCTGTTATCCCTATGGTTATCAGAGAGCCTAGTTCTGTAATACAGCCAACTCTTAGTACTGGGCTATAAAAGACAGCCACTACTGAGTGTCTGGATGATTTTTGCACTCTTCTCACCAGTGCACTCCCTATTATTTTGGTAATTAGAGTGTCATCCAGGCCCTCTCTTGGAACATAGTTGACAGGTAGAACTTCTAATTTAAGGTGGTATAGCCACTTTAGCATGCCCACTTTTTGACGTCTTTTGATTTCCTATTACTTTTTCCAAGCTTCCAACAGTAAATCTACCTGCATATTACTAATATCTGTCTAGGGCCTTGTCAGACATTAAGCTCTATATTTTTGGAGACAGCTCATACACTAATAGACATATCCTTATTCAACTTTATTTCTATATACTTTGTTCTAACAAGAGCTATTCTCATATATTCTCTCCTGTCTCCTGCTTGGATTTGGTTATATCCTGTGGTTTCTTCAGAGAAGACACCCTCTTCTCTTTTAGTAAGTCTAATATTTTTCCAGCTGGAATATTTTAACCTTGATCCCAGTAGCAGGAAGAAGATAGAGGGTGAGTATTCTAAGGTGGTAATATATTTTTGCAAGAGAAAATCTCTGCATTATTTTCAAACAAGTAGAGAATGCTAGATTCAACAGTGAGAATTAAGCCCAGGGGATTAAAAGATGTCTGGGAATTCAAGAATTTGGAGTGTATTGACTCAGTTGTCCCCAAATCAACTTTACTGTCCAATCCTTACTACCTGGAGCCTGGATCTTCAGATATCAAACATACAAGGGTTGAGAATTCTACCACCTCTGGAACTCTGCTTCTTGTATATTTTAAGCTCTAAACTTTGACCTCTGGTTTAGGAGAAGACAGCTTTTTTATCTACTCACTCTGGCTTTCAAATGTATTCTTATATTGATTAATTAAAGGCTTTCTTTGTTGTTGTTTTGCAAGCCTCTTTCAACAATGCATCGGTGGCTCTAGTAACAGATAATCAGTTCCAAAGTCCTTATAATTTCTCTCAAAAACATTAGATATTGCATAAGCCAATTCATTTTATCACATAGTTATCCCATCCCAATAACTGCAAATTTAAACAATTACAGCAAAAGTGCATGGCAGAACACTTCAGTGCTCTCCCACCATAAATACAGTTCATTGTTAATCAGCTAATGGGAGATATAGCTCTGATATGCTGAGATTTACAACCAGACTGTTTATACGGGTAAACTTTCAGGACATATACCTCTAAGTGGGTAAGGGAAACAAGATTGTGCAGAGGTAGAAGATGAACTGTGACATAGTCCCTCAGCTGTTCCTACAGGAAGTTCTGGAGCTATAGCGACACTTCAGAGTTGTCTCTCATTTAAACAAGGGGCCAGAACTTTATACTTCTTAATGGCTAGTCATTGGATATAAGATACTCCTGGGGGAAGACTGTGACTTTTGTCAAAGACGCTTTCTTCACTTGAGGACAATTACCAGAAAGGAAGATAGCTGAGAGCTCTAGCTGACAAGATTCCTAGAATCTGGATCAAGTCTCTTCTGACAGGGGGCTCTGGGCAACATTAAACAGCAATCCCTACACTGTAATATTAGAAAAGTTCTGGCCGGGTACAGTGGCTCGCATCTGTAATCCCAGCACTTTGGGAGTCCAAGTGCGCATATCACCTGAGGTCGGGAGTTCAAGACCAGCCTGACCAACGTGGAGAAACCCCATCTCTACTATAAATACAAAATTAGCGGGCATGGTGGTGCATGCCTGTAATCCCAGCTACTTGGGAGGCTGAGACAGGAGAATCACTTGAACCTGGGAGACAGAGTTTGTGGTGAGCTAAGATCTCACCACTGTGCTCTAGCCTGGACAAGAACAAAACTCAATCTCTGAAAAAAAAAAAAAAAAAGAGGTGGAGAAAGAAGTTCTGGCTGCCCTTGTATGAGTCTATTACTACTGTCCTTGCTACTTCTCTTCCATATTCACTTGTACTTAAGGTAGTCAGAAACAGGCTGATTATCTATAGGACAAGAACAATTAAGCCTAAGTTTACTACTATCAGCCTCTCTCTCAGGTAACACTGATCTCAGAAGAAAGGACCATAATGTTTGAAAAAAATAAAAATGAAAGAAAATAGTTTTTATTTAATTTTATAAAAGTTCCTATATTTTGGGCGTTTTGGGTCACACCTGTAATCCTGGCACTTTGCGAAGCCGAGACGGGCAGATCACGAGGTCAAGAGATCGAGACCATCCTGGCCGACATGGTGAAACCCCATCTCTACTAAAATTACAAAGCTTAGCTGGATGTGGTGGCATGTGCCTGTAGTACCAGCTACTTCAGAGGCTGAGGCAGGAGAATCGCTTGAACTCGGGAGGTGGAGGTTGCAGTGAGCCGAAATCATGCCACTGCACTCCAGCCTGGCGACAGAGTGAGACTCCGTCTCAAAATAAGTAAGTAAGTAAATAAATAAATAAATAAATAACCTATAGCACAAAGATATTCATTATCACATGACTTATAGTAACTTGAAATAAACAAAACCCCAAACCCTGGATAGACTAAATATAGGTGATTGGTCAACTAAAAGATTCCGTTGAAGAGACATGGGAAGTGCTTGTTATGGAACATGAAGAACTGAAGAGAAAAAGAAAAAGAGAGAGATGCCTAAATGCCATCTCTTTATGAATGGACAAGGATTTCATAGAGAAAATAACACAGAGCTAGACACTGGAGAACAAGAAGAGCTGGGAATGAGGAGAGCAAACAACATGGTGGGAAGATGGAATCCCAGTAGCTTAAATGGCCAAACGACTCTCAGAGAGGGATATCTAGAAATTAACACAGTATCTTCATTGCTGTAGCAAAAATCCTTTTCTCTTTAATAATTCAGTGTGAATTTTTGTAAACAGAAGAAAAGAGCCCTTTTCTTACTTGTCAGTAAGAAAAGGACAGGGCTTTTTATCTAGACTCACATAGTGAGGACAGGAAAAAAAAAAAAAATAAGCTTAATGAGAGATCTCTAAACTAGATCAGCATGTAGAGGCCCTGAACCTACATATTCAATAAATAAATGCATTTATTTACTATGAATATGAATATTATTTTATTTTAATTGGAAAGACTATATTCTCATACATGGAAAAGACTGCAAGAACATGCTTCTTAGTAGAAAATTATATTTGATAATTGGGCAACCATGGGAAAATTAGAGCAAATAGAAAACATTTTATGAAATCTATATTTTGAGAAAACCAAGCGGCAGAGACATTTCTAATGAGGTGTCTATCTATCGAGCTCTGATCTGTCATGCATAGTTTGAATACCATTTATAAAATATGTACCTATGCCTCCCTTTTATGTTAGACCTAAAAGTACACATCTTTGAAGTTTCTATTCTCTGTGGCAAATCTAAACAGCAGGTAAGAATTCCTGCTGTGGTTCACTTAGAAACAGAGAGAATCATAAGTTAACATCATAACAAAGAAGGGCTCAATTTATAAAAGGTAGGCTGGAAAATATATTCTAATAATTTAGTGAGAAGTGTTTTGGCTTTCAAAAGCCTGAGCGTCCACTTGTGTCACCAAAAGACTCAACATTTGAAGAGATAAGTGCAAGAATAGATTTTGCAGTAAACTTTTGGTTAAATCAAATATTCCAAGTAACGTGAAAAATAAACCTTTTATAAAGTAGCTATCAGTAGATGTTAAGGTTCATATTCACTAGAAGATGTCTTTAGTTTCTAATGTAATTCAAAAATAATAAACACATATCAAAAAGTCTAGCTTTGATCTTTTTTGTGTGTGAGTAACCTATCAATTTCGATTTGGGAAAACAGGCCTAACAACTAAAAGTGTAATATAGGAAAATGAAACAAAATTGATTCAAAAACCCATATGGAATTAAAAGATTATCTCTAAGTATACCAGAAAGAAGATCATAAAGAATTCTGATTCTTTTTACATATATGCAACTTACAATCACTAATCATTAGCATTAGTATGTGGACCTTAGAATTATGAATCATCAACAAATGAAGATCCAGTGTGTCACTGACCACCTAAAATAGTAATACTTTCACTTCCTTGTGAGGTTAGTACACTCCAATCTCAGATGGCTTTCACTGTTAGAACTCTTGACTTTGTGTTGCACTTAATGGGATTCTTAGACGCCCATGGAGGGTTAATAGTGTGGAGTCTAGAGATGATCCTTAGGAATCGTATAACTCACCACAAGTGACTTTGTTCGCTGAAATTTCAGTTTCCTTGGCTGCACAATAGAAATAATCACAACTTGATTAGGTAATAGCAAGAGCTAACTGAGATTTTAAAACAGCCCTTTATTAAGAGTTATAAAAACATATTGACAGAGTAACTACTCTTAGGTGACCTGCAAAATGCTAAATTAAAACTTGAGCTACATAAGAGCAATGTACAAGTAAGGAGTTGAGTTATATAGCTCAAGAATGATTTGCAGATTTCGTTTCATGGTTACTGTTGACAAAATATTTAACAGTTTTTTTTTTATCATTTGCATTTCTCTTTTCCTTTCCTCACTCCTTCTCTTCAACAGACACTAAGTACCAAATATTTCCAAAATTATACTAGATTCTCCTTATACATTATTTTCATAACTATATTATGAAGTATATAAGTATACACTAGCTAGCACAAATAAGGTGTATCTAAGATCTTGAACTTTTTCTAGTAGTCATTCCCAGAAACAATACATTCAAAAAAACATGTATAGCTTAATGAAAGGAATAATACTTACTCATTAAATGTTTCCAAACAATTCTTTTAGTTGTATGCAGTAACAAATTTATCTTTCTTTTGCATCCATTCAATAAAAAAAATATTGAATAGTTGAGAGCTATCATTTTCTCTGTTCACTTTCCTCCTTGGAAGACTTTTCAACCGCAGACCCAACATATATGATATATGATATAGTCTTAAGTCCCCTTAGTATTACATCTCTTTCTCTGTGTTAGCCTTCTAGTAATTTGTAGCCTGTTGAAAACAAAATACCTAAAATGTCTTCAGAGGCAGACTGACCGATATTGAGCATCATGTAACTCCAACATCCCTTTTTTCTAGATATTTTTATACTGAAGGAATATCTGCTATGAATATCAATGTATTTTCTTTGAGATTATATACATACATTCTCCTTATTTTGTTGATATGTTAATTGCAAATAATCATTTAAATAACAGTTTGGAAACTAAACTTTCAAATTTTTATGAAAAAATAAAAATGCATCACTAACACAGACTTTTCTGTATTCTTCCTGAAACACAGAAGGCTTGCTCCTGCCTCAGGGTCTTTGCCTTTGCTGATTGCTCTCAAAATTCTTGGTCTAGTTGTCTGCATGGCTCACTTAATATCTCCCTTCAGATATTTGGTAAATTGTTGCCTTTTCAGGAATGACTTTTCTGATCACTCCATTTAAAATAATAAACTCTCATCTTGAAATTTTTCATCTCTTTATCTAACCACTATTATTGTCTAATTTTTAATTTACTCTGCTTATTTTCAGAAATTGACTGTCTTGCCTAGTATTTCAGAAAGTTAATTCCCCCGATGACTGGAATTTATTTTTCCATTTTGTTCATTGTTTTATTCCCAAAGATACAACAGTGGCAGAAAGAAACAGATGTTCAATAAATATTTAACAAATAAATGCTTTCTTTTGAAAATATGTAGTAATTTCACATCTTGTTTTCATTGAAAAGGAACTCAAAATCTGGTAATTTAAAAAGTGACTGAGTAGCAAACACAATAAAGGAAATTTTGACCCAGTTAATTATAAAACAAAACATGTTATTGTAATACATATAAACATTTCAAAAATGGAATATAGAAGTTTTTGAATTTCAGCTTCAGAAGATTGCTCCAAAGCCGTTGATGAAAACAAGATTGAAAAGGAAAATGAATGGCTTCTTTGGCAGTTTTCTACTATAAAATCGTATTAAATATAAATTCTAACATTTCTGTAAAAAACAACATCACAGCCTGTTTATATAAAATGGAAAAAAATTTTTGATATTCTATTTTAAATCCTTATTGCTAAAAATTTTAATTTTGTAATCAATGCAAAAATCAGTCTGCAAAGTTACCCATGAACATTTATCAGGATTTATCAGTCTGTAAAGTGACCCATGAAAATTTAAGATCATGTTACTTTTCATTTAAATGCCACAAAGTAAAATGTGCATGCAAATCACAGTTACTAATCTTTCACAAATCCTGTTACTAAAAAAAATTTAATTATCTTTTTTTTCCTTTTACTTCCATGAGGTATAACTGTATTTTAATTATGTTATGTTAAAAAGGTCACCTGATTCTGAATTTCAAATTTAATAACAAAAATAAACATGGTAAAATACAATTTATCTATTCAAATAGGTACTAATGCTTTTTATTTATTTTTTTTTATTGTTGTTGCTTTTGTTACTTGAGCAAAAGGCACAAAATATCAATGACGAATGGACTGCAGGGGAAAAATAAAAGATATTTTTGCTATCTAAATCATAAAATAACACTATATTAAGACATCATTCTTTCCTCAAGTAAACTATAAAAATTCAGAACTTAAATGTCAAACCTGAATGTTATGGTTCAGATGCATTTGTACTAGATCAACTAAGGCTTCCTTAAGTTTTGCCATTTTTAAAATACTCTACCTCTTCAAACCAAATGTTTTTGTTTTGTTTTGTTTTGTTTTCAAAGCAATTGTTAAATAAGACATACTTACGGTGTAATATGACCAAAATGCTAATAAATAAAAAGTTAAAGATTAACAGCAGCCTCAACCTCAACTGTATACCAAACACTGTGTCTTAATTTTCTTAACAGAATTTGGTGTTCTTTCAGATGAAATGCGTTCCTGTTTTTACATCTAGCCCATGTCTACTTAAACATTAGGCATGAAAATATCTGCATTATTTAGGTAACAGAGAGCTTTGATTTTAAAAAATTCTTTTCACTTTAACTAAGGGCTTCCATGGTATTTTATGTGAGTATTCCAGGTAATACAACCACATCTATTTCTATTGAATTCATGAGAAAAATGAGAGATGAGGAAATGGTTTTCCCCTCCAAATTTTGCTACTAAGAAAAGCCAATGTCCTGTGATTGCCCTTATCAGTTATCTTATCCATGTACTTGAAAAGTATTGCACAAATATTTCATCATTAAAAAAAAAATAAGACTGGTTGCAGTGAGGGACTTGATTAGATTTTTTTTTTTTTTTTTTAGCAGAAATAGTTAACAAATTCTTTTTTCATTTAATCTTTCAGTCGACATGGCAGCGGGTTTTACATCAGTGTATCCTATTATTCCAATGGCTATGAGAGGATTCTCACATATTTCTAATTGTTCTTCCAGGCACTGACTCTCCACCCTACACTGGTCAACACCTGCCTGACTTGCTATCTTTTCGTAAGATTGAATAGATGGTTGAGAACCAATAATGAATATTATAAATTTTATTTATTTTCATCAGCACTTATTTTCAGAGAGTGAATAAGAAAAGGCATCAGGGGACCCATTCCTTTGGATTATTTATTGAAGAAAAAGAGAAGTTACCAGGAGGCCAAACTTGGATTAGACAATCACCAGAAAGTGTTTTGATTTGGAAGAAATTCTAGACCACATTGAGTACTTTTTTTTTCAACTTAAATAAGGCATTCACAGTTTATTTTTTCATCCAGTGATGCTGTCCGCTCCAAGGCTCATTGCACACGAAACTTAAATATTCAGAAAGTTATCATCATCAAGAGTGTTTACCTGACTAATCATATTTAGGTACAAAAACAAATGCAAGAAAAAAATCACAGCTGCATTCTCTAAAACAAACTGAAAGGAGATCATGATCTTCAGCACAGTGAATTTTTATAAACCAAGCTAGAATTTTGGCCCCAGATGTGAAAATTTAGAAATTTTATATTGGAACTTTCCAAAATCAGCCAGACATTCTTTTTAAAGAAACAATTATACTATTTACAAAATCAGTAGCATATAGAGCCTAGAAGCAACAGCTGCAGAGACTATTAAAAGGACAGAGTGAACTATTATAGCCCTTGTGCAAGAGCTCCAGACTGGGCATCAATCTCCAGGCTATTACTGCATGTCTGAACCTACCCTATCAGAAACATTATATTCATATAAGACGATGTATATGCTCTTGAAATTTTATTCTTACAAGTAAAAATTAAGAAAGTTCAACTAAAATTTGAAAAAAAAAAACATGAGAAATATAGGCTTATATAATATTGCAGATATTTTTCAATAAAATAAATTATTTTTTCTGAATTCTCTACATGCATACTGAGGGGTGTGTGTGTGTGTGTGTGTGTGTGTGTGTGTGATAACTAGATTTCAAGACTCTCATCAATCACCAGTAACAGAGGCTAACACGTTGCCAAAGCCAAACAGATAACCTTTATTTTAAAACTCAAAACCAATGTACAAAAGCTACTGTGAGGAAGTAGGCACCCCAGCTTGATGCAAGAAAAGGAATTCCACTTGTATAAAGAACCTAGCTCTCTGTTAATATATATTATTATATATTATTAAGGCCCTTATTTGGGCTTGATAGGTGAATATTGTGTTAAAACTGCCCTACAATCCTTATAAAATGTATACACAGGGCCACACCAAATGAGATACCGTTCTAAAAAATTAACATAATTGTTAATTTAGTCTTTAATGCATCTCATTTTTCTTCTTAATTCATTTCCATTCCATGCTGTACTTTCAAACATTTTAATTGAGTCCCTCTGCCCCACAAGCCAAGGAACTTGCTGATCAGCATCATCTTTGGAGTAATAGTTATTTATGCTTATTTATCAAACAGTTATATATTTATTTTAATAGTTTAGTTTAACAGCATGAAATGAAATGTGTTTTTTCTTATTAAAATAAAATAACTTAGGTGAAAAGAAACAATTTTATGGACATCTACTACACAGGTAAGTCATATATTAATAGTCTACTAAAACAGTATATTGGTATAGAGGTTTAACATATTTCCTTATAGTTTACAGTGCAATTGTACAGTTAGATCATAAACTGATGAAATTTCATTTTGTCTTAAGAATGAAAAATATTTCCATTCATCCTTGAAAAGGAAGACTTTCTGTCCAAAATAACTGTCACCTTTCACTGAGATAATAACACAATCCATGAGCATGTTATTCATTTTCATCCATTCTTTTATATATACAACCATTCATTCAACAAATTTTACTGTGGGCTTGTTATGTGCCAGACACTGTATTATGCAATAAATGTCCTATAATGAATGGATTCAAGGGGAAAAGGACTGTTGGTAAAAGACAATCATAATTAACCAGGGTTCCAGTAGATTCTTCTTCCTAATGTGGGGTGTCTGTGTTTGTGTGTATGTGTATACACATGCTCGTATTTACAGAGCAGATTTAACGTGAAAAAAGCTTGCTTTTTAAAGGCACACCATAAATTTTTAATCTAACACCTGCTACTTATTACCTGAGCCATTATGACTATATGATTTAATATCTTTAAATCTTATTTTCAGCAATAAAATTGATATATAAATCATCTCATAGGATTGTTGTGACAATTAAATCTATTAAGTATGTAAATTACTTAGAGAAGTAGATAGAATATATTAATTGGTATATAAGGGATATCTGTTATGGTTTTGAACTGTGTGTTCAGTATTATTTAGCTGTGATCGTTAGTTTTATGTGTCAACTTGGTTAGGTTATACTATCCAGTTATTTAATCCAATACTAATCTTGACATTGGTGTAAGCATATTTTATAGCTATGACTAATGCCTACAATCAGTTGATATTAAGTAAAGATTATCCTGGATAATATGATTGGGCCTCATCTAATTAGTTAAAGGCCTTAAGAGCAAAATTCTAGATTTTTGCAAGGCAAGAAAAAATTATGTTCGAGATACCTACATTAACTCCTGCCTGAGTTTCCAGCCTGCCTGCCTGCTATACAAACTTTTAAACTTAACAGTCCCCAAAATCAGGAGAGCTAATTCCTTAAAATGAATCATACCTCCCTGAGACTGGGTAATTTATAAAGAAAAGTGATTTAATTGACTCACAGTTCCTCATGAATGGAGAGGCCTATGAAAACTAACAATCATGGAGGGAGGTGAGAAAGAGAGAATGAGGAACTGCCACATACTTATGACAGCATCAGATCTCATTAGAACTCACTCACTGTCACAAGAACACCATGAGGAAAACACCTCTCATCACGTTCCTCCCTTGAAATGTAGGAATTACAATTTGAGATGAGCTTTGGGTGGGGAGACAAAACCAAACCATGTCACTTACCATGATTAGACAAAATATATTTTGTTCAGTAATTATATAGTCTTCTATAATGTATTATAATACTTAAATCAACCTGTTAATATAGTCTTAACTTATTTATACATACATTTTGTTGTAATGGTAAATAAGATATGTCTATTTCACTTTAAATTCTAATATTGTTGATATAAAATGTTTTATTTTACATAATGTAACATCTAATCATTTGGGTAAATTATCAATTTCACTATACAGCCTCACTTGGATTTTCTGCAGAAATTTATAGATCTTCTAGGAATTTCTTTTTTTTTTTTTTTAATTCATCACTGTGGTTTTAATTTCCTTTTTCTTTTTCTTTATTTTTTTATTTTATTATTTATTTATTTATTTCTATATTATTGCACTTTAGGTTCTGGGTTACAAGTGAACAACATGCAGGATTGTTGCCTACGTACATACATGACAATGTGGATTGCTGCCTTCATCCCCCTTCACCTTTATCTGGCATTTCTCCACGTTAACCCTTTCCAACCTCCCTACCCCCTGCTGTCCCTCCCTTTGTCCCCCTCAACAGGCCCCAGTGTGTGATGCTTCCCTCCCTGTGTCCATGTGTTCTCATTGTTCAACACCTGCCTATGAATGAGAACATGTGGCATTTGATTTTCTGCTCTTGTATCAGTTTGCTGAGAATGATGGTTTCCAGGTTCATCCATGTCCCTGCAAAGGAAACAAACTCATCGTTTTTTTTATTGCTGCATAATATTCCATGGTGTATATGTGCCACATTTTCCCTGTCCAGTCTAACAATGGGCATTTGGGTTGGTTCCAGGTCTTTGTTATTGTAAACATTGCCGAAATGAACATATATGTGCACGTGTCTTTATAATGGAATGATATATAATCCTTTGGATATATACCCAGTAAGGGGATTGCTGGGTCAAATGGAATTTCTATTTCTAAGTCCTTAAGGAATCGCCACACTGTCTTCCACAATGGTTGAGCTAATTTACACTCCCACCAACAGTGTAAAAGTGTTCCTATTTCTCCACATCCTCTCCAGCATCTGTTCTCTCCAGATTTTTTAATGATAGCTATTCTGGCTGGTGTGAGATGGTATCTCAATGTGGTTTTGATTTGCATTTCTCTAATGACCAGTGATGATGAGCATTTTTTCATATATTTGTTGGCCTCATATATGTCTTCTTTTGAAAAGTGTCTGTTCATGTCCTTCACCCACTTTTTTTTTGCTGTACTTTAGGTTCTGGGGTACGTGTGCAAATCATGTAGGATTGTTGAATAGGTACATACATGGCAATGTGGTTTGCTGCCTCAATCCCCCTGTTACCTATACATTTTATTGTTATAATTATTTATATATGTATATCATTGGCTGGTATCTCCATTAAAATATTCAACAGATGACGCCGGGCGCGGTGGCTCAAGCCTATAATCGCAGCACTTTGGGAGGCCGAGGCGGGTGGATCACAAGGTCAAGAGATCGAGACCATCCTGGTCAACATGGTGAAACCCCGTCTCTACTAAAAAAAAAAATACAAAAACGTTAGCTGGACATGGTGGCACATGCCTGTAATCCCAGCTACTCAGGAGGTCAAGGCAGGAGAATTGCCTGAACCCGGGAGCGGAGGTTGCGGTGAGCTGAGATCGCGCCATTGCACTCCAGCCTGGGTAACAAGAGTGAAACTCTGTCTCAAAAAAAAAAAAAAAATTCAACAGAAAGGAATGGAATAACATTAAGAAGATTCAACATCATAAAATTGTATTTCTGTAAATATTACTTTAAAAAACTCAAATCCATAAAATGAAACTGAATTACAATAAAAAATTGAAAATTTCATTATTTTTGGTTTCTAATTTTATTCAATTGATATTCAACACATGTGTGATAATTATTCTTGGAAATTTGCTGTGTCTTATATTCTATACATCACATAGTGAATTATTTAGTTTATATATTAGTTCATTTTCACACTGCTGATAAATACATATCCAAGACTGGGCAATTTATGAAAGAAAGAGGTTTAATTGAACTTACAGTTCCAAATGGTTGGGGAAGCCTCACAATCATGGTGGAAGGCAAGGAAGAGCATGTCTTACATCGATGGTAGCAAGCAAAGAGAGCTTGGGTGGGAAAACTCCTTATAATAACTATCAGATCTCATGAGACTTACTCACTATCATAAGAACAGTTGGGAAAGACCTGCCCTCAAGATTCAATTACCTCCCATTAAGTCCCTTCCACAACAAATGGGAATTTAAGATGAGATTTGAGTGGGGACACAGCCAACCTATATCATTCAGCCCCTGGTCCCTCCCAAGCCTCATGTTCTCACATTTTAAAACAAATAATCCCTTCCCAACAGTGCCCCGAAGCATTAACTCATTTCAGTATTCACTCAAAAGTTCAGTCAGTAGTCTCATCTGAGACAAGGCAAGTCTCTTCCACCTATGAGCCTGCAAAATCAAAAGCAAGTTAGTTACTTCCTAGATGTAATGGGAGCACAGGTATTGGATAATACATTCAAAATGGGACACATTGTCTAAAACAAAGGGATACAAGCTCCATGCATGTCCAAAATCCAGCAGGGCAGTCAAATCTTAAAGCTCCAAAATGATCTCCTTTGACTCTATGTCTCACATCCAGGTCATGCTGATGCAAGAGGTAGGCTCCCATGGTCTTGAACAGCTCCACCCCTGTGGACTTGCAGTGTATAGCCCCCTTCCTGCATGTTTTCAGGGCTGGCATTGAATTTCTGCATCTTTTCCAGAGGCACGGTGCAAGCTGTTGATGGGTCCACCATTGTGGGGTCTGGAGGATGATGACCCTGTTCTCACAGTTCCACTAGATGGTACCCCAGTAGAAACTCTGTGTGGGGGCTTTAACCCCACATTTTCCTTCTGCACTGTCCCAGCAGAGGTTTTTCATGAGGGCCCTGCAGCAAACTTTTGCCTACACATCGAGGCATTTCCATACATCTTCTGATATCTAGGTGAAGGTTCCAAAACCTCAATTGTTAACTGCAGGCTCAACACCACTTGGAAGCTGCTAAGGCTTGGGGCTTCAACATTCTGAAGCAACAGAATGAGCTGTACCTTGGCCCCTTTTAGTCACATCTGAAGTGGCTGGGATGCAGGGCACCAAGTCTCTAGACTGCACACAGCATGGGGACCCTGGTGCTGGCCCAGCAAACCATTCTATGCCTTGGGTCCATGAGGGCAGGGGTTGCTGTGAAGATCTCTGAGAAATCCTGGAGACATTTTCCCCATTGTTTTGGAGATTAACATTCTGCTCTTGTTACTTATTCAAATGTCTGCAGCCAGCTTGAATTTCTCCTCAGATAATGATTGTTCTTTTCTATCACATTATCAGGCTGCAAATTTTCCAAACTTTTATGCTCTTCTTCCCTTACAAAATTGAATGCCTTTAACAGCACCCAAGTCACATCTTGAAGGCTTTGCTGCTTCAAAATTTCTTCTTCCATATATCCTAAATCATCTTTCTCAAGTTCAAAGTTCCACAAATATCTAGGGCAAGGGCAAAATGTCACCAGTCTCTTTGCTGAAACATAACAAGATTCACTTGTGCTTTAGTTCCAAACAAGTTCCTTCTCATCATCTGAGACGCCTCAGCCTGCACTGTATTGTCCATATCACTACCAGCTTTTGGTCAAAGCCCTTCAACAAGTCTCGAGGAATTTCCAAACTTTCCCACATTTTTGTGTCTTTTCTGAGCCCTTCAAAGCTGTTCCAACCTGTTACCCAGTTCCAAAGTCATCTCCACATTTTCAAGTATCTTTTCAGCAATGCCACACTCTACTGGTACCAATTTACTGTATTAGTCTGTTTCCATGCTGCTCATAAAGACATACCCAAGACTGGGCAATTTACAAAAGAAAGAGGTTTAATTGAACTTACAGTTCCGTCTGGCTGTGGAAGACTCACAATCATAGTGGAAAGCAAGTCACATCTTACATGGAAGGCAACAAGCAAAGATAAAACCCACATTCCTTTACGATAAAAACCCTCAAGAAACTAGGCTTAGAAGGCTACCACAAAATAATAAGAGACATCAATGACAAACCCACAGTCAACATTACACTGAACACCTAAAAACTGGAGACATTTCTTTTGAGGACTGAAACAAGACAAGGATGCACTCTCACCACTGCTATTCAATAAAAGTAATGGAAGTACTTGTGAAAGCAATCAGGCAAAAGAAAGAAATAAAAGGCATACAAATATGAAGAGAGGTCAAACTATCTCTCTTCACTGATAATGTAATTTGATATCTAGAAACCCCAAAAGATTCTGCCAAAAGGCTCCTGGAACTAATAAACAGCTTTGGAAAACGTTCAGCGTATAAAATCAATGTTTGAAAATCAGTAGTATTGAGATACACAAATAACCATCAAGCTGAGAGACAAATTAAGAATACAGCCTCATTAATAATAGGCACAATAAAGTAAAATGCCGAGGAATACATGTAACCAAAATGGTTAAAGATCTCCACAAAGAGAACAAAACACTGCTGAAATTACAGATGACACCAGCAAATAGAAAAACATTTTGTGCTATATGAATTGGCTGTGTCCCCACTCAAAATCTCATCTTTAATTGTAATCCCCATATTCCCCATCATCTCCATGTGTCAAGGGTGGGATCAGGTGAAGGTGATTGTGTCATGGGGGCATTTTTCCCCATGCTGTCTTCATGACAGTGAGTGAGTCTTATGAGATCTGATGGTTTTATAAATGTCTGGCATTTCCCCTGCTTGTGCTGGCTCTGTCCTGCCACCCTGTGAAGAAGGTGTCTTCCGCCATCATTGTAAGCTTCCTGAGGTCTCTCTAGCAATGCAGAACTGTGAGTCAGTTAAGCCTCTTCCCTTTATAAATTATCCAGTCTCAGGTATTTCTGGCGATCATTAAAATATCAGGAGACAACAGATGCTGGAGAGGATGTGGAGAAATAGGAACATTTTTACACTGTTGGTGGGAGTGTAAATTAGTTCCACCATTGTGGAAGACAGTGTGGTGATTCATCAAGGACGTAGAAGTAGAAATTCCATTTGACCCAGCAATCCCTTTACGGGGTATATATCCAAAGGATTATAAATCATTCTACTATAAGGACATGTGCACACGAATGTTCATTGCAGCACTGTTTACAATAGCAAAGACCTGGAACCAACCCAAATGCCCATCGATGATAGACTGGACAGGGAAAATGTGGTACATATACACCATGGAATACTATGCAGCCATCAAAAATGATGAGTTTGTGTCCTTTGTAGTGACATGGATGAACCTGGAAACCATCATTCTCAGCAAACTGATGCAAGAACAGAAAATCAAACACTGCATGTTCTCACTCATAGGTGGGTGTTGAATAGTGAGAACACATGGACACAGGGAGGGGAGCATCACACACCAGGGTCTGTCGGGGGAAATAGGGAAGGAACAGCAGGGGGTGGGGAGTTGGGGAGAGAGAGCATGTGGAGAAATGCCAGAAACAGGTGATGGGGAGGAAGGCAGCAAATCACACTGCTATGTGTGTACCTATGCAACAATCCTGCATGTTCTTCACATGTACCCAAAACCTAAAATGCAATTTAAAAAAGAAGAAGAAGGAGGAGGAGGAGGAGGAGGAGAAGAAGGAGGAGGAGGAGAAAAGATCGCAACAATAGACACTGGGACTACCAGAGGAGAGAGGGAAGAAGTGGGGCAAGGGTTGAAAAACTGCCTGTTGGGTTACTATGGTCTCAATATCTGGGGGACAGGATCAATCATACCCCAGACCTCAACATCATGCAATACATCTAGGTAAAAAACCTGCACGTGTACCCCCAAATTCAAAATAAAAGTTGAAATTATTTTTTAAAAATAATTAAAAATACAATGTATCACCATAAATAGCAAATATTTAATTTCCTTTTATAATTCAGTCAGTTTTTAATTTGCTTTTGCTAAGACTAAGATACATAACATTTTAGGATGCTTATATTTTTTAGGGAGTAATTTTTTCAATTGGCATAGTATACAATGTTTAATATTTTATCTTTTCCATTCTTTATGTGTGGCTTTGTTTTTGGTATGTTTTCCGTAAGTCATATATATCTGAAATTGATGCCACTTTAAGAAAAAATAAAATATGACAATGTTGCTAAAGCCTTTACTGTGTTCCTCCCCAGTGTTACCTTTTTTTTTCTTTTTTCCCCGAGGATAACTATTCTGAATATTATGTTTAATATTTTTGTGCTCTTCATTATAGTTTTGTAACACATATTACATTTGTATGCTTTAAATAATTTATAAATACGTATATGTGTATATGTATGTTTGCATCTAGCTTTTCTCATTTTTTTATTTTGTTAAAGTGTATAGTTTTTATATTTATAATCTATAAATATGTATATCTGTATACATATGTTTGCATCTAGCTTTTCTCAATCATTCTTGTTATTATGTTAAAGAGTGTATAGTTACTTCATTTCCACTTCTGTATAGTATTTTGTAATATTCCACTTTATAAATACACCAAACACATTTATTCTGAATCTTGTTGATGGGTACTTACATTTTTTTCAAGTTTTTGCTATTAAAAAATTGCTAACATGAGCATTATTGCAACATACCTGCTGTATTTGTGCTCAATTATCTCCAGGAATGCATGAGCATATTCCAGTTTATTAGATGATGTCAAATTTTCTCCCAAGTGATTAAACTAATTTACACTCTCAACAGCAGAGTAGAAAAATCCTTGTGCATAATACAAAAGTCTGTCACAAAATAGTTTAGAAGTATTTCCTTAACAAGGAAGTTAAACTGTTACATGACTATAATAAATCCTCTCCATTGGGAAAGTTAACATGTTAAAATACTGTTATTTATTATACAGATCATATTAAAATTTCCCATGTGTCACAATAATACACATTATAGCTAAACATTAATGACTCAAAAGTCATTCTAATTGGTTTTCATGACTCTTTAAACTACTTTAACGTAGTAACCATCCACCATTCTCCAACTATATTTACTTTTGACTCATTTTCCCCAAGATTCAATTAATGTGAATCTTTTAGTTAGGACATTACATAGATAATGCTGTGTCAATTGGTCCTATCATTGAAGTTTGATATCTGATAAAGTAATAAAGTGATAAGTATTGTTTTCATGTTTGTATTTAAGTGTTTACTTTTTTTTTTTTTTTCTTTTTTGAAATGGAGTCTTACTCTGTTGCCCAGGCTGTAGTGCAGTAGCACATCTCGGCTCATGGCAAACTCTGCCTCCCAGTTCAAGCAATTCTCCTGCCTTGGCCTTCCCAGTAGCTGGGATTACAGGCACGTGCCACCATGCCTGGTTAATTTTTGTATTTTTAGTAGGGATGGGGTTTTGCCACCTTGGCCATGCTTGTCTCACACTCCTGACCTCAGGTGATCTACCGAACTCGGCCTCCCAAAGTGCTGGGATTGCAGGCAGAGCCACTGCACCCAGCCTAAGTTGTCACTTTCATTCATTCATTTGTTGAAACTATTTTTGGAAATTCTCATAATCTGTAAGCAATTTATGAAGTGAGATTTTGAGTGCATGAATATAATTTTTCTCAAAGGTTTTCAACTTGCAATAACTTTAGCAAATGTATGTCTTTTAAATTGTGAAAGTCCCTTCTAATTAATTATATAATTCCCTCTATCCCATCTGTTCTTTACTGCTTTTTTTTTTTCTCTTCTTTCCAAACTTGGTTGGATCAAAAGTATCTTTCCTCATTTGGAAATTGTTTAATCTTTACTGTTCCATAAACATGTTCTAGTGACTGACTCTCAACCTGGAGTCTAGTAGGTTCATGGTTTTATTTACCTTTTTATATTACTTTTGTTTTGTGAAAATGCGATATGATATTTGCAAACAGAAATACAGAGATAACATCTTGGTTTTCTGTTTTGATATTGTGTCTGTCATTCTCTCATGTCTGTATTAGAGAATGGAGCAGAATGTGAGGTCTCTGCATTGACTTGACCAAGAACCCAGTATCTGCTGACATGTTCTGCGGTGTTCCTGCAGAAATTTAAGATTGATATCCTGAGAAGCTACACAGCTAGACACTAGAGCACTCTCTGTGTGAATTGCATGTGTTTTATGTTGCAGCCTCTATGTTACAATCAGTACATTTTCAGATAGCAAAAGCTCAGAAAAGCGTTAAGCAAGGAGGGCAGCATATCAATGTCTCAAGGTGAAAGTCAATTTAAATTGTGAAAGAGAAAACAACAAAACTTTCATATAGGAATAAAACTAGAAAACATTTAGTTTGTACATTGCTCTCCTGTCTCATGGGTTCTATTTTATCTGTGACAAGGGATAGAAAGTCAGATACTTTGTTTATGATGGGTTAATGGATGTAATGGAGTAAAATGGTCAAAGATTGAGGAAAGTAGAAAAAGTACATCATTAATACTTCTCTAAGGTGGGTGAGAGAACTTCAATTTTTGTAAAGGTGGAATAAATGTACCCTAGAACAGATATCGATTTTCAGATTTAAAACAACTCAACACATGCCCAGTGCAGTGGATGAAAATAAACACATATATCAAAGCAAATATGAAATTTCAAGACAGCATGAACAAAAATGATCCTCTTAGTTTCCAGACAGCAAAACAGTAAGTCCTAAGTATCCTTTGTTATAAAGCCATTAATATATGTGTTTCTCAAAACAAGAGAATAAATCATTAAAGAATAGGATATAGGGCCGGGCGCGGTGGCTCAAGCCTGTAATCCCAGCACTTTGGGAGGCTGAGGCGGGTGGATTACAAGGTCAAGAGATCGAGACCATCCTGGTCAACACGGTGAAACCCCGTCTCTACTAAAAATACAAAAAATTAGCTGGGCATGGTGGCACGTGTCTGTAATCCCAGCTACTCAGGAGGCTG
>NW_016107780.1:1172671-1192355 GCF_001604975.1 Cebus imitator | reverse complement strand
AAAAAAAAAAAAAAAAAAAGATAGAGACAGAAGGAACCCCATAGTGCTAGAGAGAAAGAAATTCAGACTGTAGCAAATCAGAAGAAATGGAAGTATATAATATAGCTTTAAATTTATTGACAGTAGATTTTTCACAATTGGGGAGATTTTGAGGTGATGGGTACCTAATAAACAAAGCAAATGAAAATATTTGCTAAGTGAAAACAATCTTGAACAGGAAATAAACATGTTCATAATAAATAATAATTATAATTTATCACCACAAATATGAGTATTTACCTAATCACAGTAATATAAATTTTCACGTACCTAGCCAGAATTATAACTGATGAATGAAGTGGTAAGGGGAGACGGACAACACATATTCTGTGTTTGGATCTGAATGGTTTAAGAACTATAACCACAACTTCAGTGGTGGCTAGTCAGTAGACAATGCCTAACACTAAAAAGTTTAAAAGTAGATTTTTTTTTAAGTATTTTAGAGATACATACCAAAATATCTAAAGAATTGAATATGATGGCCTACGGGGATTTGGAAGCTGAGAAGGTGCTATATTTATGTAACATATTTTGAAGTTTTATTTGACACTTTATATGAAAATATAAGTATTTTTTATATATATTCTTTATATGACTGCTTAAATCTAATTTTTATTTCCATCAAACAGAATGTAGCTTATAGGTAGGTAGACAAAGCTATGAATTTGTCTATGAATTTATCTCCTACGAATTTATCTATGAACTCTTAGGTGTTATTCTTAACATCTTTGAATCTAATTGTTTTTCATCTGTGAAATTATTATAATATATTCTACCTAAAACAGTTGCTATAGGACATGTAGTACTATTAATACATTGTCTAGCACATAATTGGGACTAAAGATATGAAGTTTAAAATATACACAATTGAAAATTGATTTGTAAAATATTTTGAAAGCCTTTTAGTGACTATTTTGCATTTTGTTATATTGTCTTTCTGCTCTAATGTACAAGAGAATTATGTACTCTAGCAGATAAAAGTTTAAGAGATAAGATGAATAGGGTAAAATACAACTTTTCATGTAAAATAAAACTATTGAAAGATCAAATATATCTAAAGCAAGGTTTAAGAATTAGATTAATATTCAATTACTAGCCGTTAAGAATTGGTTTTTATTGATATGTTTATTCTCTCTACATAATAAAATGTTGAATACAATTAGTTTTCCAGTGAAAATTATAAGATTAATTATACCCATTGCTTTCCTTTCTGTTCATAACTTGTTTCTGACTGCAACATTGTTTGGCTCTGAGTCTGGCCAGTCCTGGCTGAAGTGCATTGCATCATATTATTGCTGCTCACCCTCCCAGGTGATGCAGAACCAAAGCTATTTCACTTTCTAACGGGTTTTCCTGAAAAACAACAAATGTTTCCTTTCACAGTGAGGTTGTATGTAATGTTCCACAACTGAGAAAACCTTCTATTTGGGGAAGAAATGTTGCTGGGCCCAAAATAGAGGCTATTTGTAATGTGAATTTTATTTTTATTTTCTAAAATTGTTAAAGAATTAGAAATAAAATTGAACATAAATATGTATCATTATTATAGATATATATTGGGAATGTTTATGGAATAAATATACATTTCAAGAACTTTATAGATGTTCTAATTGACTAATAATAACAGGGCTGTCTTACATAAAATTACATAACAATATATAAATTTACCCTTTCTCCAAAGTGTGGGCAGAGTATGAGATGGAAAGAGGGATGGAAGTGTTTCTTTTCTTTTTTTTTTTAATTTTGAAACAGGTTAATTTTTATGAAAACATTGATGCTCTTTTTAATATTTTTCCGTTTTTTTCTTGTTGTTTGGTTATTCTTGTTTCCTCTACATTTGTGCAAATAACAGCTAACATTTTTTTGAGCAATTGTTTTTTTTTTTTATCACTATGGTACATACTATTCCTAAATCATTTAATTCAATCCAGATGATAATCTCTGATTTTTCAATGATTAACTTTCTCATTTTACTTTCTCATGTGGAAAAAAAGAAACCGAAAGTATGGAAGGGCAAATGCATGACCTAGAACCTCAGAGCTATTAACTACAGTGATCATGATGTACAATAGGTCTCTTGAACTTATGTTTCCTATGTAACTGAAATTTTGTATGCTTTGACCAGCATCTCCCCAACTCTCCCCTCACTCTGCCCCTGGTAACCACCATTGTACTCTCTACTTATTTGAGTTCAACATTTTTAGATTCTACAAATAATAGAGATTTTGCAGTATTTCTCTTTCTGTGCCAAGCTTGTTTTGCTTAACATAATGTCCAACAGGTTCATCCATGCATGTCATAAATGAAGGGATTCCTTCTTTTTTAAAGCTGAATAGTAATCCATTGTATATATGTAACATATTTTCTTTATCAATTTATTCATTGATGGACACTTAGGTTAATTCATTTTAACTATTGTAAATAATGCTGCATTGGACATGGAAATGCAGATAGCTCTTTGACATACTGTTGTATTTTCCTTTGAATATATACCCAGTAGAGGGATTGTGAGAACATATGATATTTATATTTTTAATTTTTTAAGGAACTGCTATACAGTTTTTCGTAATTTTGTGCCAATTTACATTCCTGCCAACAGTGTTCAAGACTTTCCTATTTTCCACGTTCTTACCAACACCTGTTCTCTTTCCTCTTTTTTAATAGTAGCTATTCTTACAGGCGTGAGATGAAATCTTACTTTGGTTTTAATTTGCATTTCTCTGATGATTAGTGATTTTGAGCATTTTTCATACCTCTGTTGACCATTTGTATTTCTTCTTTGAAGAAATAACCAGTCATCTCATTTGTCTATTTTAATTCTGGGCCTGGAGCAGCAGCTCACATCTGTAATTCCAACACTTTGGGAGACCAGGACAGAGAATTACTTGAGGCCAGGAGTTAAAGACCAGCCTAGCCAACATGGTGAAGCCCCATCTCTACTTAAAAAAAAAAATAGAAAAATTAGCTGAGCTTGGTGGCACACACCTGTAGTCCCAGCTACTCAAGAGGCTGAGGCAGGATTATCACTCTAACCTGGGAGATGGAGGTTGCAGTGAGCTTAGATCGTATCACTACACTCCAGCCTGGGTGAAAAAGTGAGACTCCATCTCAAGAAAAAAATATATATATGGTTATTTGTTTTCTTACTACTGAGTTGTTTGGATTCTTTAGATATTTTGGATATTCACTTTTCATCAGATACATTGTTTGGAAATATTTTCTCCCATTTTGTAGGCTGTCTCTTTACTCTGTGGATTGATTCCTTGGCTGTGCAGAAACTTTTTAGCTTACTATAATTTGGCTGTGCAGAAACTTTTTAGCTTACTATAATTCCTCACTTATTTTTGCTTTTCTTGCTTGTGCTTTTGGATGCATATCCAAAGAAATCATTGCCAATGACATGAAGGTTTTTCCTTGTTTTCTTCTAGTAATTTTACAGTTTCTGCTCTAGCATTTAAGTCTTTATTTTGTGTTTATTTTTATGTGTGGTGTGAGATAAAGTTCTGATTTTATTTTTATGCCGTATGAATATCCCGTTGTCCCCACACCATTTATTGAAGAGACTGTTCTTTCTCCATGTGTGTTATTGGCACCTTTGGTGAAAACCCATTAATTGTAAATATATGGATTCATTTCTGGGTCTTCTATTCTGTTCATTTGGTCTATGAGTCTGGTTTTATGACAGTACCATGTCAGATTTAGTAATTTTGTTGCTACACTACCTACTCAGGTATTATTTCTTCACCATGTCATGTTACCTTTACAAAGAAAAGTAGGAGGTTCACTGAAGAACGTGCACAGACAAGTTTTTTCAAAGAATTAACACTTTTTCTTAACTTTCATCATTAAAACTAAATTATTTTGAATTCAATAAATGTGCTTTTAAAGATAGGCATGTTACTTAAATGATATTGTAGTAAACATAATATAAAGGTATTTAATATCATAGGGAAGACTACCAGATATTTGCACAAAGATAATTCAAAAAGAAAACCTCTTGTTTCTTGAACTAGTTTCAGAACAACAGAGTCATACCTTCAACTGGAGAAAGTAGAGTTAGTGTCTACAAGTTGACAAACAGTAATGCAACCCAAGTATTTCCAGTGTTCTAGGAAATAGTTTCTCCTCAGTCCATCTGCTATGAGTCAATACCCTTTATTCTGGTAGTTCTGACATTAAATTTAGTCCAATGACTTCAATAAAAAGTTCATTCCACACAAGACCAAACCAGAAAATTTAACTATCTTGCCATTACCACTAGGCTTTTTCTCTTGTTTTCAGGTTTCTGGAAGTGAGGGGTTGCCAGGATTGTAGACTGGCATCTGACAGGAGAAACTTAAGCATTTGAAGTTATAATAGACCTGATTCTGCTGGTCTAAATTTCTCTGAATTTTATTTAAATTATCTCTGCAGCATGAAATGAGGTCTTTCTTACAGGTTGGGTTTTATGAAATTAATTTTCTGCATGCAATTTGATTTTTTTTTTAGAGCAAATGGGTTCTCAGGTGCATAAGTACCACTATCTGTCACTTTGCTCACTGACCCATGACAGAAAGTTATGCAATTCTGAAACTTCAATTATTCTTTCAAGCCTACAACATCATTTAACTTATTCCAATAGAAATTTGCTAAATGTTAAGGTAGCATTTAGCACACTCTAAGATTTATACTCATTCGGAAATGACTCTATTATCTTATTGGTACAAGACTTCTTGTTGAAACTTTTAAAAATGTGGAATTTTTTTTATCAGGCAGTATATTGTTAAGAATTAGGACAGCTTGGCTCTGTTAGTGTTATTTGTGTAATGTTGCTTGTAGAATTTCATAGTTTAGACATGTAGCATTTTTCTAAGCAGAAAGGGCCTTAAATTTTTATGATGAAACTTCCTTATGTTACAAATAATAAAGTAGCTTCAGAAAATGACTTGCAGAACAGTAGTCATCCACTACCATCCCTCTTGCTCTTTCTCTCTCTCTCCCTCTCGCTCTCTCTCTCTCTCTCTCTCACATTCACACACACACACACACACACACACACACACACACACAAAGTCTAATATTGTTGTTTCACTGATTACCTTTCTTTCTGTTTTTTCATTCTTTGTCTGTGTCCTCTAATAAAAATCTCTTGACCTCCAAATAGAATATTTCCTCCCGGTATGCGATTTTCCTACCATGACATTTATCACAGTTCAGGTTACTTAATTACCTGTCTGTCCCCACCAGACTCTATACAATTTCTAAGAAGGACCATGCCTATATTGTTCTTGTCATATCCCTAGAATTTTGCATAGTATAAGGCATATGGCATAGTCTTAGCAAATATTTGTTGAATGAATAAATGCAGAATTAATACAATTTTAACTCAAGACTCAAATAGTGACCCATGATTACCTACTGAGCTTCTGAAAATATATATTGTGTGAATACTTATCAACATAACTTTATGTATGCAGTTTCCTGATTACCATCGTATCCTATACAATGACGTTACTTGTATTGTTTCCTTCTTCCTAATAGAATATTTCCAAAAAACCCACTTTATTTACTGAAAATAATTTCTTCTAGTGTATTAATATTATATTTTGTTCTGTTTGCCATGAAGAAAATCAGAAGAGAGTGTGTGAGTGTGTGTATGTGTGTATATGTGTATATGTGTGTGTGTGTTCCTTAAGGTAGCTGATAAGACATTTCAAGGAAGAGAAGGAATCCTGGATGTTAACCACCATAAATCATTGGAGGGCACATATCTTGCTAACTATAACTATTCAGATGCCAATCAGAGGCTCGTTAGCCTTACAAATATCAATTTGATGTTCTCTCTGTACTATCTATGTTCTCAGAAGACTAATGAATTACATTAGAGATATATAACAAAGCTCCTTATATGAATGCATTTTTTCCACTACCTGAGTATCCCAAAAAGGCTATGAGGAAAGTTAATGACAAAGCACCACTGAAAAATCAAAGGTCAACTTTAACTCACCTTAATATTACTGGGGAAAGGAAAAAGAGGAAAAAGTGATGAGATAGAAAGAAAATATGATTTCCTGTAGCCAATTCCACATACATAAAATTCACAAAAAATCTATTTAGAACCCAACACACTTTGTTATCTCTTGGAGACAATACAAATAGGAAATGTATGGCAGGGCGCAGTGGCTCACACCTGTAATCCCAGCACTTTGGGAGACTGAGGTGGGTGGATCACGAGGTCAAGAGATCGAGACTAACCTGGCCAACATGGTGAAATTATATCTCTACTAAAAATACAAAAATTAGCTGGGTGTGGTGGCACACGACTGTAGTCCCAGCTACTCAGGAGGTTGAGGCAGGAGAATTGCTTGAAGCCAGCAGGCGGAGGTTGAGTGGGCCTAGATGGCACTGCTGCACTACAGCCTGATGACACAGTGAGATTCTGTCTCAAAACAAGGAAATGAACAAAAAATAGGAAACTGGCATTTTTATATATATTTAACACACATATATTTTTCATGTAAACTGTGGCTATTTGAAATTATAGTTATTAATTATGCCTACATTTGGTTTACAGACAAATAAATTTTCATCTTTGAAATTCTAACCTTAAACTAGTGTTAAAATTATACAAATCTTTCAAAGCATTTATACCAGGAAAATAGCCACAATATGAGCCAAACAATCAAATACTTGACCATAAATACACGGATAGTTGTTTCTAGCCCCATCATTGTCTGCCATCTTGGCCTTAACTTTTCTAAACCACAGTTGTCTGATAATGCAAAATAGGATTAATAATAGCCCCACCTAAGTAAGTTTCTAGTGAGGATTAATAATAAAATCCCCTTAGCACCATGTGTGCTACAAAGTAAGCATCCAATAAAAACTATCATTGTTTGCTTGATTTAGAATATGAGAAGACTCAAATATGCATATATTGCCAATCATGCTATAACATAATTTCTAAACTAGTAAAATTAAATTTTATAACCATTCCTGATTTTTTCAATGCGAATTTTTCCTCAGTAACAAATAAGCAAGGACAGTGTAATGCCATTTCCAGCATTGTTTGTTCATTTCTTTGTTTCTTCTGAGTCCCTAGTATTACCTATTTTATTTTCCATTGCTTAAGAGATTGAAAGTGAAAAACTATAAGCAAAGAAATACAGCTAAAAAAAAGTAGCCCTCACGTTGATTGAATTCATTTCAAGAGGATTTCAACAAATTATCTTTTCATCAACCCAGATTAGTTGGAAAGCCTTTGATATTTGTCACAGATCCTAACAAACAACTCACTTTGGCAATATAAACTATCCCAATCCAGCTGTCTCATCTGGACATAATTTCTATTAGCTACCTTCCTCAGGCTCAAAAGATAGTAATACAAAGATCTGAAAAAACAAAGGGCCAAAAAGTCTAGACATCACCCCACTTTCTCCAATACGTAGGCACTCATCTTTCTTCTGCCCTGTTTCTTTTGGCTAAGTGAAAGTTAAATGACTAATACTAGAAAGAGTGGCAACTTGGGTTGCCAGAACAATTTTCAACATTAAGACTATGGATTGTCCTTAATTTATGTATTGCTGGGAATTTGAAATACTTTGAATGCTTTATGACTCAGGGTTTGCCACAGAAACAGAACCAGTAGGAGATGATAGATATTTGGATAGCTAGCTAGCTAGCTAGCTAGATAGATAGATAGATAGATAACAGATAGATGAGAGCACTTATTAGGAGAATTGGTTGCCATGGTTATGGAGGCTGAGAAGTCCCAATATAGGCCATCTGCACTCTGAAGAAACAGGAAAGTCAATGGTGTAGCTCTCAGTCTAAGGCCAAAGGTCTGAGAACCTGGAGGTTATTGGTGCAAACCCTGGAATTCAAGTGCCAGAGAACATGGAGTCCCAATGTTCAAGGGCAGAAAGAAAGTTGTTCCAGCTCCTGAAAGGAGAAAAGGGATTCACCTTTACCCTGTCCTTTTATTCTATCCAGGACCTCAGTTAATTGGCTAGTGCTCACCTACACTGGTGAGGGTGAAACTTTCTTAGTACGTTGATTCAAATGTTGATCTATTAAAAAAACATCATCACAGGCATAGCCAGAAATAAACATTTACCAGCTCTGTGGATACCTAGTCAAGCTGAAACCTAAAGGTAACCATCACAGATGCCATTTATTAAGGCAAAATATAAGGAAATAAATTAATCATGAAGAAGTCATTTTATTTTCTAAACTAAAATCGATATCAGGGCAAATGCAAAGTAATATAATAATTGGTGCCTTCTGCAAAAGAACACTTTACATAAATACATGTATATTCTAAAAGCACATAAAGGAGTCACAAAGCATAAAACAGCAATCTAAAAGATGCCAAAGAGAAGATCACGTAATACACGGAAATTAAAATAAGAAAAAAAAACTAAAAATAATAATAATAATACACTAAGCATACAGGATGGTTCCACTTTCTGTGAGTTATTTTCCTAGGTGATGGTTTTCTAAAAAAGCGTAAATAAATGAAAATGAAGAAATGATGCTGAAATAGACAAGTAGAGTTGCCCAGTATGAAGATTAATATATGACAGTAAGTAATACTAAAAATGCAAGAAAATGTCTATATACTTACAATACAGTTTTTTTCTCTGGTTTTTCTAGGAGATAAGAGCTGAAGCATTTATGTGTTAGTCAGAAAATGTTTTACTACATTCACTATTCTTTGTATGGATAAATGCAGAGAGCAGCAAAAGTGGACTGAGCAGCTTTTCTCAAGCCTAAGATATTTTGGTACTTCTCTTTTAAGAACTGCAAATGATCTGTGAAAAGGGAAGATACACAGTCAACTTTATATTCAAAAAATTATTATTCATAAAGCGTTTTGTAATTTGTCCATAGCTCTATACTTTTGAGGATAATCAGCTCCAGAATTTTCTGGAACACTAGGTATAGCAACGCTGGAGCTGTTCTTTTAAAGCTAGTAGTTTTGATCATTGTCCAAAACTAAAAAATAGACCACTCCTTCATGAAAGATAATGGAAACTTCATAAAAAGAATACATTTTGTATAATGACCTAGGTAATAACAATTTTTATGCCTTTACATCCTTTTATCAATCAAAATGAACCTACATCAAAAATCTCTATATTTGTACCCATATGAATAAGAGCACAGACAGGATTATAGAAATAGAAAGTTCTTCTTTTTTTTTTTTTTTCCATTTTTGTGAAAGTAAAGAAATGCAAGCCTTGTTGCTTACAGTGCAATTACCGTGAGGTGACAGTTACTTATGTGTTAGTCAACAAGGCTATACTCATTTCTCTCTAGGATTCTGTGTTGGGAGGTGACCTGAGTAAAACAGGACCAGTCCTGAACTCAAAATCAAATTTGGTTTATGGATGAACTGCATCTCATCCCTCCTGAAAGTGTGAGTTGTTCACTTATAACATTCAATTCCTCATCTACCCTCATGACAGTACCTGGTTACAACAGGCAGTCAGAATGGATTAGCAATGTGAAGCATAACTAATTTTTAAAAGAGTCATTAACGTTTCCCTCCATGGAATATTAAATGTCATAACACCTGAAAAAGGTTCATTTACAATTGAACACATGATACCATCTCTGTGGTTAAAACACTGTCATTTGTATAACACCTGAAATAACTAACACACACACAAAAATCCATTACAGAAAGACATTTTGAAGTCTTTATGTAAATTAAAGTTGTACAATATCAAAACAAACGTGAATTTTATTTCTGAAAGTGTGTGCTTTTAAATGAGCATTTGCTAAACAAGGTGTGAAATGTTTTGTGTGTACTTTCTTATGTAACCCTCAAATGTGCTCTATACCCTACCTCATAGAATAAAAAAACTCAAAAATTTTATGTATTCAAAGTTGTCTGCATCTGAGCTTTTGGTATATCATCCTAATATTCTGCAGCAAACTAATTTATAAGTAAGTATCATAATAGTGTTTCAAATTACTTATTTCCTATGAGATTTATGCTTTAGATTAAATACATACATATATTTGAAGGGAATCGTTTGAATATGCTGTATATATATTTGAAGATATTACATTGTCCAAGTATACAAAACTGCCAATATGTTGTAAAAACATTAAACAGCAAAACATTAAAAAGTGTATTCAATTTTTTATATTATTCATACTTTATGAGTTTTTTAATATTTCAATTTTCAACTACTGTAGAGGCTAAATATTCTGTCATGGAATAACCAAAGGCATATTTTTAAAACTGGAGGTTATGTGAAATCGCTTTTGATGTTCCTAATAACTATCTTCCAAATAAATATATGAAACCAAATCTGTTTTTAAGAAGGGATCTGTCTAGAGTGTGATTAGCCGCAATTGTGCAAATATATTTCAAATGACCCCAAGATGCTGGATGTACAAGCATCAATGAAATAATCACAATGCAAATAAAATACAAATATAAAATACTATATGTTCTCCAAGTTTAAATACACTGGCTAATTTAGTTTCTCTATGTTGCAAAGTTGAGTAACCATAATTATTATCATTGAGTACCACACACAATTTTTAAGAAATTTAAAAATAAATGCAATGGCTTATTCATTTAGAATACACACTTTTAAATATAGTACTAGGACACTGTCAATATGATCCAGTAGGCCAGATTAACATTAGGGTGTAAGCCTTCCTTAGTGCAACCATAGAGATGAATCAAGATCAATCATCAAATCAACAGTCAGAAACAGCCCCAGGCTACAGAAACAAATTTTTAAAATATCCTCTCCTACATCCCAACTCCCCACTGCACCCAGTCGGGATTCAGTAGAAATGTGACAATTCTCAAATATTAAAGATATTAGCAAAATCGAACTTGAAACATCCTTTTTCAAATATCTTCTCAAGCTGAACATTATGACCAATAGCTTTACCTTTGAATCAAAAGATTGGTTCATGGAGATATAGAGAAAAAATGTTTATCTTTTATATGTGATAAGCCTATATTTACAACAGAATATACATACAACTAATATGCACTTAGAACAGACATGCATATTAATTAGATTTAGGGGCATATTTATGAACTTTAGTAACAGGCTGAAATATATTGACAGACAATCAAATGAGAGATCAAGGAATTCTCATAAAAAATGAATTTGCATGACAGATTAAAGTTATTTTTATATTCATGTGGACAAATTGTCTTTTAGCCAAGCAGCTGTGACTTGCAGCTGGTATGTGAATTCAAAATTGTTAAGCACATCCCCCAATATCATGCCATATTAATTAGAAAGCTTTCTACACTATTACAATTTAGCCATGAAACATGACATCAAAACTTAAGATTAACTGCTAACTGGTGATTTAGATGATAAAGGTCATGTTTGCAGTTGGCACAAAGAAAATGGCCAAGGGAAATTGTGAACCGCAAAGGCAGTAAAATCAAGTCTGTATAAAGTCTTCAAAAAGTAGATAGTGATTTTGAATTTTATAGTTTTATGTTTAAGAAATGTAATAATTTTATTTTAGAGTAAATATTTGCCAATAGTTAGATTTTATGTATTTTTGAGAATCCAACAATATTTAACAACCTGTAAAGATTTTAGCAGCCCTACACATGCTGACATTTTGCTACTTCAGAATGAAGTTTTGAGTAAATATTAACAATGACACAATTAAACAGTAAGGATACATGATACATAATAATGTTTCAGATGGAAAAAAGGATTAGGTTCAACCACGGGCAACAAAAGCATCAAAACAATAGTAGCTTAAATAAATGGTTTTTTTTTTCTCCCATAATGCAAATACCTCTTCAGTCTTTTTGCTTTATCATCTTGATTGCATGAATTGTTTCAAAGTGTACAACATAGTCCAGGAAACTTGTATTTTACATAATCATTTGTATATTACAGACATCAAGGATACAGAAGAGAGAAGAAAAATTGTCCATCTCACTGAAACACAGCTCCTACGTCCTTCTCAAAATGCCCCATAACACTTTTATTTGTATTTCACTGACTAGAATTTGGTCACAAGTCACTCCTAGCTACAGGAAATGTTGAAAATGTGGTCATTTAACCACCTGTTTGCTGCCTAAATAAAAATGGAAGTTACATTATGTAAGTAGAGAGTTGACATTAAGTGGAAAACTGTAGTTTGCTATAAATAATATTTTGGGTCATAGATGCCCATTTTTTTCTTATTCCATCATATCCTTTATTCGTTAAAATAAACTGTTAAGCCCTTAGATGGGTGACATAGCAGTGCATAAAATGTGTACGGAACCTAGAGAAAACTCTGTAAGGACAGCAGACATTGCTATATTGGTTTTAGCCAATCTAGGTACTACAATTATGCTGCTACTTTGCAGGTAGCATATGCTGTGTCAAATTAACCATGTAAAAAGTTATTTAAACTGCTGATTCTTGTTTTTTATGTACAGGTTTTAGAAAGATAAAATTTTATTCTGCTGAGCATGATTAAACTCTCTGTGTGTTGAAGGCCTAGTCCCATAAACTATAAGCCATATCTGAAAACACCCTGATGATAATCAGAGAGGCTAGAGAAATAATCTCTGTATTATTACTCTTGGGATCTATTCTTTGATTTTGATCCCCCTCCATGATATGTACTAGAACTTCAAATTCTTCTTTCCAGTCCATTATCACTAAGTCCTACTCACTTACTTATGTTTATGCTTAAATAGAATCTTAAAATATTGAAGCTTCTCTTGTTCCTCTGGGATTAATGTCTTTACTTTGTTTCCTTAACTTTTAATTATCCAGGCAAGCCCAAAATGAAATCACAATGCAGCTTATAAGATGGTAGTAGAGAGAGATTTGATATAAATAGATAAGCTAACATAACGATGAAGGTGAAGTTAAAGATTTTACTGATGCAGCCACAAGTCATGAAATGCCAGCAGCCACTAGAAGATAGAAGAAACTAGGGATAAATTTTTCTCTAGAAGTTTCAGATGGAGTATGGCCCTTTGACACCATGATTTTGGCTCAGTGATATAGATTTCACACTGGCTTCCAGAAAAGACAATAAATTTCTGTTGTCTTAAACCACCAAGTTTGTGGTACTCTGTTACAGTTTCCAAAGAAAGCTAATACAATAATTTTAAACAAATACCAATATTTTGATTCTTAATTGTTGCTTTTAGTTTCTAATGCAAATTTTCTTTTTCTGCTTACCTGCACAACTAAGATCCTGTTGACAACTGATTTCCAAAAACTGATAGCAGGATGACTTTTTGCAACCACCATACACTGAGAGAAGCTGTTAGACATTACTGATGACCTATACGACGTGTCAGGCTATATATATGACACTGGATACAAAACCTTATACCAGAAGTTGCAGACCCTTTCTGCAAAGATTGTACAGTTTGTTGGAACACAGTAACAGGTAAAACAATAAATATTTATGTTGTTATAGCTCAGTGAGGACCAGCAATAAGAGGACTAATTTTACAATGGTGGTCAAGTGCAACTATCAGGAATATATAATAGTATTTAATTTGAGACCTAAGGAATATCAGTGCCTCAGTGATATTATAAGTAAAAACTAAAATGTAATTTTGCTGTAGGTTTCAATATAATAGTGGCTTATAAAATCAATTAAGTGAGTCATGACCAGCCATTAAAAATTTTTTAAAAATTCAGAGATATCACATATGGTAAGGATAAGAATAAGCATTAAGTTTATTTCGTATTGTGGGCCAAGGGAACAAAAGCTGAGAATACAATATTCCAGGTAAAGGATACAATAGGTGTATAGGTTTAAATAAATAAATAAATAAAATTGAACTATTTAAGAAACTAAAGCCCTTCATTGGAACTCACCTTAGTGAATACTGGGTGGAATAGTGGTGGAGTGGGGCACGTGTGTGGAGAAAGGAGTCAGGCATGAGGATGGTAAAGCCAGGAGGGCCTGCCTATGCATTGGTTAATTAGAGGGCCTGCTTTCCATTTACACATGTTTACTCATCTGTGTGAAAAATGTACTGGAAAAAATCAAGAGTGGAAGAAAGAATGCTACTCTGCAAGATACAACAGTCATATAGACAAGAGATATTGGTAAAATATACACTTGTGACTGTGATAGTGGAAAGAAGATTCTAATGGGAAAATGTTGAAAAGTATGTACTACGGTAATGCCAAAAATACAGTTTTTTCCTACTTTGGAATTGGTTTTCTTTTTGCCTTTCTTTATACCTTATACCTGGATAGCACTCATCATACATCCACAGAATTGGAAGAAGATATGTTACTGTATTTAAATTAATGTATTTTATTTTCTTGCCTAAATATAACCTACATTTTTCCTTTACTTGTCTCATTTCTACTTCTTCAATTCTCTTTGTGACTTTCTGAGAAACGAAGACTACAAAGTATTTGAAATTGAGAAAAAACAAAATGAAAATGAAGAAAAATAAAGTCTTTGTCCTTCTAAAGATTGCCATGCAACATATTATTCAGTTTCAGAATTTTACCTGCCTTCAACTGCCAACTTGAGGCTGTGGTCAGCCAGCTGATTCCGAGACCAATGATGCTCCTAGTGGTATAATATTTAATCCTAGCACATTTCTGTTTCTAAAATACACAATAGGTTAGTGACTGCAAATATTTTCTTGGTAGTTTCCTTAATTATGCTTTTTGCTTTTATTTTCCATTTGAGAATCTTTCTGCTTTTTCCCCTACGCATAGCAAGCATGATCTCCTCTAGAAATGTAAAGAATCAGAGGTAGAGTGGGGTTCTGAGTTAACTAGTACTCTAGATCAATGTATTTTAGTATTCTTTTAGTGATTTTCCCAGACTAAGAAGCTTTTTTTGTTTTGTTTCTGTTTTGATTTGTTTTGTTTTGTCTCTCTCTTAATTCTACCCTATCTCATATGCAAAAATAAGGGGCAGAGAAAATTGCTAGGAGAATTTGGCATGTGAACATTAATTTACATTCTCTTTTCCCATCTGAGCTGCTGCTTCTTTGGGTCATACATAATGTGCCTGTGGGTAGGGATAGTTTACTTAATGAGGATGAGTTCTTTCCACATTGTGCATACATACCCTGGTCAATCAGCTCACCCACACAAGTCCTCAAATGCACTAGAAGGGCAGTGCCAGCCTCATGATTTACCAGTCCAGTGCTTTATTGTTCCCCTCATTTATTAAGGAAAGCTAGTTTGGCAAGCTGCAGGTATATTTTTATGCTTTGGCTAACAGCACAGCATTTTTGTGTATAAAATTAGTACCTCCATATATGAGAATTATCTCTATGTTTTTTCCAAACATAGACTCTATCCAAAAGGGCTTTATCATTTTCTGAAGCAAATAAGCCCCTTATTGTAGTCTTTGATTGTAAATTCTGAGTCACTTTCCTTAAGTTTTTACTTACATTATTTTACAAGGCTAGAGGGCAGAGAAAAGTCTGAGACACTGTGACAAGCACACAAAGCATTAATAATCCATACAAGTGTCTGTTCAATAATTTATTTAACAAATATTTTAAAAATCACACCTGCAATTCAACTTATTATCACAAGTACATTTTTATCCTAAGAGTTGATAGTACCTGTCTGTGCTAAAAAAATGGGCATATTTGTGGTGCTCACAGATGATCTAAGGACTGTGCTAAATCTTGATGTTATACACAAATACATTTTGCTTCCATCAGAGAAAACTCACAACACTCAGGCAGTGACCAACTGGGACCCTCGATGTCTGATTCAGGAACTTCAGAAAATTAGTTATAATTTAGTATAGAAAAATCCATTTCTTTTGGTTTTGATGTATCATCTACGTTTATTCCACATTTTTAAAAAGTCAAAATAATAAAGACAAGAGTGAAGACATGATAAGCAGTGAACTCATTTTGGTAAGTGCCACCTGTATATTTTTCTTCCATTTTATTCCTTGCTCCTTTCTTATGGGAACAGTATTTTCTAATATCAACATAAAATGTCTGTAATAAGTTATTAATCCTATTTCCAGTTGTTACAGTTGTATGCTTGTTCAGAAATTTGTATTGTTTTATGCTTTCAAATTCCATTAATATTCATTTGCCCTGACAGAAAAAAAATCTGTTATTCTGTACTTTTGCAAAATAAAAATCCTTCTAATGGAATTTACCAATATGCAAGTGCTTGAATCTCAGTTTTGTGAGCTGAGACTGGCACCTACTGGTAAAATAAACATAGTTCACAGCTGATAGAAAATATTTTAGTCATAGGCAGTAGTATATTGTTTCATGAGCTACTGTGATATTACTTTCTTTCATTTGAGTTGGTAATAGAAAATTAAATTATAAATTGTCATTTTCTATATTCATATTATCCAAGTAATATTTAAATGATAAAAGGTGACTAATGTCCAACTGAGTTCAAGAAATTTAATAAATCCACAAACTACTTAAATTTCAAAACAAATTAGAATAAATCTGTCTGAATTTATTATCAAGAATAAGTGTGTCCCAAGGAACTGAGTTAAAAACTACAATGAACAATACATAAATGGTCTCAGATATGCCTCAACATTAATTTGAAATCAGGGGTGGCTTATCTCAAGAGGCAGTTCTATCACTTGTTTTTCGAAATCCAGGCTGTATAAATATCAGTCAATAACACCATACAAGTGATTTACGTAATAAACATGAGCTAGACAATAACATTCAAGGTACTTGTTTTCTGTCCTTCATGTCGGTTCTTACAGACCTGGTTTGTAACATTAAGGTCTGTAGAGTTGCCCAAACCCAAAACCTTAAAGAGCATTCTTGATTGCTTGCTTTTCCCTACTCTTTTCATCCATTTCCTTAGCAAGTTGTAGCTCTTCATCAGAAATATGTCCTATATTCACCTGTGTCCCTTAAGCTTTACTGCTCCCCTTGCTAAATCACCATCTTCTCACCTGTAGTACTAGGTTTTTAATTGAAAGTTGTGTGGGGAGGATCTTCTGCTATATTGCAATTCTAATAATCCTATTCCGAGCACCGTAGAGTTATATTTAAATATAAGTCCCATACTTAAATTGCATCATGAGCTACAGAAGGAAAAGAAGTGCTTCTGTATTCAGGATGGTGTTTCACACATATTACATCTATGATATTAGTAATATTTGCTATCACATTATGCCAATTACAATTTCTTTACATTTCAAAAACAGGATACTAAACTCCCTAAATCACACTGGTACATTTAACTAGATGATGGTTTTTAAAGAGGTATAAATAGTAATTCATAGGATTAAATTTGTTATTAAATTGATTACATATTTGATACATTATACTACAGAGTCTCTGGTTTTATGAATATCTTAGCAGAGAGAAAGTTTACATTTTACTATTGCAATTCCACAGATTTTTGTCCTGGGAGTAATAAAGTTGTACATGTTAATTATTTGTCTTCAACCTTTTCCATTAGGTAGTATAAATATCTAAATTATAGGTGTCAAGTGCTACTTTCAATATCCAGGATATTTTTAACAGTCTTACCGAGGTATAATTGACATTGAGAATTATATGCTATCTATATATATGCCCTAAAAACCTTATAATAATATTCTTCCATTTCTCCTTGCCCAATTGAGTGATGACTTTTACATCTGTTATAAACATTTCAATGCATTATTACTTTTGTTTAACAATTATTTATTTTTTAAAGAAAGTGACCAGATGTAGTAGCTAATACCTGTAATCTCAGTGTATTGGGAGGCCAGGTGGGAAGATAGGTTGAGACTAGGAGTTTGAGACCAGCCTGGGCAACATAGAAAGGCCCCTATATTTACAAAAAAGTTAGTCAAATGTAGTTGCACATGCCTGTGGTCCAGGCTACTCTGGAGACTGAGGTAAGAGGATCACTTTAGCCAAGGAGTTTCAGGCTGACGTGAGCTATGATCACAACAGCGTACTCCAGCATAGGTAACAGAGTGGGATCCTAAAAAAGGAAGGAAGGCAGGAAGGCAGGAAGGCAGGAAGGCAGGAAGGCAGGAAGGCAGGAAGGAAGGAAGGAAGGAAGGAAGGGGGGGAGGGAGGGAGGAAAGAAAGAAAGAGAGAAAGAAGAAAGAAATAACTAATAAGTAACCTTATAATTTCTTAGAATAATTTGATAAAATAAATAAATTATCTAAAAAGGAACTAAGATCAGAATATTTATTCTTTGTGTAGATCCATATTTCTTTCTCTTTTTATCTACAGTATAAAATTATTGTAATGTGTTATACTGGTAATGAATTATTTCAGCTTTTGCATGTATGTTTGGAAAAGTTCTCACTTGCTATTATTTTAAAAGCCAAATTCACTGGCATAGTTTCCTAGGTTAATACCTTCTTCCTTTGTGCTTTAAAGATGCTACTCAATTATCTTCTTACTTTGTTACTAGCAAAAAATATGTTGTCATTCTTATCTATGTTCCTTTTTAATGTAACATGTCTTTTTTGCTCTAACTAATGTTATGATTATTTTTACTTTTTTACTGGTTTGAACAATTTGAATATGATGTATGTTGGTGGAATTGTCTTTATATTTCTTGCACTTGTATTTGAAATTTATTGACCTTGGATGTATGGGAATAGAGAGGCCATTAAATTTGGAAACTTTTTAGCTATAATTTCTTCAAATATTATTGTCTACCCTCTCTCTCCTCTCACTTAGAAACTCTAAATTAATGTATAAATTCTTGTATGTTCAGCCACTTGATGTTGTTCTCAGCTTACTACTTCTCTTTTAAGAGGATTTCAAGAGAGCAGAAAACGGCCAAGAGAACAAAGATCTATACACTAGCTAAGGCAAGAGAGAAGCTTTTTCTAGAAAGCATTGAAAAAACCACACCATTGCAGATTGCAAATAGAAGTTGAATTAAAAGAAACAAAGGAATATCTATAATTTTTTGTCATACTGAATAACACAATCAGTTTAAATTAATGATCTTTCTTTTGTGCCACTAGGTTGTTTTAGTGTAACACAGAAACTTCCTTACGTTGATTATAATGTGATACATAACCATTTCAAAAAATGACCCAATGTGAGCCTTTGCCTTGCTCTGGCCCTTGTCTCTTCATATATCTTTCTTCCTCACCACACTTTAAGCTTCAGGAAGGCAAAGATGATGTTGGGCTTTTTTCCGATTGCTATACTGTCTGTACCCAGCATAGTTCCTGTTATACAAAGGGACTCAAAAATTGATGTACTAAAAAGATGAATGATCAACAGCTAGATGAATTGGAAGAGAGGAATAAAAAGAAGTATTTATATTTGACAGAACAGCATATATGTAGGCAGAGAGTAATAAAAGAGCATATTGCAATTAGGTCATTGTAGGTACCTTTATAGAAGAAAGAAAACACAGAGGGAGATGATAAGGTATAATAATGGAGGTCACAAACAGCTTCATGGTGCTAAGAAAAAAGGAGTGCTGCTTTATTGTGGAAACTTCAGTGAAATATTGAAACATAATCAACATAAGGACTAAAATGAGTAGGTTTAAATTTTTGAAAGTTCATGCAAAAATATAGAGGCTAGATTGAAAACAGTAAACACATGAGAACAATAAACTAATTAGAAGCCTATTTCAGTAGATAGACGTACTGGGGCTAAGTGAAAAGCAACATAAATACAATAGGAGAAAATCTTTTTAAGAGAATTATACCTGGCTAATACGGTGAATCCCCGTCTCTA